>NC_048231.1:69524931-69649355 GCF_002007445.2 Ailuropoda melanoleuca
GTTCATAGCAGCAATGTCCACAATAGCCAAACTGTGGAAGGAGCCGAGATGCCCTTCAACAGATGACTGGACTAAGAAGTTGTGGCNTGTGGTCCATATATACAATGGAATATTACTCAGCTATCAGAAAGAACGAATTCTCAACATTTGCTGCAACATGGACGGCACTGGAGGAGATAATGCTAAGTGAAATAAGTCAAGCAGAGAAAGACAATTATCATATGATTTCTCTCATCTATGGAACATAAGAACTAGGAAGATCGGTAGGGGAAGAAAGGGATAAAGAAAGGGGGGGTAGTCAGAAGGGGGAATGAAGCATGAGAGACTATGGACTATGAGAAACAAACTGAGGGCTTCGGAGGGGAGAAGGGTGGGGGAATGGGATAGGCGGGTGATGGGTAGTAAGGAGGGCACGTATTGCATGGTGCACTGGGTGTTATACGCAACTAATGAATCATCGAACTTTAACATCGGAAACCAGGGATGTACTGTATGGTGACTAACATAATATAATAAAAAAATATTATTATAAGAAAAAAAGTTAAAAATAGAGCTACTCTATGATCCAGCAATTGCACTACTGCACTACCCCAAAGATACAGATGTAGTGAAAAGAAGGGCCATATGCACCCCAATGTTCATAGCAGCAATGTCCACAATAGCCAAACTGTGGGAGGAGCCAAGATGCCCTTCAACAGATGAATAGATAAAGAAGATGTGGTCCATACATACAATGGAATATTACTCAGCCTTCAGAAAGGATGATTATCCAACATTTGTATCAACATGGATGGAACTGGAGAAGATTATGCTAAGTGAAGTAAGTCAAGCAGAGAAAGACAGTTATCATATGGTTTCACTTATTTGTGGAACATAAGGAATAGCAGGGAGGACATTAGAAGAAGGAAGGGAAAAACGAAGGGGCGGGGGAAGCAAAGAGGGAGTCAAACCATGAGAGACTATGGACTCTGGGAAACAAACGGAGGGTTTCAGAGGGAAGGGGAGTGGGGGGATAGGTTAGCCTGTTGATGGGTATTAAGGAGGGCACGTATTGCATGGAGCACTGGGTGTTATACACAAACAGTGAATCATGGAACACTACATCAAAAACTAATGATGTACTGGATGGTGACTAATATAACATAATAAAAAAAAAGATATAACAATTGTAAATATTTATGCTCCCAACATGGGAACACCCAAATACATAAAGCAGCTGTTAACAAACATAAGGGAAGAAATCAGTAGTGTACAGTAATAATAGGAGACTCTAACACCACACTTACATCAATGGATAAATCATCCAAACAGAAAATAAACAAGGGAACAGTGGCTTTGAGTGACACATTGAACCAGATGGATCTAACAGATACATTCAGAACATTCCATCCAAAAACAGCAGAATACATTCTTTTCAAGTGCACATGGAACATATTCCAGAACAGATCACTATTAGACCACAAATAGGTTATCTTCAACTTCATAAATCTTTTCTTCTCTAATATCTGGTAGTTACTTTAGTGTTTATAGTATACATCTTTAACTTATTACAATCTACCTTCAAGTGATGTATCACTTCACTTATAGTATTAGAAACTTATAATACTTTACTTATATTTCTCCCCTCCTAGAATTTATCATCCACTTTATACATTTGTTACAAACCCTACAATGCAATGTTATTACTTTTGTTAAGCTATCAATTATTTTTAAAGGGACTTAAATAGTAAGAAACTATATATATATATATATAACTATAGAACTATATATATATATAGAACTATATATATATATAGAACTATATATATATAGAAACTATATATATACATATATACATATATATAGAAACTATATATATATATACATATATACATACATATATATATATATATATTCATGTAGTTAGTTACCATTTCTGGTGCCTTTCATTTCTTTGCGTAGACCCAGATTTATTTCTGACATCATTTCCCTTTTGCTGGAAGGCCATCCTCCAGCATTTTTTTGTAGTGCAGTTCTGATGATGATAAATTCTTTCAGCTTTTGTATGCCTGAAAACATCTTTATTTTGCCTACATTTTCAAAAAGATATTTTCATTGTGTATAGAATTTAAAGTACTCTTTCTTCTTTTAGTACTTTAAGGCTGTTGCTCCGTATCTTCTTGCTTACATTGTTTCCGGTGAGAAGTCTGTTGTTCTTGCCTTTGTCTCTCTGTAGGTAACTCCCCTGACCTCCTGCCCCAGCTACCTTTAAGAGTTTCTCATCACCGTTTTTAAAAATTATTTTGTGACTTGGTGTAATTTTCTTCATGTTTCTTAGGCTTGAGATTCATTGAATTCCTTGGATCTTGGGAGTTATTGTTTTCAAAAAAAATAGAGAAAATTTCAGCCATGAAATCAAATATTTTCTCCCTCCCATTCTCTTTTCTCCTATGAAGACTACATTTATATATATGTTTGGCTGATTGAAGTTGTCCTGCAGTTCACCAAGTTTCCCTTCTTTTTTCTTTCTTCCTTCTTCCTTCTTTCTCCTCCCCTTCCTCCTTCCTTCCTTCCCCTCCCCTCCTCCCCCCCTTCCCTCTTCTTCTCTGCCACTAATAACATCCAGAGCATTTTCATTTCAGACATTGTAGTTTTATTTCTAGAAGTTTGATTTAAGTGCTTTTAAAAAATATATATCTTATATTTCTATTTAAAATTTTGAACATAGAGAATACAGTTATAATAATTGTTTTAATAGCTTTGCTTATTCTAATATCTGTGACAGCTGTTGGTTGGTTTCAATTTATTGATTATTTTCTGTGAATTGTGTTTTCTTGCTTCATTGCCTGGTGATCTTTGTTTTAATATCAGACATTGAATTTTACCTTGTTGAGTGCTAGATACTTTTTTGTTGTTGTACTGTTGTACTGTTAATATTCTTAAGGTTTGTTCTGGGATGCAGTTAAATTTCTTAGACAAAGTCTGATCCTTTCAAGTCTTATTTTTATGATTCTAGCGGGTCCAGAGTAGTGCTTAGTCTGGGGCTAATTATTTCCCATTACTGAGGCAAGGTTTTTCTGAGTATTGTACTCAGTGCTCTGTGAATTATGAGTTTTTCCAGACTGGCTGGTGGGCATAGGAGCCGTTCCCAGCTCGGTGTCCGCGCCAGCCACTGTTCTCCAGTCCTGTCAGATAGTTCTTTTCCCTTAGTCTTAGGCAGTTCCTCTCCTCCTGTGACGGTAAATACTTCTATGCTAAATACTCATGGGTGACCCTCTCAGATCTCTGGGATTCTGTCTCTGTCCTAAGCACTTTAGCCACTTTGATCTCCCTATGACTCTCAGCTGTGACTCCTCGACTCAGGGAGGCTGCTAGTCTCTGCCTGGGTTCCCTCTCCCTATGGTGCAGCCTGGAAAATCTTAAGGCAGTAAGCTGGACAGCCAGAGCTCACGTTATTTTGTTCTCGTCTCTCAGGTTAAGTTTGTAATTGCCCAGTGTCCAATGTCCTTAAACTTCTTGTTTCATATATTGTGTCTTAGTTTGTTTATTTGAGGCAGGAGTGTAAAATCCTGTTTTATACTCCTGTTAATCCATCTTGAATGGAAGCAAATGTCCTTTCCTTTATTTTCTCAATTTGATATTTTAAGTAGTCTCTATAAATATTATGTGCATTCTTGAATTCTTTCTCCTTTTTTTTTTTTCTCTAAGTAGGCTCCACAACCAGCATGGAGCCCAGTGCAGGGCTTGAACTCATGACCCTGAGATAAAGACCTGAGTTAATATCAAGAGTCAGACACTTAACCCACTGAGCCACCCAGATGCCCCTTGAATTATTTCTTTGACAGTTCTCTTCCTTCTGTTTACTCTGTTCTCTCTGAAACTTGCCATTTAGATGTTAAGTTTTCTGGACTAACCCCTAATTTATATGCTTTTTTTAAAAAATTGAAGTGTAGCTGATATACAATATTACAATATTGTAATACATACATACATACAAACAATATTATTTTAGTTTTAGGTATACAATATAGGATTTGACAGTTATACACATTAGAAAATGCTCACCATGATAAGTGTAGTTACCATCTGTTACCATACAAAGTTATTATAGTATTACTGACTTCATTCCCTATGCTATATTTCATATTCCTGTGACTTAATTTATTTTATAATATAATATAGAATAATAAAATATATAATATAATAATATTTTGTACCTCTTAATCCCCTTCACCTATTTTACCCACTCCCCATCCCTGCCAGTTTGTTCTCTGTTTATGTGTCTGTTTCTGTTTGTTTGTTTTGTTTTTTAGATTCCACGTATAAGTGAAATCATGTTAATTGTCTTTCTCTATCTGACTTATTTCACTTAGCATATAGGTTGCTTCCCTATCTTGGCTATTGTAAATAATACTGCAATGAGCATGGGGTGCATATGTCTCTTTGAATTGGTCTTTTTGTTTCCTTTGGATAAATACCTGTAAGTGAGAATGCTTGGCTGGCTCAGCTGGTAGAGCGTGTGACTCTTGATCTTGGGATCTTGAGTTTGAGTCCCACATTGGGTGTAGAGATTACTTAAATAAGTAAATAAATCTTTAGAAAAAAACCTGTAAGTGGAATTGCTTGACTGTATTTCTATTTTTTATTTTTTAAGGAACCTAAATACTGTTTTCCATAGTGGCTATACCCAATTTACATTCCCATCAATAGTGCACAAGGGTTCTCTCCACATTATTGTCGACACTTGTTATTTCTTGTCTTTTTTATATTAGCTATTATAACTGAGGTAAGATGATACCTCATTATAGTTTTTATTTTTATAGTTGATATACAATGTTACATTAGTTTCAGGTGGATAATACAGTGATTTGACAAGTCTATGTTATGCTACACCCACCACAAGTGTAACTACTATCTATCATCTTACAGCACTATTACAATACCATTGATTATGTTGTCTATGCTGTACCTTTTCTTGCTGTGACTTTTTCATTCCATAACTGGAAGCCTGTATCTCCCATTCCCCTTCACTCATTTTGCCTATCCCCTACCCACTGGCAGCCATCAGTTCTCTATATTTATGGGTCTGTCTGCTGTTTGTTTGTTCTTTTGTTTTGTTTTTTAGATTCCACATATAAGTGAAATAATACGGTATTTGTTTTTCTCTCACTTACTTCATTTAGCATAATGCCCTCTAGGTCCATCCATGTTGTCACAGATGGTAAGATTTTACCTTTTTTTTATGGCTGGGTAATATTCCTGTGTGTGTGTTTGCGTGTGCGTGTGTGTGTGTGTGTGTGTGTGTATCACATCTTTATCCATCCATCTAGTGATAGATACTTGGGTTGCCTCCATATCTTTTTTTTTTAAAGATTTTATTTATTTATTTGACAGAGATAGAGACAGCCAGCGAGAGAGGGAACACAAGCAGGGGGAGTGGGAGAGGGAGAAGCAGGCTCATAGCGGAGGAGCCTGATGTGGGGCTTGATCCCATAACACCAGGATCACGCCCTGAGCCGAAGGCAGACGCTTAACCGCTGTGCCACGCAGGTGCCCCAGTTGCCTCCATATCTTGGTTATTGTAAATAATGCTACAACAAACATAGTGTTTTCAAATTAGTGTTTTCATTTTCTTTAGATAAATACCCAGGAGTGGAATTACTGAATTGTATGGTAATTCTATTTTTAACTTTTTGAGGAACTTCCATATTGTTTTCCACAGTGGTTGCACCAGTTTGCATTCCCACCAACAGGGTAAGAGGGTTCCCCTTTCTCCACATCCTTGCCAACATTTGTTTCTTTGTTTCCTATTTTAGCCATTATGACAGGTGAAGGTGATATCTCATTGTGGTTTTGATTTGCATTTCCCTGATGATTAGTTGTGTTGAACATCTTTTTTTATGTCTGTTGGCCATTTATATTTCTTTTTTGGAAAAATGTCTATTCAGGTCCCCTTCCCATTTTTTAATCATATTGTTTGTTTTTTGGTGTTGAGTTGTATTAGTTTTTTTATATATTCCAGTTTTTAACCCCTTATTGGATATATCATGTGCAAATACCTTCTTCCATTCAGCGACTTGCCTTTTTGTTTTGCTGGTTTCCTTTGTTGTGCAAAAGCCCTTTAGTTTGATGTAGTCCCAATTATTTTTTTTTCTGCTTTTGTTGCCCTTGCATGAGGAGACAGATACAGAAAAATACTGCTAAGACCAATGTCCAAGAGTTTACTGCCTATGTTTTCTTTCAGGAGTTTTACGGTTTCAGGTCTTACATTTAGGTCTTTAATCCACTTTGAGTTTATTTTTGTATACAGTGTAAGAAAGTTATCCAGTTTGATTTTTTTTTGCATGTCGTTTTTCAGTTTTCCCATCATTTATTGAAAAGACTGTCTTTTCCCTATTGTGTATTCTTGCCTCCTTTTGCATAGATTAATTTGGCTTACTTCTGTGCTATTTTGTTCCACTGATCTATGTGTCTATTTTTCAGTACCATACTGTTTTGATTATGGTAGCTTTGTGTATAGTTAGAAACCCCTGTTTTGTATTCTTTTTTCTCCTGTTTTCTGTCTGTGTGTCTTTCTATGTATCTAAGTATCTATCCCTTATTCTATTTTCTTGGAGACGTCCTCAATTTTATCTTTTAAATCTTCTGCTGAGTTTTAAATTTTTGCTATCATATTTTAAATTTCCAAGATACATCCCTTGTTTTTCAAATGATTCTTTTTTATAGCTTCCTGTTCTTTTTAATGGATGTAATATCTATCTAGCATATTAATTATATTTTTCAATATATTCTACTCTCTGCACTGTGTCTGTTTCCAAATTTCATTTTTTTATCTGCTTATTTGATTTCCAGATTTCATGTTAAAGGCTTTTTTCTACTGTCAGGTAATTTCTGGTTTGTCATTCATATTTAAGAGCTGACATTTAAAGAAAATCGGAAGCTCTTGCCTATTTATACAATAGCAGACTTCATGTTTACACAATAGTAAACTTTACCAAATTATGTGCTCACTCATATCCTTTATTCCAAAGTGCCTTCCTATATTTATTTCTGTTTTTGCTAGAATTCTTCCTCCAAGATTGCTCTCAAAAAGTGTTTTTAGGTCCAGTAACCCGAGTTAGCCTGTGCCTGAAGATATCTTTATTTCATTCTCACATTTATTTTATATTATTTTTTAAAAAGAAGGCTCCACATCGCTTGTTGGCCTTTGGCTAAGATCAAGTGTAAAGTAGGCTCCACACCCAGCACTGAGCCCAACATGAGGCTTGAACTCTTGACCATGAGATCAAACCTGAGCAAGACCAAGAGTCAGATACTTAACTAACTGAGCCAGCCAGGCACCCCTCATTCTCACATTTAAGTAGTAATATAGCTGGGTAAAAAAAATTCTACTTCAAAGCTCTTTCTACAATACTTTCAAGACCACAATTCCATGATCTCTTCATGTCAGTAATTGCTGTTGACAAGTCTGATGTCTGTCCAGTTCTGGGCTGTATAGAGGTTCTCTGTTTCACATGGAGTGCTATCTTTTTCTTTCTTGCAAATATCCTTAATGAAGCTAGGACACCAGACCCCTCTCTAGAGAAGGGTGATGACTCTATGGTAATTAATCCCTATCTGCAGCTGGGGCTGTAATTCTCATCTCAAGATCTGAGGAGCAAGTTACTCAGCACCCTGCCTAATAGATTCAGCAGCTACGGGAAATGTTCAACCACAAAATCATGGAAAGCTCAAACTCTTTTATGAGTTCACTCTCAGAGAACTTATTATGAAGTATTAAATTCTCAGTGGCAAGGCCAGTGGTTGATGGGCATGGAACCATGCCCACTCTGGGTTCTAGGTATACCTGGGTTCTGGCTAGTTGGAATAGAGATGCCAGCCTTTGTATCCCTCTCCAAGGCTCCACTCAAGTCTTTGCAGGGGCATTTGGTTTGGTGCAGGAGGAGCACCAGCACAGCTGGGTCTGAGGAGTGAGATAATGTGCTTTCAGTGTCCTTAGGACACAGTGATGCTGGCAGGAGTCTTGGGAAAGAAGTGATGAAATAACACTATGTTGGACAGTGTACAAATATATGTAGATATGTATGTGTATACAAGCTCATTTTTAGATGAAAAGATAAGGTTCAGCCAAGATTTCTCTTTGTCTGAGGTAAACTTGAGGAATTTTGCTCATTCTTAACTTTTACCAAGCTTAGATAGGTACAGTAGGACCTGTACGATTTCTACTCTTTATGAGGTCTCCCAGGAAATTCACCACCCTCTGGTATCCCCAATATACCTATGTGTTCAAAAGATGGAGCATACATATGGTTTTAGCTCAGTTTTCCCATCTGTGGGAAAGCCTTCTGCTGGTTAAGGTATTGGGATTAGTTGTCTTAACAGGCAAAATATTGTGTGAGAGAGGCAGTGATAGGCAGAATAATGCCTCCCCCAGCCAAAGATGTCCATGTTCTTTTTTTTTTTTTTTTTTAAGATTTTACTTAGTTATTTGAGACAGAAAGAAAGAGAGGGCAAGCAGGGGGAGGAACAGAAGAGGAAGGGGAGGAGAAAGAATCTCAAGCAAGTCCCTGCTGAGCATGGAGTCTGACTTGGGGCTGGATCTCACAATCCTGAGATCATGACCTGAGCCAAAACCAAGAGTCAGACGCTTAACTGACTGAGCCACCCAAGTGCCCTAAAGATGTCCATGTTCTAATCCCGGAGGCCTGTAAATATGTTGTATTACATAGCAAAAAGAATTTTGCAGGTGTAATTAAGGTATGGGCTTTGAGACGGTGAGGTCTTTCTGGATTATCTCATTGGGCCCTATCTAATCACATTAGTCTAAAAATAAAGATCCTTTCAGCTGGATCAGAGAGATGAGATGGAAGAAGAAGGAGAGATTCAACATGTAAGAAGAATTCAACTTACCGTTGATGACTTTGGGGGTGCCAAGTGAAAGAAAGTGGCAGTTTATAGAAGCTGATAACAACTCTTACCTTATAGCCAAGGAGCAAGTTGGCCTTGGTCCTACATCCACAGGGAACTGAATTGTGCCAGTAACTCAAATGAGCAGGAAATGGATTCTTCCCTAGCACCTCTCAAAAAGGAATGCAGCCAGCTGACACCTTGTCTTTAGCCTAGTAAAAGCCATATATAGGACTTCTGACCTCCAGAACTATAAGATATTTGTGTTGTTTTAAGTCATGAAATTTGTGGTCATTTGTTATAGTAGCAGTACAAAACTACCACAGAGCCTTACACAAATGTCAAAGAATAGTAAAAAAATTGAGATGAATGTAAATCCTGTTGGAAGGTGATCCTGATGTACACAATCTTGTGCATTATTATGTCCCGGATACTGATCAAAAGGGTCAGTACACAAGGAGCAGGAACATATATATACATCATAACTTAGAAAATGTACCCTACTTCATAGATACTGAAGTGTGAAAACAATTGGATTTTAGAGCTAAGTAGATTATACTTGGCTGATTAATTTAGAGTTGATTAAATTTTATGTAAGCTTCAAGGCCAAATCAAAACCTGAAGAAGGGAGGCAGAAGCCTGCTAGAGATGGCTTGAGAAGTGCCACACTCTAGGGATGACTTGTCCACCTGCCTGCCATGAGTAACTTGGCCCTGCTCTCCCTCATCTCTCAGAGCCCTTAACACCTTTCATGCAGAGGAGAAAGATGGTAATACTGCATCAGTTGTTTGCATTAGTCTTAGTATCTTCTCTTCTTGCTGAGAAAGAAGTAAAAATCAAGAGCCCAGAGCCATGGCTGGCTTCTCTAGCATAGGTGAAGTTAATAATGAGAGTCTCATGAACTAAACTGTAAAAACAATGGGAAGATTCCTCAGCTTACTTAGAATAAAATATCTATAAAGGTGGACATTTTAAATTTTGTTTCATCTGCGTATTCTTCAAGTTTATATTATGGAGATATTCAAACAGGCACACAAAGTTAAGAGAATAACATAATGAATTTTCATGTACCCATCAACCAGCTTCAACAGTTACCAGCAGTTGTCTGGTTCATCTGTCCCCTCAGCTTGGTTTTTGCATATGAGTATTTTAAAGCAAATCTCAGCCATCATGTCATTTCAACTATAAATATATTTCCATCAGATGAGGATATTATTTCTTATAAGATTATTCATGTGACATCATCATACCTAACAAAATTAAGACTGATTTTAGCTGGTCTGTTAGGCAGGAGGCCACAAGATGGAATTAGAGAAGCAAGGCTGGCAGTGAGGTGTTCACCTCTGTCTTGGTTCTCTGTTGCTGTAGCAAATAACTGCACATCTAGTGCCTTAAAAAGGCACAAACTTCACCTTATCTAGCAGTTTGGGAGGTCAGAAGTCCAGAATCAGTGTCAGGAGGTTCAAATAAAGGTGCTGGTAGACCTTCATTCCTTCCTGGAGGTTTTGGGGGAAATCTCTTTCCTCACCTTTTCCAGTTTTTAGAGGCTGCCTGCATTCCTTGGCTTATGGCCCCCTTCCTCTGTGTTCAAAGCCAGAAATGGTGCATGACTCTGACTTTTTTTTTTTGGTTACATCTTTCTCTCTCTGAGTCCCTTTTGCTTCTCTCTTCCACTTTTAAGGAAACTTAAGATGACATTGAGCCTACAAGAATAATCCAGGATCATCTCCCTATTTTTAAAGTCATCTGACTAGCAACCTTATCTTCATTTGCCACCTTAATTCTGCATTGCCAGGTACCCTAACATAATCACAGGTTCCAGGGATTAGGGTGTGCACATCTTCAGGAAGCTATTATTTGGCCTACAACAAGCCCCTTTCTTCATTACTTCTCCAAGGGCCTTAGGTATATGGTTGGGGCCGGAGCCAGGAGAAGCTAAATAGCAACAGGACCTGAAAAACCATGAGAGAAGGAACTCAAGTTCTGCATAAGCAGCTTCAGGGGCAAGGCTTCCAGTGTCCCTGTCATAAGAAAAAGAGATGGGAAAAACCTCAGGATAAAGAGGCGGGGAAAACAGAAACTCTTTTGCGTGTTTTGCTACCCTGCGCTATATTCAGTGTTTGGAGAAGAAGGAAGGCCCTTCCTTTTTCCTCTCTAAACAGGGATTTCGCTGTGATGAGAAAAGTCACTGTGGAACTTTTTAAAATTATACGAATGTAAACCAATGATGCTGGTAAGCTTTTGTCCATTAGTGAAGTGGCTGGCACTCACTGCCTGTGTGCCTTTGTCAGGAAGGGCCAGGGATCCAGAGAGAGCACAGCTGTCAGGGTGAGAGCTGGGACCCCAGCATCCCCCGCTGTGAGTCAGCTGACAAAGAGGCCACATCGACTCGGATGTGAACCCCCTGATCTGAACAAGAACACAAGCCACAGAAAAAATATTGTTGAATAAGGTGTTTTATAATTTCATTTTATCTCATCTTTTGAACCATTAAGAAATGTCAGACTTCATTTGTTCAGATTTCTCAGGGGTTGCATAGAAGAGGGAGAAACTGAAAAACAAAACAAAAACAAGAACACTTCTTGGTTGGCTCACAACCGTCTCTTCGGCATCGTTTTTTGGCATGAACTACATGTTTATAAACCAGGGTTCACCTCCAAGTCTTTTTTGCTATATGTCAGCTGATTGCCAGAATTTGCAGACACACGCACACTCACACAGTGATCTGCTCTTGCTGTTTGCTCCTCATTGTTCGTTTGCTAAAACCTCGTGTGAGGTTAATTCCCAAATACTAACACCAGCATTTTTCATTCGTATATTTTCTGTTTTCTGAAACTGTATCATAGATATGGGGTAACTCTCATGTTTAGTTTCATTAAATAGCAGTGTTCTGCTATTTGTATTTCTTGAGGCGTGTGTGTGTGTGTGTGTGTGTGTACACGCTGCATTCTTTTACTTGCATGTGTGCATAAATAGGCAAATAAACAAAGAAATACTGTTCTACTTCCACACTAACATAACATTAAGACTTGTTGAATTAGAGTGAATTTAAGTAGAACACTTGAGTGCAGGGCAAATTGGACTAAGCAAAAACATTGGAGCGTACTCATAACTCTTTTATCTGAATTTTAGTTTAAAGCAAGACTATGGCTACAGCATGGATCATGCTTCTTAGATTTCTTTGCTTAGCTTCAAAAGAAAGACGGGTCTTGCCTTTGTCCCATGCAGGCCATGTGCAATGAGCCACCAACCATCTGTGGGGCCAATGTCAGAGGATGGGCAGCGGACCTCAGGTAGTTGCCCGGCTCCTCTCTCAGGGACTGGGGAGTAGGGACCCTCTTGGCGGCTGCATGGGCACCTCAGCACTGCCCTCAGCACTTATCCCCAGGATTGATCTTGCCACGGTTCCCTTCCAACTCTGCCAAGAATGTCTTTGAGACAGAGACTGATGGAAAGAAAGTGAGTAGGAAAGAGCTAAAATGAGGTTTAACTCGGGTTTCACAGTGCTGGTTATACTGTTTGACTTTATAAGGAGCCTGCTCTCCAAATGTCAAGCATGTCTCAGGACTTGTGACAGCTCCTGAATCTGAGATCTAGAGAGGTTGGAGAACCCCTCTGGCTGGCTGGGGGGGAACAAAAGGAAGCCCTATGTGTCTGCACTCTGCTGTCATTCATCACAAAAGGCTTTCTCTCTCCTATTTTTTGTAGGGGAAGGGGTTGGCAAAATTTAGAAGCTCTCTCTCTTCAAAAAGAAAAATAGAATGAGGGAGGGAAAGAGGAAAGAAGAGAAAGAGAAGGGATCAGTTCATCTTTGTTTGGGGAAACTTTAGGTCCGTAACAACAACAAACATCAGTTGTGGTGGGTAGCCTCAGCCCTGCCGAAGGAAATCCAGGCCACATTAAAATCCAGGGAATTTGAAATGGCGGCATTTGTGGTGGTTTGCAAATTTCCATTGGTGATTTCTTTAAAGCCAAAGAATTATAATTAAAATAGAAATGGATCCAATTATATCTGCCTTCTGTCTGAAAGGATGTAGCTGGTAATGAGAATCACATGTCTAAACTTCATCTCCTTCTATTTCCAAGCAAGTTGTCCCATGAGAGAAATTCCATCTTTTCAGCAAAGCTCAGTAAACCACATTTCTCTCTCCTCCTTGGCTACTGTGGTTTTGCACTGATTTCTTAAAATCCCAGCAAATGGAGCTCAGTCATAGTAAATGCTCTCATTTCTCTCTCCTTTGTTCTCTTTATAGGACACACCAGGGCGATATGACATTTCTTTTTGTTTCAAAGAGACAATGATTAGGAGAGTAGGAGTGCTATCTTAACCAGCCATGATGCACCCTTTTGTGAATAACAGACCGAGTACCTTAGGCCATTGCCACCTGGGTTATTGTGAGGCTGTGAGGAGGTGGCTAGGTGACCCGGGGATAGTGAGGAGCTTACTAAGTGGCCAGGGGAGGTCTTTGGGAGAATTCTAACCACTGGGTGATTGAGGCTTAGATAATAATGATGGTCATCACTGTGCGTTGAATTGGCAGAGCCTGTCCTGGAGCATAATGCCATGTTTGGCAGGAATAAATAGATTACATAATAGGATTGTTCTTATCATTACTACAACAACTGGGGATCGATTTGGTTTGTGTACTGCAGATCCATTCAAGCACAGCAGGGCAGCCCAAGAAGGAGGCCCTAGAAGCAACAACAGGGGCAGAGTCAGCCCCAAGCGCCCAGCTATTGGAAACATTCACATATAAGTCTTTGTATAGACTTATGTTTTCATGTGCTTAGCAATCATTTGAATAACTTCTTTGGTGAAATATCTACCAAAATCTTTTGTCCATTTTTTAATTCTCTTGTTTGACTTCTTATTGGATTGTAAGAGTTCTTCGTATAATTGAGATATAAATCTTTTATCAGACATGGATTTGCAAATATTTTCTTATAGACTGTGGTTTGTCTTTTTATTTTCTTAATAGTATCTTTTCAAGTGCAAAAGTTTTTAATTTTATGAAGTCCAGTGTATTACTTCTTTGGTATCATACAGTGCTTTTTTTGTACAATATTTTAGGACTCTTTACTTAACCCAAGGTCATAAAGATTTTCTGTACTGTTTTCTAGAAGTCACTTTTACTTTAAAGCCTATAATTCATTTTGGGTTAAATTTTATGTTTTGTGAGGTGAGGTTCCTAGTTTATGTTTCTGCATATGGATATCCAACTGTTCCCAGTAACATTCGTTGAAGACCATTTTTTTCCTCAACTGTACTACCATGGCACCTTTGATGAAAATCAATTGACTATAAATATGAAGGTTTATTTCTGAACTCTTAATTCTGTTCCATTGATCTACATGTCTATCTTTGTGCCAATACTACATTGTCTCGATTACTGTGGTTTTGTAGTAAATTTTGAAATCAAGTAATGTTGAGTCCTCCAACTTTGTTGTTCTTTTAAAAAAATTGTTTTGGCTCCAAATGGATGAAAGACCTCAATGTGAGACAGGAATCCATCAAAATCCTGGAGGAGAACATAGGCAGCAACCTATACGACATCAGCCAAAACAACCTGTTTCATGACACATCTCCAAAGGCAAGAGAAACAAAAGATAAAATGAACTTGTGGGACTTCATCAAGATCAAAAGCTTCTGCACAGCCAAGGAAACAGTCAAAAAAACTAAGAGGCAGCCCACAGAATGGGAGAATATATTTGCAAATGACACTACAGATAAAAGACTGGTATCCAAGATCTACAAAGAACTTCTCAAACTCAATACACGAGAAACAAATAAACAAATCATAAAATCGGCAGAAGATATGAACAGACACTTTTCCAATGAAGACATACAAATGGCTAACAGACACATGAAAAAATGTTCAAAATCATTAGCCATCAGGGAAATTCAAATCAAAACCACACTGAGATACCACCTTACGCCAGTTAGAATGGCAAAGATAGACAAGGCAAGAAACAACAATTGTTGGAGAGGATGTGGAGAAAGGGGATCCCTCCTACATTGTTGGTGGGAATGCAAGTTGGTACAGCCACTCTGGAAAACAGTGTGGAGGTCCCTTAAAAAGTTAAAAATTGAACTACCCTATGACCCAGCCATTGCACTACTGGGTGTTTACCCCAAAGATACAGACGTAGTAAAGAGNTATTGCATGGTGCACTGGGTGTTATACGCAACTAATGAATCATCGAACTTTGCATCAGAAACCAGGGATGTACTGTATGGCGACTAACATAATAAAAAAACATTACAAAAAAAAAGAAGTTGTGGTCCATATATACAATGGAATATTACTCAGCTATCAGAACGAATTCTCAACATTTGCTGCAACATGGACAGCACTGGAGGAGATAATGCTAAGTGAAATAAGTCAAGCAGAGAAAGACAATTATATGATTTCTTTCATCTATGGAACATAAGAGCTAGGAAGATCGGTAGGGGAAGAAAGGGATAAAGAAAGGGGGGTAATCAGAAGGGGGAATGAAGCATGAGAGACTATGGACTATGAGAAACAAACTGAGGGCCTCAGAGGGGAGGGGGGTGGGGGAATGGGATAGACTGGTGATGGATAGTAAGGAGGGCACATATTGCATGGTGCACTGGGTGTTATACGCCTAATGAATCATCGAACTTTACATCGGAAACCAGGGATGTACTGTATGGTGACTAACATAATATAATAAAAAAAACATTAAAAAAATAAAATAAAAAATAAAAAAATAAAACTAAAAAGTTTAAAACTAAAAAAAAATTGTTTTGGGTACTCTAGGTCTTCTGCATTTTCATAAACATTTTAGGATTGGCTTATCAATTTCTACAAGCAATTTTACCAGGATTTTGATGGGGATTCTGTTGGTCAATTTGGGGAAAACTGTCATTTTAATAATATTTTTTCTTTCGATCCATTTTGAAGATGGAATATATCTCAATTTATATAGATCTTTAATTTCTCTTGTAATGTTTGGTACTTTTTAGCATAGAAGTCTTGAACTCTTTAAGTTAAATTTACTCCTCTAAGTACTTTATTCCTTTGGATGCTATTGTGAACAAGATTTTCTTGATTTTGTTTTTGTACCATTCGTTGTGAGAACATCAGAAAAATTGGTATTTTGTATATTGATCTTTTATCCTGAGATTTTCTACATACTGGATTGTGCTGTGAATAAAACCAATTTTTCTTTTTCTTTTCCATTTTGCATGTATTACATCTGGTTAATCTTTCTTATTTCATTGTACAGTCTAGAACCTCCAATATTATGCTGAATAGAGTAGTGAGAGCAGATATCCTTTGCTTTCAACCTATTTGTGTCTTTGAATTGAAAGTGTGTGTCTTATTGACAACATGTAGTTGGATTTGCTTTTTTATCTACTCTGACAATTTCTGTCTTTTGACTGAGATATTTATTCTATTCACATTTAATGTTAGTACCAATATGATTGGATTTATGCATCATTTTGCTATTTTCTATATACCTCGTGTCTTTTTTTTTCTGTTTCTCCTTTACTTTCTTTTTTTGTGTTAAACAAAAGAACTTTATCTCTTTCATTGATTTTTAAAATTTTTTTAATTTAACTTTTTTAAAAGATTTTTTTCCTATTATTTGACAGAGAGAGAGTGAGCACAAGCAGGGGGAGTGGCAGGCAGAAGGAGAAGCAGGCTCCCCACTGAGCAAGGACCCCAATGTGGGGGCCCAATCCCAGGACCCTTGGATCATGACCTGAGCCAAAGGCAGATGCTTAACCAACTGAGCCACCCAGACACCCCCTCCTTGGTTGATTTTTAAACTATATTTTTGAGTTATTGTTTTAGTATTTGCTCTAGGAATTACAATATGCATTTTAACATATTACAACCTATCTCAGGTTTATACTAACTTAATCCAGTAAATTATAGCAGCCTTGTTCCAGTATAGCTTCCTTTCCTCCCTACTCCACCTTCACTTCTGTGCTGTTAGTGTCGCATATATTAACACATCTATATATGTTGTAAACCCCAAAATATACTTGCTCTATATAATTTTACACCATCTAAAGAAATAGTAAAAGATGTATATTCATTAAGTCTTTTATAATTACTTACGTTTTTTACCATTTCTGGCATTAATTTCTTCATTTCTTTTTGTGGATTCAAGTTACCAAGTGAAGTAATTTTCTTTAATCCTGAAGGACTTGCTTTAGTATTTTTTGTAAGGCATGTATCTTAGTCTCACATTATCTCAGTCTTTGTTTATCTAAGACTATCTTTATTTCACTTTCACTTTTGAAGGATAGTTTTGCTGGATATAGATTTCTTGGCCAACAATTGTTTCTTTCAGCACTTTGAATATGTCATTCCACTGCTTTCTGCCTCCGTTTTTTTCTGATGAGACTTAGTCATCCTGTGTATTTTTGATCCCCTACATATGATTAGTTTTTCTCTTGCTACTTTCAAGGTTTCCTCTTTGTTTTTTGCTTTCAAGAGTTGGATATGACTAAGTGAAGATCTCTTTGTTTTTCCTAAGTGGTGTTCATTAAGTTTCTTGGATCTATAGATTAAAGCTTTCATAAAATTTGAGAGGTTTTCAACCATTATTTCTTTAAACTTTTTCCTGCCCTTTTTCTCTCTCCTCTTATTCGGGTTTCCCATTATGTAGTTGGTGTGCTTGATGTTGTTCCACAGGTCTCTGAGAATTTGATCATTTTTTTTTCAATTGTTTTTCTCTTTGTTCTTCAGATTGGAGAATTTCTATTGAACCATCTTCAAATTCACTGATTATTTCTTCTAATATCTCAAATCTGCTGATCTCATATAATAAAATTTTCATTTTGTTATTGTATTTTTCAACCCTAGGATTTCCATTTGGTCCTTTACAAAATTATTTTTATTTTATTTTTACTGATATTCCTACTTGTTGAGTCACTTTAATAATATTTTCTTCAAATTCTTTAAACATGGTTTCCTTTGTTTTTTTTTTAAACATACTTAAAATAGCAGCTTTGAAGTCTTTGTCTATTAAATCCAGCATTTGGGCTACTCAAAGACAGTTTCCATTGGCTTTTTCCTCCAACTATGGCTAACACTTTTTTCTTTTCTTTTTTTTTTTTTTTTGCTCAACTCATACATTTTTATTGAAAATTGAATATTTTAAATCATATAACTAATCTAGATTCTTTTTATCCTCTGAGATTCTTAACTGTTACTGCATTTTGTTGTTTTTAACTTGCCTGGACTTGCTCTGTAGAATCCATCACACACACACAGATGCACACACACACATGCACATGCACCCCAGTGTGCATCTACCGATGAATCTGCTCAGTTGTTGTTTTTTTTAATTCTTATTTGTATTTTTTCTTTTGGGGGTCTAGCTTCTTTTGGGTCACCTTTGTTTTTGTATAGGTTAGTGGCCACTCAGTGATTGGTCAAAGGTTTTGCATAAACACTACGGACCTGTGTTTGAGTTGGGGGATGTATTTAAATTTGGCAATTTCAACTCTGCCTCTGATGTTACTTTAGCCCCAGGCCCTCTTGGGTCTCTGTTGTTCATGTGCACAGGCTCCTAGACAAGCAGGGTTATGTGGAATGTTTACCAAGAACTCAATGGCTCTCTCATTTCCAAGATTTCCTATACAATTTCTTATAGTCTTAAAGTCTTATATTGCTCATCCCAACCAGGATAGCAGCTTCAGGTTAGGAGATCTGCAGGCTTTTCCCATTTGCTGCTGGGTGTAAGTTTCTACTCTTTACTCCAAATCAAGTGAAGGCCAGTCCTGTCCTGGCAGAACAACCATGCTGATTGGGCTGTGTTGAAGGATGGAGGCAATCTCAGGCAAGAACCCACCTCTCTCCACTGCTTTTAACTGAATCTCCATAGTTTTTCATGATTGTATGTTTCTCAATTTGTTGTTTACCTGTGGTCAGTTTTCAAAGCCCTGAAAAGATTGTTTTTTTACAATGATGTCCAGTTTTATAGTTGTTTTTAGTTGGGAGGATTAGAGGTTGTTGATCTCTTAATTTCTTTATAGCTGGAAATTCCACCTACATATAATACATTTCTTTTTTTTTTAAGATTTTATTTATTTATTTGACAGAGAGAGAATAGCAGGGGGAGCGGCAGGCAGAGGGAGAGGGAGAAGCTGGGAGCCTGATGTGGGGCTCGACCCCAGGACCCCGAGATCATGACCTGAGCTTAAGGCAGACACTTAACCAGCTAAGCCACCCAGGCTCTAAAGAAATGTGTTTTATTATTTTTAGGCATGACATGTTATCATTTTAGCTGTGAATGAGTACTAATAAGTAAAACTAAATTTAGAAAAACTGGATTGCTTCTTTGCTTTTTGGCTAAGATCAAGTATAGAAAAACTGTAATATGGGGCACCTGGGTGGCACAGCGGTTAAGTGTCTGCCTTCGGCTCAGGGTGTGATCCCGGCGTTATGGGATCGAGCCCCACATCAGGCTCCTCTGCTATGAGCCTGCTTCTTCCTCTCCCACTCCCCCTGCTTGTGTTCCCTCTCTCGCTAGCTGTCTCTATCTCTGTCGAATAAATAAATAAAATCTTTAAAAAAAAAAAAAAGAAAAACTGTAATATGACTTTGACATTTCATGGTCAGAAACAGAAAAGCTTTCCAAAAGGCATCTTGGAAATCATTTCTAAGATTTCAAGTCTTTGATTTGAAAAATATATTTATCTGAATAGCAAGAGTCTTGTATTTTTACAGCAGAAAATTATTTCAAGCTTTTAACTTAGCAACAAGCATATGAATGAACTAGAGTCTAAATTGAAGGATCCTGAATTTATTTCTGACCATGGTTGTTATTGAGGCATAACATAAATATTTCCTTGGTGTCCTGCAAGGGGTGAAGGAATCTGAGGGTCATGATTTATATATTTGTCATCCTCTTTTAAATGGATTCAACTGTAATGTCTGTGGCACCAGGAAAAAGTAGAAGTCTGCACATGGACCAGATCTGTGGCCATTTCAGGCACCCGCCAGACCACCTCCCCTGGTCCTTAAGTTCACTCCTCCTTTTCATCCCATTCCTCTTGTCCCAGCTGTGATGAGGACATGGGAAGAGAGGCTACAGGACCTGAAGGACATCCTTCCCTGGTCTCAGAGGCCACATGGCTACCAGGGTGACACATCCAGGACCCTGGAAGCAGGGCAAAGAGCCATCCCTGCCTGAGGAGGATAAAGGGACATGTGGAAAGGAAGGCCTTCCCACAGGAACTACTGCATACTTGTCTCTGGTGAAGTTTGAAGCCATTGACCTTCTCCTTCTACTTGAAGCTCTCCTTTCTTCGAGCTCTTGTTTTCATCGCTGGCCACATCTTTCCTTAAGTCTCACTCTCTCCTAAGAAGAAGCTCTAAGGTTCATCTTTATCTCCCCAAAACTGGGAGCTTTATGTAATTTGTACCTTCATTTGGATGGTTACCAGTTCTTGACCCTTTCACTTCCACTTTAATTCCAAATGCCTCTTGATTTGTCCTCTTCATCCCACCCTGCCCAGACTTGAGAGACCCTGTGTTTCACACATCATTCCCCTGCAGGGGACTGGATGTCTTCCTACTGCCTAGCCAAGCTAGTCTAGTTCTGCTGGCTTGCTGGGTCTTCTGTGATCTGGCCTGGCCTGGTTTTACCTACTCCCACTTATTTCCCAGCTGGACGGCATGATGGCCATGGGGTGCAGGACAGGGAGAAGACCAGGGTTGGCACAAGTGTAGGTGACTGCACCACTAACAAAAGTTCCCTAGTGTCAGCAGCAAAAAAATACTTTTCACATAAAATCAATAATGAAATGCTTAGGGTAAAGCATGTTTTTAAAGGCATTAGTGGGAATGATTCAGAATAAGCAGATCCAGGGAGTGGACGTGAGCTCAGAACAACTTCTCTAGTGTGAGATCTGTGATTCCATCCAACAGCTGCCCAGTACTTTCTAACCACGCTTCCTTTCCTGGCACAGTATTGCCTCATGGGTTGAGTGTGTCCTCCCAAAAGATATGTTGAAGTCCTAACCCCAAGTACCCCAGAATGTGACCTTATTTGGAAATAGGGTCATAGCAGATGTCATTAGTTAGGATGAGGTCATTTGGGTGGGCCCTCATCCACCATGACCGGTGTCCTTATAAGAAGGGGGAAGACGATGTGAAGACAGACACACAGGGAGAACACATGTGGAGACACAGGAACACAGAGACACAGAGGGAAGACAGGCATGGGAAGCTGGAAGCAGAGATTGGAGTGACACTGCCGCCAGCCACAGAATGCCTGGGGTTACCAGAATTTGGGACAACCCAGGAAGGATCCACCCCTGGAGACCTCAGAGAGAAGATGCCCCAGCTGATAGCTTGATTCTGGGCTTCCAGCCTCCAGAACTGTGAGAGAATAAGTTTCTGTTGTTTTAAGCTCCCCAGGTTGTGGTGCTTTGTTGTGGTAGCCCTAGGAAACTGAGGAACACGGTGTGCGTGCTTTGTCATGCTTCACTCCATCTTCACCCCTGCTTGTTCCACAGCCTATGATGCCAGCCCGGCGGCTGTGTCCTCCTCTGGACTGCGTGGTCATGCCGGGGGGGTGGGGGGTCAATGGCATTGGGAAGCAGGCACATTGTACAGACTTAGATTTTTACAAGACAGCCTTTTGGTATTGCCCACGATTTCTTACACTTATCAGCGTCTCATACGTTATAGAGGAAAGTATCTTTCATGTTCACTGCACAAATACGGCAGTTTCTTAGGCTCTGTTGAAGAGATAGCCAGTCCTGACTGTATGACACTGTAACAGAAATGGCAGGAGTGTAAGGCTGGTGCCCTGGATATGAAGCACTGGCCTGCTGAGAGGCCAAGTGGGAAGTGAACTGAGCCGTGTGACCGTGGTATGTGGCTTCCTCTTCTGGACCCTGTCCCACCTCCTCCCTGCTTTGGGGCCTTCTTACAGGCTGCTCACTCTGCTGGGGACTGTCTAACATGGCTCTTTGTCCCACTGAATGGCTCAACCAAAGTGTCACCTTCCACCTAAGGGAGTTCTATTGTCCCTCTCCCTGTTCACATCCTTCCCAGCCCATTCTTTGTTTGCTTCCTAACCTTTATTATGATTTGTCACTATTTGTTTATTTGCTCACTTGTCTATGGCCATAGTGAGCTCTCTGAGTGTAAGAGCTATGCCAGGCTTACCCCTACTGTCTCTCTGTACTGGGCACCGGTCTCCAACACATAGCAAGTGCTCAAAACCTCCTGCGAAAGGCATTCCTACTTGAAAGGCTCAGTGACATGCCTGTGAGTATGCTGGAGGCCATCCAGGGCATTCTTATTTCTATTGTACTAAACCATGTACGTTGTAGTCTAAGGTTCCTGTGCTTCGGTGGTTCCTCATCTTCACCTTTCTGATCCTCATCCTACACGTGCTGTACGCTCTCCATGGGTCACCGATGCAGACTCGGGGTTTGGGGACTGGTGCTTCTTCACGGGGCTCCTGCATGGGTCCCCACACATCTACCTGCATGCACACTCAGGAAGACACAGACAGGGCCCGCCAGGGCAGGGGAGACACTTAGGAACATCCAGGGTGGCTGTCATGGCCTCCTTACTGTCTTCCTGCTTCTGCCTGGGCCCCAACAATCTACTCTCCTCTCAACAGCCGGGGGGAGGGGTCTAGTAAAATGAAAGTTGGCTGATGTCACCCTGCTGTGCAGAATGACCCATGGCTCCCTCACCACTAAGAGTGAAAGCCCAGGGCCTTACTGTGCCTACCACGGCCTCTGGGGTCTGGCCCCAGCTACCCCTGTGATTCATCTCCCATGCCTACCCAGATAAACACATGTCTATCTCCTCCATTTCCTTCAAGTCTTAATTCAAATGTCACCCTCTCAGTAGACCCACCTGCGCCACCCTATTTTGGGAGTCATTAAACATTTTTCTTGTGAGGCGGTTGTAGATTCACGTTTAGTTAGGAGAAATAAAACAGGCAGATCTCCCGGGCCCCTTACCCAGGTTCCTGCAGTGGTAACATCTTGCAAACCTATAGCACAATAGCACAACCGGGACATTGCCATCAAGACACAAAATATGATATCGTTTATAGTTGATACAGTCAAGATGCAACATATCTCCATCCCAGCAAGGATCACTCATACTGCTCTGTTATAGCCGCGCCCCCTCCCCTCTGGCCCCGCCCCCTCCATAACCCTGGCGACCGCTCATCTGTGCTCCATTTCTATAATTTTGTCATTTCAAGAATGTCATAGAAATAGACTCATATAGTGTAAGGGTTGACTTATGGTATAAGTGCATCTCTGGTCATATAGTACGGTATAAGTCTACCCTTAAGGAATTTTTTTTTTTTTTTTTTTTTTTTTACTGAGAATAATTCTCTGGAGATTCCCCCAGGTTGTGGGTGTATCAATAGTTCATTCCTTTCCATTGCTGAGTAGTAAGTATCCCACAGTAAGGTGCCATTTTTTTTTTTTTTTGATTATTCACCTCATGAAGGACAGCTGAGTTGCTTCCAGTTTGGAGCTATTACAAATATAGCTGCTCTGGAAATTCATGTTTAGGTTTTTGGGTGAACACAAGTTTTCATTTCTCTAAGATAAACGGCTAAGAGTACAATTGCCAGGTTGCCTGTTTTTGGATGTTTAATATTTTAAGAAATTCAGGCCATTCTATCTTGAACTGTAAACTCCCCACAGATACCCAGAAACACCCAAAATCTTTCACCCTGCTCTTCTGTCATATTTTCCACAGCATTTCACCTTCTCCTCTACTCTGTGATGAGTTTATTAATTTATTAGGTGTCTTGCGTCTGATCTGTCTTCCTCATGCACCCCCGCGGTCGATCTGGGCTAGAGTAGGCATAAGAAGCGCTGATGCTGGCAGCAGACCTGAGGTCAAGCCTCTGACCAATGTCCTTCCTCAGGGGAGAGTTTGCTGGGATTATGAGGGCGCACAAAGGCCACCGCGCCTGTGAGCTGCATCATGTGGCTGTGATGACAAGACAGCCCATGCACGGATTCCCCAGATAAAGCAGTCCCCTAGGCTTACCACCAAGTCACATTGAGCTCAAAGGCCAAATCAGTGCTATCCCCAAATAAAGCCTTCTGCTCAGGAAAGGTTTAACTGAGAAACTGTGATTTATGACCTGGCCAAGCAGAGCTGCAGTCCGTGCAGACCCCCTGCCCCCAGCAGTGCTTCGAGGCACCCACTAGTCCCGGGGAGGGACTCATTCTGCAAATGAGCAGAAAGGATTCTAGTTAGAAGCATTCAGAGAACCCCAGAGTCAGGAGAATCAAGACAGGACTGTATTTCATGCTGGAAAGTGAAAACCAAATAAACAAAGCTGCCTCTCGTGGCAGCCGGCCAGCTCAGCTGTGTAAGTGAACAGCAAAAACATTCCTCTGCTCTGTGGAAGCCCCTGGAAGAAATCCAGAGCCTTGTGTACGTAGCCTGACTGGGGGCTTGTTGTCATTATTATCATTACCACAAATTCATCTATTTCTTAATACATTGGTTTCTTTCATTTTGAACACTTGCTTGACATTTGTACTGATTAGGTGAATGCTGGAACAAATGATTAAATAATTTTGTAAAATAACACTTTGGCTTGATTCAAAGTGGAAATGTTTATAGTGTTCCCATTAACACCAGATGATGTCAGCCTGACTATTGTGCTGCTTTTTCAAAAACACACGAGTCTGAAAAAAGCCTTCCCAAACAATCCAAAATGAGTCAAGGCTCTAAAAAGACTTGTCTCCACAAACGCCCTCCTCTGTGATTTGGCCCTAGCAGCAAAATCCATGAGGATGCTGGGAGCACAGTGGCTCTGAGTTGGGAATTCACATGTCTTGTCATCTGAAGCGTCTTCCAGAGAGATGACGGGTGTCACTGTGTGCAAGTGCCACCTGTGTTCCCTCCCAGCCTGGCTCTGTGGGATGTGACATCTCTGTGCTTTGATTCCTGTGACTTCTATCCCCCCTTTTCTTCCTGACCCCTTTTTCTCCTCCAGTTTCTCCTTCCTTTTCTTCCCTCTTCTCCCCCACACTAAGCTAAACCAACTAAACTAGCCAAGTAACCCAACTAGATCTCAACCCCAAAGCATCAGTGGTCCTAATGGAGATATAGCTGTAGCCTCGGTGCCATAAACTGCCATCCTCACCCAGGAACCACAACCCCTCCCCCAGCCCTGGACAATGGGAAGGAGGAGAGGGTGTCCAGGCCCAGGGAGTAACCTGTGCCAGGGGACAGTTCTCAGTGTTCCTCTCCAAGCAGAGACCAGCTGGCCCCTGCCTAGATCCACTCTGTACAAGCCCCATGTGGACCTTGCCCCAGCCACCTGTGCCTCCTCAGTACCCCCAGAGAACCAGGGGAACCATGGGAGGTAATCACTGTGGTCTCTTCCCTATGTTCTGGGGTGGAGGGTGGGGTCTGAAGAAGGAGGTTTTGTTGCAGGCTTCAACATGATATCTGGGGAAGATTATTATCAACTTGTGGGGGAAAGGAAAATCCATTTCTAGAGTCCTCCACGACTAAACTATAAATGGTTAGTGAGCACTGCAGGCCAGAACAGGCAGGTACCTGCCCAGGCCTGCAATCCTGGGTCAAGGAACCACAGTAGGGACCACTGTCCTCAGAATCAGAGGCCCCAGAGCCTGGATCCATAAGCCAGGCCATCCTGGGCTGATTTCATGGTGGCTCCTGTAGTATTCTGCTCAAGCTGCTGTAACAGAGGACCACAGACTGGGTGGCTGAACAACAGAAATTTCTTTTCTCACAGTTCTGGAGGTTCGAAGTCCAAGATCGAGGACTGACAGGGCCAGTTTCTGGTGAGGACTCTCTTCCTGGCTTGCAGACAGCTATCTTCTCACTCTGCCCTCATATAACTTTTCCTCCATGTGTATTCTGAGAAAGAGAGAGAGAGAGGAGAGCTCTCTGGTGCCTATTGATTGAGAGTGCACATGAGAAGGGGAGGGGCAGAGGGAGAAGGAGAATCTCAACCAGGCTCCAAGCTCAGTGCAGAGCCCCACGCAGGGTTTGATCCCATGACCCCAAGACCACAATCAGACAAAATCAGGAGTTGGACGCCCAACAGACAGAGCCACCCAGGTGCCCCTCTGGTGTCTCTTCATATAAGTGCAGTAATCCTATGGACTCAGAGCCCATCCTTACGACCTCACGTAACCTTACTTACCTCCTTATAGGCCCCATCTCCACATACAGTCACAAGGGGGGGATTAGAGAGAGCTGGACAGGAAAAAGGAATAGGCCATGATACATCGTATATATAACCCACTAGCCTGCATACGAGAAGGCCAGGCATCCTCTCCCCACTTCTCTCACCCATGCGCTGGGGAGAATACAGTGAGTACTGTGCACCTGTGTGGTACTCGCATGAGCTCTCGCGTATGTGGAGCCTTGAGACGTAGATGGAGAAGCTCTCAGGAGGCAGAGGCAGGAGAAGAGTAATCTCCTCACTTTTTCACTTTTTCACTTTTTCACTTCTTCCACTGGAAGCCAGCCCCTGAGCTGGCAGCCCTAGCTGCCGTCTCTCTCTGGCATTATGCCTCCCTAGTATCTGTTTCTAAACCTAGATTCTGACAGAGCCCCCATGTGTCTGTTGACCAAATTAGGGACCTGCTGCCCTTGCGGCTGTTGAATGAAGAGCAATCCAGAGTGTGGCCTGGAGTGCAGGGCAGCTTGGTGGACCTAGCAGCTACATGGACCAGAAAGACAGCTGCCTGCCTCAGGAAAGAGGGTGTGTGTGTGTGTGTGTGTGTGTGTGTGTGTGTGTGTGTGCACACGCATGTGGATGCGCATGTATGTTGGAGATGAGGGTCATTGCCATGAGTCCTAGCAATTAGCTATGACTCTGGGAGGCCAGAAACATGGCCCAAGCTGACTGTACAATTCAGCACCTTGGGTCCCACTGTTCCCAAAATCCTGTAGTCCAAGGCCCCTAAGAGACTGGGGAACCAAGTCGGGGATACATGCTTTGTGGCAGATGTCCGAGCCCTCTGTAGAGGTGTGCATGTGAGTCTTGTGTGGGGGAAAGGTTAGTTGGTGTGGAATACTGATCCCCACTCTCTCCTGCCCCCTTGGGAAGAGATAACCCAAGAATAAACCGAAGCAGAGCCTTGTGACCCTCACATAGGGTGGGGAAGGCAACTCGGTCCTTATGCAGCCGGCACTCCTAGCTGGGTAGCTGGGGAGGTAGATATCTGCTTCTACCCTTGCGGAAAAGAAGCAAGAGGACTCAAGGGGCGCTTGGGTGGCACAGTGGTTAAGCGTCTGCCTTCGGCTCAGGACGTGATCCCGGCATTATGGGATCGAGCCCCACATCAGGCTTCTTCCGCTGTGAGCCAGCTTCTTCCTCTCCCACTCCCCCTGCTTGTGTTCCCTCTCTCACTGGCTGTCTCTATCTCTGTCGAATAAATAAATTTAAAAAAAAATCTTTAAAAAAAAAAAAGAAGAAGCAAGAGGACTCAAGCTTTTAGAAAAGGTAACAATATTTTAAAAGAAGATTAAAATTACTTAAGTGGCAGCCACAAGTAGGTGTCAGGATTCTCCCATATAGTGCTGACAGCCAGCCCTGATTTGAGTTATATGATGTGTGCTAGCCCCTCAGTTACCTGAGTTGGTCATGGAATATGCTAGACTCAACCAGACAGCTAGGCAACAGGTATCTAGAGTCCCCAAGGTATGCTAGGCCAGTACAACACTAGACATACAGCAATCCAGACACAGTCCCATCCCAAAGTGGGAGGAGACAGACAATGAGCCACTAACAGAGTAATCAGTAAATTTCACTGTGTACCAGAAGTCAGGTGCCACAGAAAAAGAAAAGTCAGAAGAATAAAAAGAAGAGAGGTGGGCAGTAACAGGGCAGGGGAAGCGGGTTACAGTCGTGGTCAGAGAAAGGCCTCCAGGGAAGGTGACATTTGAGAAAAGATGGAACAGGAGAGAGCCAAGTGGATTTGCGGAGGAAGAGCCTTCCAAACAGAAAGAAGTGCCAGTGCCAAGGCCCTGAGGCAACAAGATCAGGGAGAGTTCATGGGTAAGGTTTACATGGGGCCAATATGGGAGAGTGGAAAGAGGATGGTTCCACAGAAATCAGGGCCCTCCTCCATATGAAGTTCAAAAAGTCCCTCACCTCCTGACTCTCTGAGCCACAGGCCTTCCCAGGCCATGAGGCCAGCACCTCATGAAGAAAGACTTTATCTCATTGAACACATCCCATTCAGTCTCTGGACTTGATTCCACATTTCTAATTTCAGTCATCAGGACTCCGTTTTCTAGTGGCTCCTTGCCTCACCTCCCCTGTCGTGGGTAAGCTTTCCTTATGTCTGCTTTACCTTTCACTCCCCTGATCATGGTTCATACTCCTTTCAGTACACACACTCGGCTTGGCTGCCTCCAACCCCACCCTCGAAAGGGTCTCCTGACTCAGTCCAGCTCCTGGAATCTTTTACCTCAGAATCTAGAAAACACACTCCCACCCCCCAGTTTTCCTGGACCAAGAGTCAGGGTCAGGACCAGTTAGCCCTCACAGGGCATTAGATGAAATGATTCATTAGATCTTTCCTGGATCCCAAGAGAAATCTCAAAAAATGTAATAAATTCCTCACTGCCCTAGATGCCAAAGCAATGGACACATTTTACCCTTTCTGCAAAACACAATCACAATTACAGTACTATAGAATCTTAACACATTTGGATCGCTCTTTGGGAACATTTATTGCCCTCTTCTACAGAGACACAAAGGAGATAGAGACCCCAGGAAAGACCCTGAAATGTACCTGCTTGCAGAATTGTATGCTTTCAGCTTATTTTTTTGTTTTTGCTTTTGTTTTTTGACTTATTCTCACTAAAGTAGAATGAAGACCTCAGCTCTGCCCTTCCTGAGCAGAAACGTCTAGCAAAATTCATTTCTGACTGAGAGATGCTGTTTTCTCTCAGCAAGTTTCCTCCCCATAGTAGCTCTTGCTCAGCACTACCAAAACCCTCTGAGGTGTGCTTGCATCCACACCTTACATTCTCATCCAGCCTTCCGGCCTGCACAGACTCTCCCTCCAGTGAGACTGTGCTCTCCCTGAGAGAAGGAGCAGAACACCGTAAACCTCTGCAGGTATTGTCTTGGCCACTGAGGAGCCATAACATGCCGGGCCTTCCACAGACCTGCTGAAGTAGCTTAAACTGCTTCTGAGGTTCCTGTCAGAATAGCCTGAATGTTTCATCACTTCTAGAGGCCTGAACTCTCAGGCTCCAGGGAGAAATGGCTTCATACCCCATGGCAGAGTTGTACAGAAGAAAGTTCTTTATGTGGGATTTGTACCACATGTAGCTATGCTATAAAAACAAACACCTGCAAAAGCTCCGTGGCTTAAAAGGACCATGTTTTATTTCTCACTCACACTCCGAGTCTGCCACGGGCAGCTGGTGACTCTGCTTCGCTCTGTGTCGCTCACTCAAGAATGCCGGCTGACAGTCTCCACAATGGGGAGCATCGCTGCTGTTGTGATGGAGTGTATTTGTTTCCTATTGCTCTGATAACCAATTAGCACAAACCTAAGCGGCTTAAAACAACACAAAGGTACTGACTTAGTTATGGAATTCCACTCCAGAATGGATCAAAATCAAGGTGTGGGCAGGGCTGCTTTTCTTCTGGAGGCTCTAAGGGAGAATCTGTTTCCTTCCTTTTCCACCTTCTATAGGCCACCTGCATTCCTTGGCTCATGGCCCTTCTCCATCTTCCATCAGAGCAAGCAGTGTAGCATTTTCAAATCTCTCTCTCTTTCTCTCTGTTACTCTGCTACCATCATCACATCTCTCACTCTGACTCTTCTGCCTACCTCGTTTGAGGATCCTTGTGATTACACTGGGCCCACCTAGAGAATCAAGGATAATGTCTTTATCTCAAAACTCCCAACATAATCACATTTGCAGTATCCTCTCTGTCCAGTGAAGTAACATATTCACGTGTTCCTGGGATTAAGATGTAGACATCTTCGGGGGCCATTATTCAGCTTACCACACAGAGTGACAGTGTCCAATCATACACAAGGATATATGCCTCGAAGCATTCACATTTCACACATTTCTTTGGTCAATCAAGTCACATGGCCACACCTAACTTTCATGAGGCAGGAAGTACAATCTCTCATATATAGAGAATGAAAAGAAGAAGCAGCACCTTTAGTTCTTCTTCAGGATTAGGATGAAGAAGAATGCAGAAGGCCTTCAGGACCATGACAGCAACAAAATAAATCTAGATGAACTAAGATCATACATTTCCATTTGGTGAATGAGCTGTAGATACAGGGAAGCCCTGATTAACTGAATTTTAGGTGGAGATGAGCCCCCTGTCGTTAAGCCAACCTAGCCTGGTGCAGGTAGGTAGAAGAACAGGTCTGCTGTAGAAGAAGACATTGTTCCTGGGAGGCGGCCACGCTTTAAATGACAGTTAGGCTATGATTAAACAAGAGAAAACAAATGTAAACCCGCAAACCCAAGAAGTTGAGCAAGTCAGAAGCAGAAAAAATATAAAGAGAATCACACTCAGGGACTTTGTAGACAAAATGCTGCAATAAAGTTAAAGAAAAATGTTAAAAGCAGCAAGAGGAAAAAGGCATATTATATACATACAAAATTAAAGCTGACATCTCATCAGAAACAATGAAGGCCAGAAGACGATGGAACAAAACCTTTTAAGTCCCATAAGAAAAACACCTGCAACTTAGGATCAGTACACTACCAAAAATATCTTTTAAAAATTAAGGCAAAATAAGGCATTTTTAGATAAACAAAAGCTGAGAATCACCTCTGTCAAATTCACACTCCAAGAAATATAAAGAAGGTCCTTAAAGTTGATAGAAAATGATATCACTGAGTAAGTCAACAAGGGAGTTAACACAAATTTCAAACATCAGGAGTAAGAGGGGGTTTCACTAGCAGTCCTACAGACATAAAGGATTAATAAAGGTTAATAGTTTTTGAACAATTTATGCTAAAAAATACTAACAGGTTAGATAAAATAAACTCCTTGGAAAACAATATCAAAACTGACACAGGAAGAAATAGAAAATCTGAAGATCTCCATGTTGATTTTTTAAATTGAGTGTACAACTAAAACCCTTTTGTGATTGAAACCTTTTCCAGTCACAGATGGTTTCACTGGTAAATTCTATCAAACTTGCAAGGAAGAAATTATACCAATTGTACACAGACTCTTTTTAGAGAATAGAGAAGGAAACCATTTCCCAATTTTTAAATTTTTTGGCCAGCCCAACCCTAATACCAAAAGCATACAAAGACATTACCAGAAGAGAAAACCACAGACCAATATCCCTCATGAACACAGACACAAACATCCTTAACAAAATATCAGCAAATTTAGCCCAGCATTCTTTTTAAAAAGGATAATACAACATGACCAAAACCAGGGAAATTTTCCCAGGAATGTAAGGTTGTTCAAGTTTTTTAATATCAACCAATATAATTCATCACATTGTCAGAATAAAAGAAAAATCGTATGAGCATCTCAAAAGATACAGGAAAAACATTTTACAAAATTCAGTAGTTCTTCAGGAAAAAAAACTCTCAGCACACTAGGAATAACAAAGAAACTTCCTTTAAAAAAAAAAAAAAAGAAAATTCCTCAACCTGATAGAGTGAACTTCAAAAAACCTACAGCTAATAGCATACATAATGATGAAATATTGGAAGTTTCACCTTAAAATGAAGAGCAAGGCAAGGCTGTCTACTCTCACCACTTCTTTTTTTTATTTTTTTAATTTTTATTTTTTAAGATTTTATTTATTTGAGGGAGAGCAAGAGAGGGAGAGCACAAGGGGGGGGTGGTCAGAGGGAGAAGCAGACTCCCTGCTGAGCAGGGAGCCCGATATGGGACTCGATCCTGGGACTCGATCCTGGGACTCCAGGATCATGACCTGAGATGAAGCCAGTCGCTTAACCAGCTAAGCCACCCAGGCATCCCTACTCTCACCACTTCTATTCAACATTGTACTAGACATCACTATTCACTGGGACAGTAGGGCAAAAAAAATAGGCATAAAGATTGGAAGGAAAGAATTAAAACTGTCTAGAACTAATAAGTGAATTTAGCAAGGTCTCAGAATACAAAATACAATATTCAAATGTAAATTGTACTTCTATGCACTTGTACAAACAAGTAAAAATTAAATTAAAAAATACCATTTCACAAAAATGGCCAGAGGGAACACTTTGGGGTATTGAAATCTCATTTATGAAGGTGGTAATGCACAGTCTGAAAATAAAGAAAGCAATTCCATTAGAAAAGCATGAAAGGAATAACATACTTAGGAATAAGGAGGCATAAGACTTGTATGCTGAAAACTACGAAGCATTGCCGAAAGAAATTAAAGTAGACCTAAGTAAGTAGAAATACATACCATTTTCATGTAATGGAAGACTTAATATTGCTACTCTGACTGTAATACCCAAAAGCAATCTTTATCCAAATCCCAATGGTATTTTTTTTTTTACAGAAATAGAAAAAAACCTAAAATTTAAATGGAATCTTAAGAGACTGCAATTGCCAAAGTAGATTTAAAAAGAACAAATTGAAGGACTCACACTTCTTTTTTTTTTTTTTTAAGATTTTATTTATTTATTCGACAGAGATAGACACAGCCAGCGAGAGAGGGAACAAGCAGGGGGAGTGGGAGAGGAAGAAGCAGGCTCATAGTGGAGGAGCCTGATGTGGGGCTCGATCCCACAACTCCGGGATCACACCCTAAGCCGAAGGCAGACGCTTAACTGCTGTGCCACCCAGGCGCCCCAGGACTCACACTTCTTGATTTCAAATGTACAGATATTTCTCCAACAAAGATATACAAATGGCCAAAAAAGCACATAAAAAGATGCTCAACATCACTAGTCAGCAGAGAAATGAAAATCAAAATCATAACAAGATATCCCTTCTTACTCACTAAAATAGCTATAATAATTATAAAAAACAGTAATAGAAAATAAACTCTGTTGGAAGGGATGTGGAAAAATTGGAGTTGTCATGCATTGCTGGTGGGAATATAAATTGTGTAGCCACTGTGGAAAACAGTATGATGGTTCCTGAAAAAGTTAAACGTAGAATGACCAAATGATACAGCAATTCTTGTTCTAGGTATATACCAAAAAGAATTGGGAAAAAGTATTCAAGCAAAAACTTATACACGAGTGTTCATAGCAGCACTATTCATGAAAGCTTAAAGGTGAAACAACCCAAATGCCCATCAACTGATGGAGGGATGAACAAAATGTGGTTTACCCATACATACGATGGAATATTATTCAGCCATAAAAGAACTGAAGTACTGACACCTGCTACAACATGGATGAACCTTAAAAACATGATGCGAAGTGAAAGAGGCCAGATGCAAAGGGTCACATATTACATGGTTCCATTGATAGAAAATATCCAGAATAGGTAAGTCCATAGATACAGAAAGCAGTGTAGTGGTTGCCAGGGAATGAGAAGAAGAAATAGATACTGCTAATGGATGTGTTTTTGGGTGGGGCATTATGGAAATGTTCTAAAATTAGATAGTGGTGCATAGCATTCTGAGTATACTAGAAATCACTGAAGTGTACAATTTTAAATGATTTTATTGTATGTAAATTATATCTCAATTTTTAAAATTCTATGCGAAATAGAACTGCACTCCAAAAAAGTGAATACTACCTCTGTCCAACTATTAGAATGGCCAAAATCCAGAACACTGACAACATCAAATGCTGGAAAGGATGAGGAGCAAAAGGAACTATCATTCATTGCTAGTTGGAATGCAAAATGGTACAGTTACTTTGGAAGACAGTTTGACGTGTCATTCAAAACTACACCTACGACATGATCCAGCAATCATGCTCTCTGGTATTTACCCAAAGCAGTTGAAAACTTATGTCCACACAAAAACCTGTACAGGCTTGTTTATAGCAGCATTATTCACAATTGCCAAAACTTGGAAGCAACCAAGATGACCTTCAGTAGGTGAATAGGTAAATAAACTATGGAATATCTAGCCAATGCGGTATTATTTATTACTAAAAAGAAATGAACGGGGGGAAAAAGAGTGATCAAGACATGGAAAGAAATGGAGGAAACTTAAATGCGTGTTACTAAGCAAAAGAAGCCAATCTGAAAAGGCTGTGTATAATTTCAGCTATATGACATTGCAGAAAACGTAAAACTATGGAGACAGTAAAAAGACCAGTGGTTGCCAGGGGTCGGGGGAGAGAAGAGATGAATAAACAGCACAGAGGATTTTATGGCACTGAAAATACGCTGTACAATACCACTGTGATGGATACATGTCATTATACATTTATACAAGCCCTAACGTCATGCTCAAAGTAATTTGTTCAAGATGGATAACAAATCTAAATAGAAAAGGGAAACTAATGGTTCTAAAAGAGAGCATAGGAAAATACCTTCATGACCTTGAGGTCGGCAAAGATTTCTTAGAATACAAAAAACACTAATCATACAAGAAAAATAGTGATCTAAAAAAGGCATCAAAATTAAAACTCAGCTCATCAGAAGATAGCATTCAGAGAATGAAAGGAATGCAGAGCCCCGATGACCACTACGGCCACAGGCTCCAGCAACTTTTACTGGCATCTCAATCTCCTCCTCCAAGGCTTGAACCATGTAAAAGACCGTGTCAACAACTGCCCATCTTTTCTTACTTAGATTGACAGATTGACAGTTTGTAAAGGACACGTCTGGCCCCGGACAGTTCAAGAGCTTTCCTGCCTAACATTAGTTTCAGGAGTACAACATAGGGATCTAACATCTCTCTACAGCACGCTGTGCTCACAAGCGTAGCTACTACCTGTCACTACACAACGCTATTACAATTCCGTTAACTACATTCCCTATGCTGTACCTTCTACCCCATGGCTTACTCATCCCATAACTGGAAGCCTGTATCCCCTACTCCCCTTACTCATGTTGCCCATCCCTCTACCACCCTCCCCTCTGGCAACCATGAGTTTATTCTCTGTATTTATGGGTCTGTTTCTGCTGTTTGTTTGTTTTGTCCTTTAGATTCCACATATAAGTGAAACCATATGGTATTTGTCTTTCTGTGTCTGACTTCTTTCACTTAGCATCATACTCTTTATGTTCATCCATGTTGTCGGAAATGACAGGATCTCCTCCTTATTTGTGACTGGGTAATATAGTCCATTGTGTGTATATACCACATCTTCTTTATCCACTCGTCTATAGACAGACACTTAGGCTGCTTCCATACCTTGGCTATTATAAATAATGCCGCAGTAAACATAAGGGTGCAAATATTTTTTTCAAATTAGTGTTTTTGTTTTCTTTAGGTAAATACCCAGTAGTGGAATTACTAGATCATATGGTATTTCTGTTTTTAATTTTTTGGGGGACACTCCATACCGTTTCCCACAGTCGCTGCACCAATTCACATTCCCACTGACAGTGTATGGGGTTCCTTTTTCTCCACGCCCTCACCCACACTTGCTACCTTTCTTGTCTTTTTGATTCTAGCCATTCTCAACCTTCTTTTTAATATTCAGTTGGTAGCCAGGTTCCAGGCGCAAAAGGCCTTAAGAATCACATTTTGAAAATCATAATGAAATTGACAGTTCTGAAACTGCTGCGTAATTCCTCTGCTTAGTCAAGAAGCATCTTCTGTAAAACCGTATACCGTGACTACTACGGCACCTCCTATGTGGAGCCCCTCACGAAATTCTTTTACGTGAAATTTCACATAAGCTGCACAACATGCAGGGATTATTACCTTCATTTTCAGATGAGCACATTAAGATTTCTGAGCATTCTGGTAACACCCTCGTAAGTGAAGGCCTGCAGCTTAAACCCAGATCCTCGGCCTCTGAATCCAGCACTTCCCACCTCATTGTCAGGCCTGGCTGTGAAATGATGTTGAAAATATTATCAGTCACTAATTCTGCTTTGTGAGCACAGGGACAAATCCATGTGCAAATAGAATTTACAGAACAGTGGTGAAAACAGTCAGACGTTTTGCCCATCCCAACATGACCAAGCGCTGCCAACATAGAGCTGCCGGAGGCTCTAGGAAACCTCAGGTGTTGTTTTCTGGAAGTAAGCAGCACTAGGACCTCCAGATGGAGCAGACCAGCCAGGTTTGCTTCAACAGGGGATCACTAGTCACCAGCAGAGAAGTGAGCAAACAGCCTCAAGAGAGAATCTCATCAGGCCATCACTCTGGGAGTGGGCCTTGCTCAGGAATAAGTTTTAAGACATGGACGACACTCCATTGCTCTGTGGCTTTTTGATTGGCTGATTGTTTTGAGCCTTCTAGTCCTTGTTTCATTTTGAAATGCCAAAGTCATTGCTAACTAAATGAGACAAACTGTGAGGAGCGTTTGACCAGGGATTGGGCATCCAGAGGACTCATGAAAAGTCCTGCAGACACCCCCCTGGTTTTCTGTCCTGACTCCTACACAGGTGAAGGGTATGTGCTGGACCAGGAAGAACAGGAAACCAGGAAGAAGCTGGCAAAGGGTAAAAAACAGAGGGATAGGACTGAGGTGTGAAGAAGTCCAAGAGACAAGAGAGCTGGAACGACAGCTGGCAAAACAAAACGGTGAGATGTTAGCGTTGCAGTGGCAGGGCATGTCTGCGTGACGTGGCTCGGGGTGAATATTTCAGTGTTTCAAAGCATTGACCAGCCTGTTTTTTCCCTTTGAACCGAAAATCTTCCTTGATTCCATGATGCTGGAATGATGTGTTATGTGCCAAATAGACAAATCAGAGCATTACTATTGGAGATATTTCTACTAAGAACAAAAAAAGCTTCTCTGTACTTCCCCTTGATAATCTCTCTCCCCTTCTCAAATCCTACCATTCCCCATTAAACAACAGCACAAGAAACATGATGGATACAGAGTCACATATATTTACAGCCTCACAAATTACTCCAGGGGACAATGGGCCATACTTTGCATATGCACAGTAAGATGAGGAATCTGCTCATTTGGGTTTTGTCACATCGAGCTGTTACTGGAGATTATCACTTCATTATCACAGTTCCTACAAGTAGAATGTGGGGGAGCCGGTGAGCATTCTGAGTTATTTCCAAAAATGCCTCTAAGGGAAATTCTGCAAATAATACTATTTCTTAAGGGAGAAACAATTTTGACAACAATTTCCTTTTCTCAAGTTACACCAAGTAACATACTACTTTTTGAATTAGAAACAAGATGAACCAGAATTTTTTTTTTTTTAGATTTATTTCCTTATTTGAGAAAGAGGGAGAGAGAGCAGGAGGGAGGGGCAGAGGGAGAGGCAGTCTTTTAAGCAGACTCCGAGCTGAGCACAGAGCCCGTCTCAGGGCTTGATCTCACTACCCTGAGATCACTACCGGAGCCAAAACCAATAGCGGGATGCTTAACCGACCAACCCACCCAGGCACCCCCAAACCAGAATTTTTAAAGTGAATGGACTATGGATTGTATAATAGATATTTAAAACAGCAGTAAAAGAGGCTAAAGTGTATCAGTTTCACTTAGTAAGTGGCTGATACTCTCTCTTGCCTGTGGCTTGAAAGGCAGCATTGAGGATCCATGATAAAATTTTCTTCAATGACATGTGATCCAGCAGTTGCTGTCCCATTGCAGGTTTTAGGATGACTTTTTTTTTTCAAGATGTATTTATTTATTTGAGAGAGAGCGGGGGAGGGGCAGAGGGAGAGAGAGGGGAGAGAAATATACTCTCTGCTGAGCATGGAGCCCCACACAGGCCTGGATCTCACAACCCAGAGATCATGACGGGAGCTAAAATCAAACTGGATACTCAACTGACTGAGCCACCCAGGTGCCCCTAGGATGACGTTTTTAAAAAGCTTTTGTTTTTTAAATAAACTTTTAATTAGAACAGTTTTAGATTTACAGGAAAGTTGCAAAGATAAAGAATTGCCACATAACCCCACATGCACGCAGTTCCCTCGATTATTAACTTCTTTTATTAATGTGATATATTTCCTAGAATTAATGAACCAATACTGATTCATTATTATAAACTAAAGCCCATACCTTCCTCAGATTTCCTTTTGTGTTCTAGGATCCCATTTAGGATGCCATGTTACATTTAGTCATCATGTCTCCTTAGGCTCCTCTTGACCGTGACGATTCCACAGGCTTTCCTTGTTTTTGATGACCTTGACCGTTTTGAGGACCACTGGTAAGTTCTTTTGTAGACTATCACTCAATTGGGATTTGTCTGAGGCTTTTCTCATAACTGGACTGAGCTTATTGGATTTTGGAAGGAAGACCACAGAGATGAAGTGCTATTCTCATTGTGTCTCATCAAAAGTGGGTGCTATCAACGTGACTTACCACTGTGGGCGTTAATACGATAATGTTTGACCTCACTGAGGAAACAGGGAGCTCCCTGATGGCTAGGCCAGAACCCCAGCCCCTAGGTGTGTGTAGGAGAGGTTGTAGGGTGTGGGGCCCGAGCTCCAAACTCCACGACAGAATTTAAAAAGTGGAGAAACCTGAGGAGGCAGGCACCTGTGCCTCCCAGGAAGCCCCCGTGATTTAGTCTGCTGAGTGACAAGATTGCTTCCAAGGTGGGAGAAGGTGTGCTGTGCCCCAGTCCCACCTGGATGCCCAGGAAGGGTTTTGACTGTGCAAAGGAAGCCCAGTGACTGGGGGTGGGTGGGTTGGAAGATGGGGGNGGGGGGGGGTGGGTTGGAAGAGGGGGGGGTTCGGGTGGGAGTGATTTATAAATATGGGTATTTACTTAGCAGGCAGAGGCTATGTTTAAAATGCAAGCCCTGTTAAAGGAGCATCTTAAGTCAATCAAGGCACAAGCATGACACAGATAAGGCACAAACCAGTCTGGTAGGAGAAACGTGTCTGAGGTTTGAGTCCATGGGTTGGAAGCCGCAGAGCATGGGGCACCCAGGCTACCCTGAAAAGGGTTCCACACAGCTCATGGAAGGCAGGGCTCTGGAAGGCCGGAGCCAGCCAGGCCTGTAATGAAACTGTCTGTAAACGGCACTGGGCATCCGCCATGCTTCCTTACTGATCTCCGCTGCGCTGTGGCGGTGAGGGTTAGCATTTCCACTCATCTCTCCTTGCTCACACTCAAGGAATCTGCCTGGCCTGCAGGCCAGAATTCTCTCAGACTATGGGTTTCCACATATGTTCCTGAGTGGAAAGTCCCCAGGCTGCCCCAGGATGTCCTCTGCAGTGTCCCATCCTGTCCTCCCGATTGCAGCTGCAGGCGACCTATGCCACATCCCTCCTGCCTGAGTCACCGCCCCAGGCCACATGCTGCCTTTCCTCCAGTGCGGCCTGGGGACCAGCCGCTATCCATTCCATCCTGTGGCTGGTGCCTTTCTTCTTCAAAAATACTACACATTTATTTTTGCTGCCTACATGAAATGGTGATTTATTATCCAAGGAAAATTTTCCATACTTAAGTTACCCCCTTTCCTTTCCTACCTCCTGCTTAAGCTCTAGCTTATCCCATCCCTGCTGGGCCCCACTCCTCATTACATTATTTGTATACTTCTTTTTCCCTAGTTTTCCTTGACAGTTATAACACCATTTTGGTCAAAAGGTTAGCCTGTCCTTTTGTGGGGGAGGGGATCCAGGTACTCCCCAACCACCAATCAGCGCACTTCTGACCTTCTCCTTCTTGCTTATCAATGTCTTCTCTCCTTGACCACCTTACTACCCCTCCTGTGGAGGAGCGTTCCATTCCCCATATGAATGGATGGATGAATGAAAAATGAACAAGCGCGATGATGCCAAATGTCTAAACCAAGTGATTTTTTATTTGTTGAATTAACCAGAATTTTGAGACCAGATGGATCTTATTTATCTTAAATAATTGGCAGGCCCCTGGAATCATGTCGTATGGCATTTCAAGTTTAAAATACTTACAATACATAATTTGAGGCTACATTTTGTGCCAATTACTAGATTCTGGAGAAGGAAAAAGAATGCCAATGGTTTTAGAAAATTTACGGGAGGAAAACTTGAAGTTAAAAACATTCTCAAAAATTAAAAAAATTAAAACATTGCATGTACTATAAAAAAATTTCTTTGTAGCCATTGACACTTTACCCAGATATGATAGTAATACTGCCTCGAATCCCCACAGCATAACTTAGGTCAGGGGCTGCTTATTCTAAGCACTCTTAAGAACTATTCTATAAATACGGAATGCCCATTATGTATCAGGCAACAGTACTAGTAATTTCTAGTCATTTTCCCCTGTGAAAAGGAAATAGTCCCTAGTTTACTCACTTTTACTGGCTCTACCGTGGGCCAGACCCTGCTCAGTGTCAGGCTTCCTGCCCTCGAGGATCTCAGCCTGGTGACCGTGCCAGGCAGCAAACATGGAGCCTGTGCACTGTGCACTTGGGGGAATTCTGGGGCAGGGAAGACAGACAGAGGCTTTCTGGAGGAGGTGACTGCTAAGCTAAGTGCTGAGGGATAAGGGAACTCTCCAAGTGATAGTAGGCAGGGAATGAGCTCGCCACATTGTGGGAAATGAACGTTGCTTTGAACACAACTTATCTGAAAGAATACATGAGGCCAAAATGTAACTGGGAATGAAGAAGCACTCCTCTATAACCAGGATGCGGGCCTGGGGACATGAAGTCTCAGTCCCTTCCTCAGAATCTGCTCTCCAGGAAGTGGTGAGGCTTGGTGAACGGGGATTCCAGAGAAGCGAGGCACATCCTCCCAGACACCTTTCTCCTTCCAGCCACCTCATGACCAGCTTGGACCATGACTCCTATGCAGTCTTTGGGCACACTGCCCAACATCCTGTACTGTTTCTTTGGGTTCTTCTCCAAGCTTTTGTGAAATGCAAATACTGCCGAGCAAAACACGTAAATGAGTTCGTGCTGGCCTCAGCATCATGTCCATGGTGGCAAGAGAGTGTTTGCCTGTGATGTGGGGGGTGGCATAGACAGAATGGGATTGGGCAACTCCTTACAGAAAGGATGGTCCAGGGCCCTTGGGGAGAAAGTGAGAGGCACTTTGAGCTCTTCTTCTGGCCCTGCCAGTCCCCACTGATTTAAAAGACAAAACAAAAGTTACAGTTTTGGGAATGATGCTGGGTCACAGAATCGTCAGAAATGGAAGACATCTTACCACTCATCGCTCCCACCCTCCCTCCCCCAATTTAATCAAGACAATTTTTGTTCCTTTCCTTTAGAGTGACTCATAAGGGAACAAAATAATCGTTTAAATAAAAGTCACATCTGGCAGAGCCATTGAGCGTTTTTAGTCTAGCTGCTGGTTTTCACTCTAATGTTTATGAAGCATATAAGATGGGCAAGCCTCACTGCTAGGTATGGTAATACCAACAAAAGCTAGTTTAAATTAAATGTGTCCACCCTTTAGGGAAAGTGTATTGGTCAGGGTTCTCTAGAGAAAGAACCAGTAGAATGTGTGTATATATGAAGAGAAAGAGATTTATTTTAAGGAATTGGCTCACAGGATTGTGGGGCTGGAAAGTCTGAAATTTCAATGGCAGACCAGCAGGCAAGAGATCCAGGGTAGGGTTGATATTGAGTCCAAAGGGAGCCTGGAGGCAGAATTCCCTCCTCTTGGGTGGTCCTCAGTATTTTTCTCTTTAGGCTTTCAACTGATTAGATGAGGCCCACCTACATTATGAAGAGTAATGATTGATTCAAAGTCTACTGGTTTAAATATTAATGTCATCTAAAAAAGCAAATCTAGACTGGTGTTTGACTGAATATCTGGGTATCATGGCCTAGCCAAGTCACACATAAAGTTAACCATTCCAGGACATTAATTACATGGACATGTGCACTTACATGGTGTCCTCGTGTTCCAGCCAGGCAAAGTCCCTGTGTTCCTTCTTGCTCTTCTCAGGTAGCTCCACACCAGCTGTCTTCTGCCAGAGGAAGCAGGGCCTGGAAGGAAGCCTGAGTGTGGGTGCAGGGGGCCAGCCTCACTGCCCTCCCTACCTCCTAGCAGCTGTGTGGTTTCGCCCCTTAAGCTCCAGGTTCCTCAGGTAAGAGTGGACACACTGCTATCCTGACGTCACAGGATCACTGTGAGCATTACATAAAAATAACAGCAGGGTGTGCTTTTTATTTCCTGGGTGCGCCGCTGAGCTGTCAAGGAGCCTTAGCGGGCCCTGACATGCAGCCGGACAGAGCGTCTCAGGTCTTGGTAGACAGGGCGGGCGGTGAGGGGCTTTCCTTATGGACCCAGGAAGCCTGGAAGGGAGGGTTCCACCTCAAGGACAAGCCTGCATTCCATGGGAAGGTGAATACTCCCAACCCAGAGCGCCTAACTTGACTTTTTTACTCTTTTAAAATGACTACATGCTCTTTCCCCCAAATTCCAGAATTTCAGAGTAAAAAGTTTAAGTTCCCCTTCTTCATAGCTCCTACCCCAAATCCACTCCCTTCTTCAGAGGAGATTAGTCACTCCTTGACATGAATTCTTTCACATCTTTTCTTATTGATGTTTTTGTTACCACAAAAATGGGGTTCACCAGTGATTTTGTGATTTTTTTTTCATGCACTTAGCAATATGCTATTCATGGTTTTCATGTCTAACTCTGACTTTTCGTATATCATGGGTTTTTTTCTATTAGAGAAAAAAAGATAAAGAAGGAAAATAAATAAATAAAAAGCTCCTTATAATTAAAGATGAACCTTGCCAGAGGCCTAGGAAGTCAGCTTTCTGAGAGTGTCCACACTGTGCAGCCCCCTTCCTCTGAGGAGGGCCCCGGCCCCAGGCAGTGCGACTATGAGGGCCTGCTGTCGCTGTCCCAGAACCAGCGTGCACCCAGACGCCCCATGGACACATCCCATTCCTTGCCTCTTCCTTCTGTTCCTGTAGCCATGTTTGCCTCTGAGGCTGAGGCAAAGCTGATGGCCCCTGCCACTCCACAAGCAGAGACCGCAGCATCAGATTTGAGGGCAAATGGTAATGAGTGGCACAAATACTTAGGTGATTGTTTCTTTGTAAAACCTTCCAGACAAGCAAGCAAGGAGTTTGGGGGAAGAGCGCTAATGTGTACTTTTGGGACACCTCGTTTTCAAGGTCTGATATTGTCTCTAAAGGGACTTTTTCTTTGAAAAGACCAGAAACTCTGTCATCTTTATCTCTAGTTAGCAGCTTCCTTCCCAGTTGTTATGAGGGGAGATATCAGTCACCAAGGCCTTGGTTAGATCTCTGAAAAAAGCCCTTGCCGTGTTCCCTATCACAAAGCCCCAGGCCATGCCCTTCTGCATTCGAGCTGGAAAGAGCCAAGGCTCCAAGTCCCCCGGGCTGGTGGAGGTGACTCATCTCTCTGACCCTGAGTGGAAGAGAGTGGTGTGTTTGGTGCACATGGTGCGCCTGTCAGCAGTCAGCATCCTGTTGGCCAGGAAAGGACTACCTCTTCCCAGGAAAGGCTTTGTCCGCTACGGACACAGAAGCACCAGTAGACAGAGGCCACTGAGTCATAGCAGAAAACCTGGCTGAGTCCTGGGCTTCTGTGTTTGCAGTGGGAAGAAAGTTGCCCCATTTTCACACCCTGCCACCAAAACAAGTAGACAAACTTGCCCCTTTTCTGTTTTTAAGGATTTTATGGCCTGTTGCAGGGAAACAAACAATAGTAACATACGTGATGAATACCAAGAAGACATAAAGCCACAGTGATTTTTTTTAAAGCTTTTATTTATTTATTGGTCAGAGAGAGAGAACCACACAAGCAGGGGGAGTGGCAGGCAGAAGGAGAAGCAGACTCCCCACTGAGCAAGGAGCCCGATGTGAGACTTGATCCCAGCACCCTGGGATCATGACCTGAGCCGAAAGCAGACACCTAACCAACTAAGCCACCCAGGCATTCTAAGAAGCAATGACTTTGAAGAGGCCCAGACGGTCATTTCTGTCAGCCCCTCCTCTCCCTGTTACTCTGATGGAGCTCATGCATCAGAGTCTTCTCCTGTCCACCCTCATGACTCCTCTCTTCCCCTGGCCTCAGTCACAGACGGCTTATTTATTTAGCTAGTTATTTACTCCTTCCCTTGCACCATTAAAAAAAAAAAAATTGAACCAGCTTATAAAAATACACAGAACAGAAAATGGAATAAATGACCAAGATAAGGCATGAAGAAGACAAGGAAAGTAGTTGATAGAGCCAGCGGTAAGATGAGCACATGAAGACATCTATCATATGATGTTGTTCAGTTACTACAGGCTGGCTGCAAATATGGATCTAAGAGCCATAGAAGCCAAAGAAAGAAGAAAGAAATAAAAAAAAAATTTTTTTAATTTTAAAAACAAAGAACAGAGAAAAAAGAATTAGGCAGAAGGAATACATCGGTGAGTTAGGAAAAGACCTGCCTTTCCAAAGCAGAGCCCGGAGGGAGGTGAGTGATCACAGTTCACAACTTGCCGGCATGGGCTAGAAACTGAGTTCAACGCTCTTCTGACATTTTCTCATCTGATCCTGGCCATGTTGTGGGGTAGATACTATTATGATGCACAGATTAGAAAACTGACAGTTTGAGAGTAAGTTAGCAATTTGTCCAAGACCAGAGAGTTAGTCAGTTACAGAAATGAGATTCAAACCCAAGCTATCAGGCTCTGTGTGTGGGTGCCCCATCAGGAAGTGCAGGGCAGTGGGGGGCCCTCGAGGGTATCTCTGTATCAGTGGCAGTAGTGATTTTTGTAGGCCTGTGTCTCTGGGCAGTAGATCAACCGGTATTTTCCCAAACCATAGTCAGTCATTCTAATGCATCCCAAACCTATTCTAGTACAAATTATTTATACACCAGGAGAAACTTGAAGCTGATGTCTTCGGTCTCTCCACTCCAATGCCTATGTCAGGACGTACTCTTACAGTGCTCTGGGATCACAGAGCACATTAAAGGACATCTTCACCTGCCTTGAGGTTCTTTTCTTCCAACGTGTCCTTTGTGCAATGTTTTAGGAATTGGGTATTCTCTCTGTTCAAGACCTCATGTCATTCAGGCAGCGGTTCTCAAACTGCCAGCATCCACAACATCAAGCTAATACAGACCACCAATTTTAGGAAAAAATTTATTTAAACTTTTAGTATTAAAAACATCATAATTTTTTTTTTTAAGTAGGCTCCATGCCCAACGTGGGGCCCAATACAAGGCTTGAACTCACAACCCTGAGATCAAGACCTGAGCTGAGGTCAAGAGTTGGACACTTAATCGACTGAGTCACCCAGGTGCCCCAAAACATCATATTCTTTTAAAAAGCATTTTATTATGGAGAAATTCAAACACATACGAAAGCAAAATACTGTAATGAACCCCCGCATACCCTTCACTCAGTTCGACAGTTCTGACTCGTGGCCAATCTTGTTTCAACGCTACTCCATCCACTTCCTCTCTCCCATATTGTCCTGCTGCAAATCCCAGAGATCATATCATTCCGTCCATAAATATTTCAGTATGTGTCTCTAAAAGATACCAATCCTTTCTTTTAACATTACAAAACCATTATCACAACTAACAATATTCGTAAGAGTTCCTAAATATCATCAAATATCAAATGTCCAATTGTCTCAAAAATGTTTTTTAAGTCTTTTTTGTTTGAATCAGTATCCAGATAAGGCCTACACATTCCTATCAGAGAGAATATTATTTTAAATAATAGTTATCATTTCACATATTTGGAAGAGGACATCGTTCTCAATCTCTTCCCAAGGTAACTGTCCTATTTGGTCAGGTTCTTTACTCCCTACTCCATCCATTTCTTTCGTTACTCTTTATTTTTACTAAGTTAAGCATCCCAACTCAGTTATAGGTCACTAGAAGCAGCATCCAGAGTCTGATGTCTCTTTCCAATGGCCACGGATTCAGAAATGAGAGATTTCTCACTGAAAAACACTTTTGGCCCAATTATAAAACAAAATTCAAAATCCAGATGGATGTATGCTTTAATCTGGGAGACAGGAGCAAAATGGGTCCCTCTCATACACATGGGCCCTGGAGGGCATTTGTCCAACCTTACAAGAGGTTCTAATCTATGTGCAATAATAGATTCTTCTCCTCTTAGAGTGAAGACAAGTATCGGACAGATATTGAGAGAGAGTCAAATCCACTCAGAGCAGATTGGACCTGAGTTTGGTCTTAGGAAAACAATCTGATTTCTCAGCTAATGTTAAGGGGCTGAGTGTATCCTTTGGATACTATAGGCCAATGGCAGAATTGGTAAGGTATCTGAGACAAATCACCTGTGGACATGCTGTGATGGGCAAAGTCAAGTTCTCATCCAAAGTTGAGGAAGGACCCTCCGCCGGCAGAGGGGAAAGTGGAGGGGTGGGGAGCAGACCACTGGAAAGGGCAGTTAGGAGGACACTGAAAATGTCCAGGCAGGAGGTGCTGTGCTCCTTCTGAAGTCAGGTAGGAAGAGGACCAGACAGAAGGGGAAGGATCAGTATGAGAGAAGAGGGGATCTGGGGACTGATGAGTGGGGAATAAAGAGGGAAGAGGAAGGAATCTCCAGTGCTGGGTTGCTGTGTGAAAAGGAATCCTACACACACACACACACACACACACACACACACACACACACCCCCTTCCGAATTGCCCATGGCCCTGCAATGGAAAGAGCCAGCTGATCTGTGTATTAGAAAACATACCCCATGTGGGGCGCCTGGGTGGCACAGTCGTTAAGCGTCTGCCTTCAGCTCAGGGCATGATCCCGGCATTCTGGGATCGAGTCCCACATCAGGCTCCTCTGCTAGGAGCCTGCTTCTTCCTCTCCCACTCCGCCTGCTTGTGTTCCCTCTCTCGCTGGCTGTCTCTGTCAAATAAATAAATAGAATCTTTAAAAAAAAAAAAAAACATACCCCATGTGAAATATCCACTCTGTAGTTAGAGCCACAAGGGTTCTCAACACTGGCTGCACATTAGAATCACCTGGGGAGTTTGACAATCCTGTGCCCAGGCCCCAGCTCAAGCCAGCTGAATCAGAATCCCTGGGTACTTTTACACTTCTCCTCGCCATCCCCTCCATTAGCGACAGAGGGGATGCTAATGTGCAGCCAGGGCCGAGAACCTCTGGGCCAGGCATGGATAGCAAGGGCTATTTCAGCACAAAATCACCTGCCTGGACTCCTGGTTGGAAGTGTTCACAGTTTGAAGCTTAGCTTGGCTCAGCTTGGACCCCTTGCTTGAGGTGAACCAACCTGACCTTTGGAACACAGTGCTCTGCACAGAGGCCAGCAAGGACAGCCTGGCAGGGGAACAGGAAAGCTGGGAGCCAGGTGTGTGGCACACGTGCTTCCCTCTGCCTGGGGAAGGTGGCGGTCCTCACACTCCTACATGTCACTTTCGTGCGGGGTATTTGTCAAATGCAGATGCATGGGTCCCATTCCCTGCTGGGGTTAGAAGTCGAGGGTATGGCCCAGGAATCTGCTGTTGAATGGGTCCCAGGTGACCCTGACAGAGGGCTCACAGCATGCATGCACACACCCCTAGAAGCCCCGAGAGGCCTACGGGAGCAATGGTCTGGGGGCCCCCCTGAGGGACACATATATAGGGCAGGGATTCGCTCTCATCCTGGACCTTGGCCCAGGAGAGCCGGAGCAGTTAGGACAGAGGTATCGCCCAGCAGTGTTAGAAATGATTAGAACTTCCATCTCTAAAAATGGTTAAAATTGGATAGTGGGGCACTATCCAGTTGGGGGTTTTCATGGAAAAAAAGTGGACCTTCCCCTAGTTTTCTTTGTATAATAGAAGGTGGAAGTGAAACGGGAAGGGCCCTTAGCTCACTTACTCCTTATTTCCACCAAAAGGGAAACTGGGGGATTTTCCAAGGCTGACTGCTGGCAGCAAGTGCAGGAGCCAGAGTGGGAGCCCAAGAAGCAGCCTCTGGTCTCTGAGAGAACTTCAGTTTCAGGTTTGAGGATTCCTGCACCAGAGGCACGAATGTTCAGTGTGCACAGGCTTAAAGGTTCCCACCTCTCCTGGTCCTCCCTTAGTCCCTTTCCGTGGGAGGGGAGCCACCCTGCACCCCTCCCACTCTCACCACTAGTTACTGGGGTGACACAGGGGCAGCTGTACCTGAAGAAAAGGAAGCCAGGTTCTGGGCTGCCACCTGCCCAGCAGGCTGCTCTCCCAGCTTTGTTTTTCTTTTCTCTAAGGCAGGAGAGGTTGCAGGAGGGGTATTCCCTCAGAAAGAAGAGGCACCTGGCCTCCTAATCCCCCAAAGCAGAGGTAGCTCAGGCCCCGAAGCCTCAGGGTCTAGTTCCACTGTCCTCCCTAGAGAAATACGGGAGTGGACTCAGAGAGGCCCAGGCCATGTCTCTGCACGCTCCCCCTTCGAGAAGAGGAAGCCAACACTGCTGTTCCAGAGCAGGCTTCGGTCAGAGGGACAGCACCCTGTACTGGGACAAGAGCCTTTCTCGGAAGAGGTGTCAGTGTTTGCACCCCATACTCCAGAAGTGGGGCTAGGGCTGGTGTGTTAGCCAGCTAAAACAGCCATACAAAACGCCAGACTGGGTGGCTTACATAACAGACACGGATCTCTCTCAGTTCTGGAGGCTTGGGAGAGGCTGGCCCAGCGCAGCAGGGAGAGTACTCAGCTCTTTCTTCACCAGACCCAATTTTGGACCTCCTCCAAGCATTCTCATCAAAAAACAAAAATGAAAAAACTAATCTGCTCTAAAGTGGGAGTCACCAGGACCAGGAATAATCCAGCCCTGTTGTCAGGAGTCACCATAGAGTCTTTAGATGTGTTATAGGAGAGTTCATATTGAAGCAAAAACTTGAGGAAGTACGTGAGTTAAGTTAAAAGCACAATTTTATATCTTGTCAAACAACTTCACTTGAAGCAACAACTGAAGTATAATTTAATTCAACAGGAAATATCACACTTGGAGGGAAAACACAGAAAAGAAAAAAAAAACCTGAAATTAAAGCCAAACATTCTTTCCAAGGCACAGCACTGACATTTCCAGATTGACAGCAGAATGAGTTTGTTTCCATGAAACAAAATCATGAGTCCAAAGTCGGCCTTTGAAACAGTTTTCCACCTCCTCCCCGTTTCTCAAGGCTCAGGGAACGATGCTTGTGGCCTTCCTCAGGGCCAGGTAGCCAGTGACGACGTCGGAGGGCAGCCTCCGGATGTAGGAAAACTCTTCAATGGTGCTGAACCGCAGCTTGCTCTGGGGGTCAGTGTAGTTGGCCTGGGTGGGAAACCGGCACAGAGAAAGGCAGAACGTTGGTGGTGGTGATGAATATTTGAAGTTCAAGTTTAAAAATTTTTCCTGTTTTACTTAAAGCGAAGTATCCTCATTTTGTCTTACTCTGTCACCAAGCATGCTAAATTGCTCATTTTGGCAAAGACTTGTTAATCTTCCCAGACTTAAGAAATACCTAAGGGTATGGATGGGAAGAAGAGGAGTAACCACATCAGACACTAGGATTCTTCTGGTGGGTGCTGCAAGGACTACAAGCAACAGTCCAAAACGGAATTCCTGATGATCGGCCCTCCCTGGCCCCTGCCCTCAAACTCCCACCTGCTTCCAACAGATGTTCCAGCTTTGTCCCCCAAGGTGGGAACAGGGGCTTGCCAGGCAACCCCTCCCCCCCCCCCCCCCCCCCCCCCACTCCAAGCGCTGTCTCCTGCTCTACGCCCTGCCCATGCCACTCCCATGGATGGCTCCCTGGGCTACACCACAGGGCTGCTGGGCCACTCCCCCCACCCCCCACCCTCCCACTGGAAGGGACCACCACCCTACAGCTGCAACCAAGGTCATCTCCACAACTTGCACGTCTGATCGTGTCATTCCTTGGCGTGAAATCTCTCAGTAGCTCCTCTCAAGGCCTCAGCATGGCTCCTCAGACCCCGCAAGCCAGCCAGGGCCCTCCTCCTTTCCAAACCTCTTCCTCAGCCACACGTCCCCACTCTGGTTCCAACTGCCCTGGCTCTCTGTCCCTCCCTGCATTCATACCCCACTCGCCCTTTCCTGGGGAGGGGCCACCCTGCTCCCTAATCACCTGCTCATCCTTCAGGGCTCAGCCCCCAGTCCTCTCACCAGGGAAGGCTCATCTGTTCCCCCACTCTCCCATCTGTCTCCTGTAGAATGCTTCTCTCTTGCTTTCACATTTATTATCTGCATGACTCTCTGAGTGAGGTCTAGGCTGAGAGGCTCCATGGGGCAGGAACCCTGTGGTTTGCTTATCACGGCATCCCTGTTCCTAGTGCAATGCAGAGTGCCCGGTGGGCCTTCAGCTCGTGTTTGTACAATGAGGAAGGAAGGAAGAACAAATGGAGGATCAGGACAATCACATAAAAGAGAACTCATTTCTCACTGACATCAAAATTCTCTTTTGGTCTGTATTCCCCACATACAAAATGGAGAAAAAAAAATTCACTTACTATATACCCCAAGTCACATGGCTTTTACAGAGTTTGAAACAGAAACCATGAGGGTGAGTCACTTGGACCTCCTTTAAAAAATTATAAAAGATGCCATTAAAGTCTAGACAGATAACGTCCAGTTACTGCAGTGCGGACCGTCTGTGTGGACCCCGCCGGGCGGCAGTGCTGTGTCACCGAAGATGGGAGGGGAGGCCAGAGAAGCAATAGCTGAGGGGAACTTAGTCACAGGGTTCTCACACTCTACAAAGTCCTCAATTCTGCCTCAGGGGATCTCCCTAAGGTAGTTAACATCTGCGTGGCAGGAAAAGGAGATTATTCCTCAAGATTAATTAAAGCTTTCCAGAAAATAAAACCTTGATCCTTTGGCTTCATCTAGATCTTGCCTTTCTGTCCCACATTTCCTTTAACGACCATAATTAAATTAAGGAAGGCTTACACAGAAAAACAGCAACAAGCCCCTCTGGAGAACTGGCCACGAGGCAGTTAGAAGCGCGGACCCACAGGAGAGGCCCCCCTGCAGTTGCAAGCAGGGGGGCAGGCCTGCACAGCTGGCTTTGATCATCTCGCCTCCAGAGAGGAACCAGCTCCGGCCTGGCCCCATTTCTGTGGCTGCCTCACTCCCACCACCAAACTGCGCAGCGCTGGCCCGCCCAAGTTCAGACCTCACTGCCAGGAAGGCTGCTGAGTAAATAAGGCTCAATACAGAGATACTCTGGCACCACAGAACAGTTACCAACGAAAGTTCGCGCAGACCAGACCTGACCTAGTATTCTGAACAGAAGGGAGGATGCCAAGTGACACCCCAGAGCTGAACAAGGAAAAAACTGCACCCCTCTAGTCTGCCCTCCTCTGGCTTCCAGCCCCAGAACCTGAGCGCAACAAAGGCCACCTTCCCGTAGGGTGGCAGTCATCGGTTCCAAGGCCTCCCTTGCCACGAGGTGACAGGCAGCACCCGCTGCTCTTCCCGTCTCACCCAGAGCCACGGTTCTTTCCATAGCTTTGGAACAAGGACAACACACAGATGTGACCCCACCTGCCTTCCTGCCATGCCCACGCATGGGGGGGCGGACAGCCACTTGGCCGGCCAGGAACAGGTGCGTCCGTGTAAATATGAGCAGGGCTTTATTTTTTAATTATGCAACTTTAATTTACACAAGTAACAAATGGACACATTCTCCTCTTAAAAAAGAAGAGAAAACATTATGAATAAGACTCAAGTCCCCTTTTCCAACCATCTACCATCCAAAAGTCCTTGCCTTTCCCTGAGGAAACCACTGTATGTGGGCACCCTTCCAGACCTTGTTTGTGTATACCCTTACACACCTATATAAACACAACAGGGAAATTACCCACTATTTTTTTGTGACTGCGTGTGGGTTTTTGCTTAAGTGATAGCATGCTGCTTATGCTGCCTTGCACCTTTCAGTAAACGATACGTCTTGGAAGTTTATCCCTGTTGTTACGTACACATCAAGCCCACAGACTAGTATGAGATCATCCCTACCCCCAAGCCCTGGCTGACTGACCTTTATTGTGTTCCCAATATTTTGTTCATATTTCCACTTTCTCATAATCATTTCTGCATGAAGCTCCTCGTACATACTATTTCTCTAGGGAGCTGCCTAGAAGGCAAAGTGCTGGGTCATAGGCTTTAGCTTTTCTGTCTCCACAGGTACTGCCAGATGTCCTCCAAAGAATCCAGACTAACGTATTCCCACCTCAAACGGGCCGTGAATTGAGGATATCTGTTCCTCTGTGTTGATGATGTTTATAATCAAACACCTTCCTTTCTTCCCTGCTGATGAGCCTTTTTCCTAATTATCAGTGAGACTATCTACTTACTGCTCATCTGTATGTCCTCCTTGTAACTGTCTTCATATCCTTTTAGCTGGTCCTCCTATGGGACTGCCTTTCAATGATTTGGTAGCATTCTTTGTATATTCAAAATTTCCTAATTCTTACATACAGTGGGGCCAGAGGTTTTAGGTTACATAGGACATGACAAGTCCTTGCCTGTTGCATAAAGGGGCCTGGAACAATGCTTCTCAAAGTGATTCTTGTGCCTCCTAATGTGTGCAAGTCACTGCGACAGCAGATGAGCTGCCCAGCGGCGAGGATAAGCTACCTTGTAAGGGACCACCTAAGTCTGCCCATAAACCACGGCCTCTCCAAGGAGGAATGTCTATCTGGGGCTGGGATGGAACAACTGCTCCCACACTAGCTCTCCTGCTATAAACAATTATTAAAATGGGTGAAATAGATGAGGTGACTATTTTCAGGCAGTAGACAAGAGATCGTGTAGGACCACAACACTCCTCATAAAGGTGAAGTCCCTCCGAAGTTAGAAAGAGATACGTGCCCTGAATGGATGGCAGAAGAACCCATGACACACACACGCGCACGCACAAACATGCACACGCACGCCATGTTACAGTACCTCTACTCTCCCCTGTTGTTTTTTACAATCACTGTATTTAAGGCTGTATGTTAAAAAGTTTGTAGTACAGGGGCACCTGGGTGGCTCAGTCAGCTAAGTATCCGACTCTTGATCTCAGCTCAGGTCTTGATCTCAGGGTTGTGGGTTCAAGCCCCACATAGGGCTCCACACTGGGCATGGAGCCTACTTCAAAAAAAAAAAAAGTCTGTAGTACACAGAGGAGTCTGTGCTCTGCAGAGGAGAAGCTACAACATACAACTGATTCGGAGAAAATGACATTATTTTCCAAAATGGAAGAAAAACTCAAATCTTTCCCAGCACAAAATATGTATCATTGGTTTAGTCAGTTTGTTACAAAAGTTTGGAGTCATACATTTTCATAAAAATGTAAAGCATTTAAATGATATGTATGAGTCTTAAAAAGTGAAGTGTTCCATTTTGGTTTAACTGTATTTTTAAAAGTACAATCTTCTCTAAAATATGAGAAATCTAAAAAATTTCAGCAGTAAAAAAAAGAAATCGTTTCTTTCTTGTCATCTCATGTGTTAACAAGCAGAGGAAGGGGAGGTTAAAGCTGGGTCTCCCACTTTCTGGAGCAATCTTCCCTCCGGGCTGCCCACACGGAGGCCCCCCGTGTTGGCCACTCTACAATAAGCGTGTGAGCGCTTCAGCACAAACCCACTACCTGTTTGAAGTACGCAGGCTCCAGGCAGGGTCAGGGGCAGCCCGTATCAACCCTGTCTAAATGGCACTGTGAAATCTCCCTTCCAGCTCAGCGCTATGAGACCCAGAGATGTAACTATACTCACAAGAAGACCGGAAACATCAGAATACTTCTTAGCCGGTTTAAAGGAGGGAGGAGCGTCGATACTGAAGTCTGGCGGGGGGGAGGGGGGGGAGAAAGAAGATAACTCAGCTGGCTTTAAAATATTCAGATCCCTTCCCTTTTTTCTCCAAAAATGCTGTTTGATAATATTTCTGAAATGTTTACTCTGTGATTAAGTCCTCCCAGAATTCTCTGGGGGAGGAATGCAGTACATCAGAGACCAAGCGCAGGCTCTGGATTGAGCTCTGCCCCATCCCTGGGGCCCCTCTACTCCAGCAGAACCCCCGGAGAGCTCATCTGCCCACAGGCCACTCTCACTGCCGCAGGCTACACAGGCTGTGGGCGATGCCGAACGACCCACTAATTGGATCTGAGCATCTGGACACCGGAATGCCCACACCCAGACCCTGACTAGCTCACTCCTCACCCATCTGAGTCACCTCCATGAAAGATGTGCTGTGGGACAGGAGATGGTGGGAACTCTGACCCGTACTTTCCAGTGAGGATGAACAGAACACGGCACAGTGCTTTACACAGACGTGCAAATACTGCAGCGTAAAGCATTTACTCTGACAAACAATGGCACGGAGTTAGCCTTTAAGACGGTTGTTGGAAAGCCTCCTAAATCTTGGGCAACCCTGTTCTTGGAAAGAACATTTTAAGTGCAGACTCCTGAATAAGAGGTTTGTCTGATAGAAACACCAGTGTTATCATATCAGGACCGATTTCTCCAGAGTGACATGTTACCAGTGCCACTAACAACCACACACCCACGATGACACAAACAGGTTTGGCACACAGCTGTGTGCACATCATCTCCTAAGGCTGATGCACCGCTCCGATCCCTGAGCGACAAGCCTTTTCCTCCACTAAGTCAAACACAGGCAAGCCACGTAGGTTTGTTACAAGTTCCTACTCTGAACATTGTAAACACACGAAGGCTCTAGACGGCTCACAGTTAGGATCGTTCAGTTGCCACGGCAATGCCCTTTCAGCAGCGAGGATCTGTTTCAGGTTCTTCCAGGTTCTGTTCTTCTTGCCAGTGACCGCACCGCCGTGGCCAGAGTGCTGGCATGAAAGACGTGGAGAAGAAACAGAAATCAGCAGAGGCTATCATTTCGGGATCTGAAGGACGCTTACTCTTAACCGTAACACAGCCCTCATTCTGCCAGCTCATCTGCACCCCGAAGGGCTGGGGTTTTTTCTAAGTATTACACTGTACACTTCAATCTTATAAAAACACAAAGCTTTTGTATTATCAAAACCCATGAGATAGTTGGTCATGGAGCAGAAATAAAAGGGTTTTTTTTTGTTGTCCTTTTTTATAATTCATAGAAAAATCACATCCTTTATTGGATTAACTTTAGAGAATTCACTCTGAATTCCCCATTATTTTAAAATAAATTTATTCCAAAGTTAGATTTAAAACTCATGACCACATCTCTCAACTCCCTTCTGAGGGCAGGTCACTGCCTGGCAAATTATGGGAGATGCTGGAAAACCCAAATAACCCTCAATCATGGCATGGCAAGCCCTCTGGAAATTTTTCTTTTTTGTTCTATAAAAATGATAAAATAAAATGGAAAATAATACCAAAATCTGTGGCAGGCACTGGTAATACTGTATTTTTAAAACCAATGGGGAAAAAAAAAAGACTTCTAATGACATCATATGAGTCTCTGGAATTATAATAGCTCTCAAGAATGAAAGGAAGAGTAGCCTATTTCTACTTTACAGCCACATAAGTTAGATTTACTTAAACTAATGAGGAGAACTCCCCTTTTAATTGTTTTAAGTCTCACAAAACTTACATAAGCCCAATGAAAAGGGATGGTGAACAACCAGGGAAATGACCCACACTCCAAATACTATCCTTTAACGGGTTCCACGAGGAGCACCAAAATCCTGGGGAACCGGCCCACTGGGTGAGCAACGGGAAGGGCTCTCCTCCTGCCCCCACCCTCTCCTAACAGCCCCTGGCACAGAAGGTGGTGACGTGGACTGACAGAGAAAGGGACACCAGTGCCACCGGGGCTGCAGGCCCAGCAGGATCAGATCTGGGCTGGGGTGTGGCTGTTTGGTTTTTTCATTTATAAAACACCTTAGAAGCTTACCACAAAGTTTGGATCCTTAAATGGCAATGGCTTAGCAGCTTTCTCCATAGGTCCCGTACTGAAATCGGAGGGCACCATCTTATTCTCACTCATGGCTTCCATGCTGATACCCTTAAAATATAATGAATAGTCTGAGGTCAGTTTCTTCTAGCTGAGGTCCCTAACTTGGCACCCAAAAAGACTGAAGAGGATACCACGGGACATGTGAAGGAAGACAGTGCCACAGAGCCCTCGCAGGTAGCCTGCACCGAAAGGGCATGACAGACTGGGAGAGACAGCCAGGACCCCAGCTGCCATGCTTCCTGGTTCCCCCATGCGCCAAGCAGTAGGGGTGTGTGTCCTTCCTGAGCCGGCTCATTGAACTCTGACAACTGCTGTTACACCCCCCCCCATTTTCTGAAGAGAAAATTGAGGCTCAGGGGTATGGGTTCAAGGCCACACAGTGATTACCCCTGGATTCAAACCCAGGCGGGGTCAATTCCAAAGCCCTCACCATCTCCACAACACAACGTCGTGCCTACTCCTGCTGATCTTGTCAAACTGTGCCTTAAAACACTGAGACAAAAAAAAAGGCCAGCCCCTGTAAGGGTGTCTGTCATCAGCCAGAAAACCCAGGCTGCAGCTCTTCTGCTCCAGGCAAGCAACGGGATGCAGGCATTCTGAGGAAGGAGAGAACAGGGAGAGGGGGCTGCACGGTCACGGGTCAGCTGGCTGCAGCCAGAGCGCCCCGACAAGCAGGCTAAATGCTTTAAAACAAAAAAACCTTTCAGGTTCACCATTACCAAGAAAAAACAAGCCAAACTAAGACTTCGCTTCTGATTTTTAATGCAATTTCCAATCTTCCCAGACTGCAATAAATTCTTAATGGATATGTAATTTACATACAGTGAAAGGCACAGATCTCAAGTGTAGGTTTCATGAGTTTTGCCAAATCTTTACACTTGTGTAATCCGTGTCCCTACGGAGATAAAGAACATTTCCGTCACCCCAGAAAGTTCCCTCATGCCCCGTCCTAGTCAGCACCTTCCACCCTCAGGGGCAACTGCTGTTGTGATTGCTACCATGCCACGTTTGCCCCTTTTACAACTTCATGTAAAGGGAATCTGACAGCATGTACTCGTGTTTGGCATCTTTAGTTCAGCAGAGAGTTTTTAAGATCTCTCCATGTTGCTACAGAGGTCAGTAATTTGTTGCACTGTGTCTGCGCGCACTCAGCAGAGCGGTATCCCGCCGTGCGGAGGTTCCACAATTTTTTTATCCATTTGCCCTGGATGAACACGGGCGGCATTTTCAGTTTTCAGCTGTTATAAATAACACTGCTGTGAACATTCTGTACCAGGCTTTGTGTGGCCCTGTGTTTGCACTTCTCTTGGGTAAATACCTAGGAGCGGAATGGTTGCGTGATAGGGTAAGTGTATGTTTAACATTATAAGAAACTGCCAAGTCGTCTTCCTAAACGGTGGCCCTCTCTGACACTCCGGGCAGCAATGTAGGAGAGTGCTGGGGCGGGGGGTGTACTCCATTACCCCCACCCCCACACCTGCAGTGACATGGGGGCCACTCACTTCGCTGCAGTAGTTCTCCAATGGTCTCCTCTCAAACACCTTCCCAGACGCTTTGCCAGGGTCTCTGCATGTGGGCCTGTGCGCCTCCTCGGTCCACACCACCTCTTTTGTCTGGCATGCCCCTCAACTCATCCCCCCTACCCTTCATGATCTTTCCAAAGCCCAGCTCAACGTCAACTCTGTAAGAACTAAGAGGCCTTCAATTTCTCAAACTTTTCCCACCATCCACAGCCACAAGTGTTCTTGTGTCTCTCTCTCTCTCCTCTCACACTCCCTCCCCCTTCTCCCAGCCATCCTTCCCACTGTCCTCAGCCCTTATCTGGCACCTTCCTCAGCTCCCAGCCCTAGAGGAGGGGCTCTGCAGTGCACACCTGGACCACTCCCTTCTCTCCAGCACAGGCAGGGAGGCACTCTTAAAGACAGGCTTGATGGGGTGCCCCTCCTTTATAGCGGGCCAGTGGGCCTGACGGACCTTGAGGTTAGAAACACATCCTGGCCTCCTCTCCAGCCTTACCTTTCTCTACCCTTCCTTCCTGCATTTTGTATTTTCTGGTACAAAATCCATTGAGTCATTTTCATGGCACAAATAGTTTCCAATTTTCCCATTTTCATTTATGCTTAACTAAGATTATTTTCATTGGGATTAGTCCATGCCAGTTTTAATTTTTTTTTAAAGATTTTTTATTTATTTATTAGACAGAGATAGAGACAGCCAGCGAGAGAGGGAACACAAGCAGGGGGAGTGGGAGAGGAAGAAGCAGGCTCATAGCTGAGGAGCCTGACGTGGGGCTCGATCCCATAACGCCGGGATCACGCCCTGAGCCGAAGGCAGACGCTTAACCGCTGTGCCACCCAGGCGCCCCAGTTTTAATTTTATAACAAAGATCAGATCTAGCACTATGTACATAATTTTTATTGCCCCTGTAATTTTTCCTTCATGGTCATGGCATTTCTGCCAGATACATGTATTCTGAGAGGCCCAATTTGATGAGGAAAATTTGATTTTCCCATCACATTTAATCAATAACCAACATTACCTTGTAGAGTTTTAGCCAGCTATCAACGTTATTTTGGGTTGACTAGTTGTAAGACTAATATCTACTATAAATTAGATATATTGATGGAGAGTTTGTATTTATATCTTAGTCAAGGAAAAAATCGCAGCTTTATGGAACAGGAATAACAGACCAGCAGAAGGAGAGACAAGAGAGAGAGGTGAGCAGCCAAGGGAAGAGAAAGCCTCAGAGCGGTTGCACATCCTGCCTCACCGCGTGGCTGGGTCTTCCATTCCCTGCATCAAACTCGATCAGAAACTACTGTTATGTGTATTCTGAGGAGGAGCACAGACGGAATGAGGGGAGGCTAGAGCGAAGCCTGTGCTACTGGACTGAAATCAGAGGTTCCCAGTGTGGACTCACAGCTTTAACCCAGCTCAGGCAGAGAAACAGAGAAACCGATACAGAGAGTATGGGGGAGGGGGGCACACACACCCCTATCCTTCCTAGCTCTCTCCAGAGACAGCTGGAAACAACAACAGGCACACCTGTGCTCAGATCCTGGTTTCTAAATGTGATTCTCCAAGAACCACTGATCCTTAAAAAAGTAGCTAGTTCTAGGGCTGGGACAGGAAAATACAGGATGAGCCTTGTGGTTCGAGAAAGTAAGAAAATAGCTGTATCAGTCAGCTAGGGCTGCCCTGACAAAATACCACAGACTGGGTGGGTTAAACAACAGACATGTATTTTCTCACAGCTCTGGAAACTCCAAGTCCAGATCAAGGTGTCAGCGGGGTTGGTTTCTCCTGAGGCCTGGATCTTTGGCTTGTGGACGACGGTCTTCTTGCTGTGTCCTCACACGGCCTTTCCTCTGCACACTCCCCTCCTTGGTGTCTCTTCCTCTTATATGGACAACAGTCATATTGGATTAGGGCTCCACCTTTATGACCTTATTTAACCTTAATTACCTCTGTAACAGCCCTATCTCCAAATACAGTAATGTTCTGAGGTGTACTGGGGGCTAGGACTCCATATGAATCTCGAAGGGACACAATTCAGTTCATAACAGTTCACAACAGCACTCAAAAAATGATGGGGGTCTATTAAAGCACGCAGAAGCCAGTCTGAAGAAGTTCCCACTAGCAGAGGACAATTTGAACAACAAAACAAATAACACTGATCCAGAACATACAAAGAATTGTTATCACTCAGCAACAACAAAAATTCTGTTTTAAAAAGGGCAAAGGATTTCAGTCAACATTTCTTCTCTTATGGCCAGCATAAAAGGGGCTGCACATCATCAAAACTACCATGAGGTATCACTTCACGCCACCGGGACGGCCACAGTCACAGACAATAGCATGTCAGCAAGGATCTGGAGAGACTGCAACCCTCACACGTTGTTTGTGAGATAGTAAGAGTGTGGTCACTTTGAAAAAGTTTGGTGTTTCCTCAAAATGTGAAACAGAATTATCACGTGACCTAACAATTCATCTCAAGAGAATTAAAAAAGTCTATGCAAAAATGTGCACATTCATAGAAGTATTTCCCATAATAGCTAAGACGTGCAAACAACCAACCTGTCCATCAACTGATGAATACACGAAGTGTGGTATATCCGCACAATGGCATATTCATTCAACTATAGAAGGGAATAAAGAACTGACTCACGCAACTACACAGATAAGCCTTGAAAATACTATAACTGAGGGGCGCCCGGGTGGCGCAGTCGGTTAAGTGTCCGGCTCTTGACTTCAGCTCGGGTCATGATCTCAGGGTCATGAGATCAAGCCCCTACATTGGACTCCACACTCAGAGCGGAGTCGGCTTGAGTTTCTCTCCCTCTCCTTCTGCTCCTCCTCCTCACACTCTCTCTGATAAATAAATACATCATAAAAAAAAAGGAAAGAAAATATTATGGTAATTGAAAGCAGACATAAAAGGCCATTCGCATGAGGTAACTACAGCAGTCAAAGATCAGAGGTACCTCAGAGGAAGGGCGACGGGAGTGACTGTGAATAGGCAGAGGGTTTCTTTTTGGGGTCATGGAAATACTCTAAAATTAGATGGTGGTGGTGGTTACACAACTCGCAATATACTACGAGCCACAGAAGTGCACATTTTAAGAGGGTGAATTTTATGGTATGTGAATTATAACCCAATAAAGCAGTTACAAATAAACAAATTTATGGATGAATGAATAAAGCTAGTCTCAAAGTATCTCCCCACAGGATACTTTAATACGAACAGGAAAATAATAACTTCACAGTGGAGAGACCTGGCAGACACCACCTTACTCAGTGCTCAAAGCTAACGGCGGTAACGGAACACAGGCCATCGTGTGCCATGATACGATGCACTGAAAAGGGGACAGCATCAGTTCTGTACCCTTGCCAAGAATGTATTACCCGTATCTGATCATGAGGAAATATCAGACAAGCCCAAGTTGAGGAACATTCTATAAAATAAGTGACCAGTACTCTTCAAAAGTGTCAGGTCATTAAAGATAAAGACCAAAGAACTGTTCTACATAAAAAGGAAGCTAAAGACACATGATAACTGAACACAACACATGATCCTAGATGGATCCTGGACCCGAGCAAAGACAAGAACACGGTCTATGGATTAGGGGTCAGCGTTGCTTCAGTGTTAATTCCCTAAATTTGATGGCTGTACTATTGTTACATAGGAGAATGCCTCTGGTGTAGGAAATCCACACTGAAATATCTACAGCATTAAAAAAAAATACGGTGGCCAAGAGAAACCTCTTCCCTGGGGTACGCCCAGCTGCTAACCGGACAGCAAATGAGCCAGGGGCTCCACAGACCTCAAGAGGAAGCTACAGCTGGCATGCGGGTCAGGAAGAGCGACTGTCACTGGCTCTCCCAAGAGGCTGTGGTTCAGGGGCAAAGGAGGAAGCCTCACTCACTGGCTGGGAGGCACATGAGATGAGCAGGTCTAAGGAAACCGGCCAGTGTCAGAAGAAGCAAAGTGATCTTTTCCGCAAGGAATGGAGCAATTCGTAAGGGTGGCCACAGGACCACTCAGTGAGGAGCAGGCCAGTGGGCAGGGACCATGAGGAGGCTGGCCTACAGGTGGCCTCAAGTACGTGAGAGAGAGAAAGACAGCCCTAAAAACTACACAGCAAGCATCATGCCCGAACAGAAAAGCCAGACCGCTAGGGACAACTCAGGGGAAACAGGCAGAAAATAAGAGGTTTCCCAGGGCCAGATACGTTTAAGCTTTTTACTGTTGCAGTTTTTCATAAAGAAAATGACTGCTTATGTAATGTTTCCATCTGGGAGAAAATAAGCAAACGGAACTGCTCACGAAGCAAGGGGAAGATCCCAGAGGGGAATGGGGAAGCAGGCCCCAGGCCCCGACAGTGACTACGGAACACGCCCAGCTGGCAGCCACCAACCTCAAGCAACAGCCTTAGCTCTTCCTCCCGTGCAGGAAGGGCACAGAGACTGCATCTCTCCCCTTCTCTGGAGGCCCCTTCCCTGATTCCTAGTGGGTAAGCTCCAAGTGCTGTGTGCACACTGAAATCCTGGGAAGGAATCAGGGCGCTCTTTGATGTAGGCCGTTCCCAGGCCCCAGGGAGAGACAGGAGAATGCCAGCAGGCAGAAAGGCCTCGCTGAGATTGGGGAGGCGATGCTGCCCCAGAGGCCACCAAGAGAAGCAGGTACTTCTGCAAGTGTGTGTGGGGTGGGAGGTCTGGGAGCTCTGCCAGGGGAGAGGACGCACCGTCAGACAGGTGCGTCTGCTGGGAGGAAGGGGAAGGTGTACAAGAGAGTGCCAGAAGTGTGCATCGCCACTCCGGGCAGCATGCCAGAGAAGCAGCAGCAAGGGGATGGAGAGGATGTGCTCAAGCACTGAGTTTCAGAGCGGTCCCCTCCTGCTAATTTGGTCCCTCCATCCTCTGTCCTTTCCGGTCAGCAGGGCCGGTGAGGAGCCATGCTGAAGAAGGGGCAGAGAAAGGAAGCCATCCCAACAAGAACTGAGCCCCATCATTCCAGAGCTGCATCCTGCCTGAGAAACAGTGAGGACTCTCCTCCCTCTCAGACCAGGACCCAAAAGTACACCCCCCGCTCCCGGGGTCCAGAACTGGGTGTTGTGCCATTCCTTCCTCCTTAACCCCACCCTGCATGATACTGCACCTTCCTTCTTCCACACCCTGGGCTCTAGCGGGGCTGAGACTCTGGTGCCTATTAGCCAGGGGATGAGGGAGCAGCCTTCAGTGAAAGGGAGGATCAAGATCAAGTCTGTGAGGCTGGGACGCAAGAAAATAAAATTTTAAATGATGCAGTTTCCACATTACTAAGCCACTGTTTACACCAGGACACTTTATGAGATGAACCATCCCATTCCCAAGACATGAACACCCTACAAAGAGGAGAGAAATAACACTTAGCATGCAGTGTCCCCTCTCTGGAGCTCAAGAAGAGATGATGCAAGTCCCAGGGAGGAGAAACCTGGCCCTATCAAAGCAGCACATGCCTACCTCTAACAGAGACTGCAGTCCGCAAGGCCTCCACTAGCCAAATAAACAGCTTCACCTCTCCAGACAGCAACCTGCGTAACTGACTCAGGCGTGAGGATAGTGTGGTCACAGATAAATGCCCTTTGTCTTGTCACTGAAAAATCAAATGCCCAGTTACATCAATCTAACAGTATTCTAGAATAAAGTCGCTGAGCCTAATCTAGAACTGCAATGTTGTAGTGGGGTGACATAAAACAGAACTGTGAGAAGCAACCTAAATATTCGATAAAGTCAAATAAGCACACTCAATTCCTTGAGAAGCCTGTCAACATAGGGAGATTCATGAAATAATGCTGAGTGCACGAAGTTGTATATCGAGGACACTGATGAAAAACTATCTCAAGGTAGAAAACACAAATTATAATAGTCGTCAGGGAAGAAGTGGGTGACTTTTTATGTCCACTTTAAAAACAGAAAAAAAGGGGGGGGGCCTGGGTGGCTCAGTAGATTGAGTCCAGCTCTTGATTTCAGCTCAGATCTCAGGGTCCTGAGAACAAGCCCTCCACTGGCTCAACGTTCAGAGGGCAGTTTGCTTGAAATTCTTTCTCTGCCCCTCCCCCTACTCATGCACATGGGAGCGCTCTCTCTCAAAATAAATAATTTTTAAAAAATAGAAAAAAGGAACTTCTAAAACTAACATTATTACGATTTTTTTTTAAAGCTGAGGTAGGGTCACCTGGGTAGCTCAGTTGGTAAGGATCTGACTCTTGATTTTGGCTCAGGTCATGATCTCAGGGTCCTGGTATGGAGCCCTGCATCAGACTCCGCACTCAGCTCAGAATCTACTTGGGATTCTCTCTCTCTCCTTCTGCCCCTCCCCCCACTTGTGCCACCCTCTAAAATAAATCTTTTCAAAACAAAACAAAACACAGAGGTTTAAGAATTAAATGAGATAGGGGTGGGACGCCCGAGTGGCACAGTCCCTTAAGTGTCTGCCGTTGGGGTCAATCCCAGCCCCGCCTCCCACCTCAGGCTCCTTGCTGGGAGGGGAGCCTGCTTCTCCCTCTGCCTGCCACTCCCCCTGCTTGTGCGCTTTCTCTGACAAATAAATAAAATATTATAAAAAAAATAAGGTGGGGGGGCCTGTCTGGTTCCTTCAGTGGAGCTTGAGACTCTTAATCTTGAGGTTGTTAAATTCGAGCCCCATGTTGGGCATAGAGATTACTTAAAAAAATAAAATCTTAAAAAAAAAAAAAGAATTAAATGAGATAGTACTTAGAAAGTGCTTGGGGAGGCGCCTGGATGGCTCTGTTGGTTAAGCATCTGCCTTTGGCTCAGGTCATGATCCCTGAGTGCAGGGATCGAGCCCTGCGTGGGGCTCTCTGCTCAGCGGGAAGCCTGCTTCTCCCTCTGCCTGCTCTTCCCCCTGCTTGTGCTTTCTCTGTCAAATAAATAAATAAAATCTTGGGGAAAAAAAAAAAAGAAAATAAAGTGCTTAGAACAGTGCCTGGGACAGTGCTCTCTTATTGCTTAAAATAAAATGCAGGAGCCAAGAAAAACACTAATCTAACCAAATCACTCCTCTGCAGAAAATCCTTTGCTCCAATTGTGGAGCCTAAATTACCCAGATGCCATGCGGTCTGTGCCAGGCACTGTGTTCAGGGATTTCCGACCATGATCTCATGAAATCCTTTTACCAACACCATGGAGTAAGACCAAACCACTTTGGGACAGGGAAACTGGGCGTCAACAAAGTACTTTTCGGAGAATGAGGGAAGCCATCACTATCAATACATCCTGTATTCCTGCATTTTTAGGACATTAGGACGCTCTGCACCTCATGGACACTCGGGACACGTCCGTAAAAAGGACGAAGGTGAGACACGCTGACTTGAGCAAGACTGAAACTCACAGGAAAGTCCCAGGCCTCAACCTAAACGCGACAGGAGGGGACGATCATTTCACTAAGTCGGTAATAACATCCCCACCTCTCCTGCTTTGAAAGACAATGCAACGCGGGTGGAGCTTGAACCAAAGTCCACTTGTCCACACCAAGGAAAACGTTTCATTCGCACGAGTGATCTGCACCCACGAGGCCAGATTCAAGGGCCCTGCCCCGCCTTGCGCACGCGCCCTCGCCACGCCCCGCACGGCCTTGCGCACGCGCAGCCTGACGAGCCGCAGCATACCTGAGTAAAGCTGGAGGCGGACACTTTTTTCTTCTTACTAGCGCTGTAACCGCCAGCGCTGCTACAGTTGTGGGAAGGACTGGCTGGCCTCTTCTTGCTGTTCCGGGCTATCGCCGGAGTGGAAGTGGTGGCCACAATTGGAATTTGAGCCGCCATTCCTACCCCAAGTCTTCCTCCTCCCCCCCGCCCCCAGTTTCTCGGTTACAGGCTTTGGAACTTCCGGCTCGGCGTTACTTCCGCCTTCAGGCGCGAAAATCCGGCCTGGACTCTCGGCGCGTTCGCGGACTTCTTTCGGCCAATTCTAAAAGGCGGAGGTCGGAGCAGTCCAATCCGTGGAGGCCGGAGGGTGTCGGACGGGCCGTGGCCTGCTACTCAGGCACTCTGAACCTGGGCACGTGCTAGGAAATTCGTCGTGATTTAGGAACAGAACATCTTGTGATTTTTTTCAACACTGGGTTCTTTTAAAAATCAGTAACCGTGTTGTCTTTTCTCAGTCAGAAGACTGATCACTTTTAATGTCTAAGTAAAGTTAGGGTTGTTCTGAGTGGATTGAACAGACTGCCAAGCTGCTGGCCCTCCCCGTGGTCGCTGCGTTCGCATGCGGAGCAAGTTTGTGTATATTGGCTGGGAGTCCAAATGGACTTGAAGAGAGGTTCTTAACCTTTTTGGAGTGAGCCCCAGAACTCTTGGAGCATGTAAAGCCCCTCCTCGCCGTCACCAAATGATGCAGGTGTAGACAAAATTTTACATGTGGATTTCAGGGAATTCACGGATCTGCTAAACCTAATTATGAACTTCGATGGGACACCCTCTCCCCCCCCCCCCCCCCCCCCCCCGCCCCGTTGTTACTTGCCACATACCACATGGTTGTAATAAGTTGGTTAATGTCTCTTCTGGCTCCTGACAGTATGTAAGTTCTATAAGGTGAAGGCCAGTTATGTTTTGTTCACTTACCTTTTCCGGGTGATACTACCCTGCAAGTTTGGAGCAAATTTTGCTTTGTCCTTAATGAAGTAATTCATAAATGAACAAATCCCCTGCAGTAACTAGTTGAAGTAACTGTGTTCTAAAACAGGAAAGGTGAGTTTATGAATATGGATATTTGAAGGAAACAGGCTGCAAAAAACTTAGAGGACAGAGAATAGTTAGAGAAACTAGCAATAATGTTGCATCTTTCTCCTTTCCTCCTTTGGTAGGAATGACCTACCAGTGTTGAAATGTCCTCTCTGATGCCCCAGGAGCCACCCTATCTTCATTTAAATCTAGTCTTCCTTATTTTTTATCTCAGTGACTGACACCTCCAATCAATTGGTCACCTAAGCCAGAAACCAGGTGTTAACCCAAGGCACCCCTCTCTAGTACCCCACCGCCCTCAATTCACTTCTCCCCTTTACTTCTACCCTGATGATTCCATCCCCCTTCATCTGGATCCCTGCAACAGCCTCCTGAGGGAAGTTTGGGCTTCCATCTTTTCCTGATCCTCCCTGACCCCAAGCCACCCTTCACACTGGCTGCCACAATGGGCTATTTGAATCACAAATCAAATCATGCTGTTTTCTTGTATTCTTCAAGGCCCTTTTACCTTGAAATCCAAAGAATTTTTACCTTGGCTTATAACTGGGCTCGACCCCCCCCCCCTTTCTTCTGCTTCGTTCCCAACACTTAATCCCCTGTGCTCCAGCCAGGGACTAACTCTATTTCCTAAACTGGATGTGGCTCTAACTCATCATACTTTCACTTTCATTATTTCGTCTCTAGGACTTCTTAGCTCCTTTGCCTCCGTTCAAATGCCACTTCCAGCACAAAGTTTTCTGCCATCTAGTGCACCCCCCCCTCCTGTTCTTCACCTGTCCCCACCCTATGCACCCTTCTCTGAGAGCTTTGAGCACCAGCAGCTCTGCTGGGCTCCTTCCTGTAATCCCTTGGTAAATGTTTGTCGAGTTCAAATACCAGTTCCCTACTTTTAAGGAGTCAGGCAGGTGGATACACCACCATCTGGCTTCCCATTGGTAAATTCAGTCCTGATCTTGTCTGGGCCCTTCTTCCTGAAGCCCTTCCCTTGGGATCTGGAAGGCCACCATCCTCTTATTCTCCTCTCTCCTAACCACCTGTCCCCTTTTACAGTTGTCATCTTCTATCAAGTGGGTCCTAGTCCTACACGTTTTTCAAAATACAGGTTATATGGTCCTGTTCCCCTAACAGATACCTGTTGCTAACATTTCCCGGGTGATTCTAATGATGAGCTAAGGTCTCTCTCCTCACTCCTTAGACACTGAGAGTTCTCGATGCTTGGTCAAAGCCTCTTTGCCATCCTCAGTCTGCACTTTCCCAGCTGTTTCTCCAACTCATCGAGCTTCAGGTACCATCCAAATGCAGACCACTTTCACATTGGCTTCTGTTACCTGGGTCTTCCTCCAAAGATGCATACCCAGATATAAAATTCCCCGCCCAGATATAAACTCAGGATGCTTACAGGATCTCACGCCCAGCATGGCAGAAACAGAATTCATCATCCTTCCTGATCCTCTAAAGTGTGCTCCTCCTCCATCTTTCCTATCAGTAAATGCCACCATTATACACCAGTTGTGCAAACCAGAAACCTGGGAGTCACCTTTGCCTCCCTACTTCATCCACCTCCAGGATGTAACCCACGCCAGTCTTCCTCTATCTCTCAGATTCCCACATCACCTTTTTTGTCTCGCTTCCACCTCCAGTCCCTCCAATCCAGTCACCATTAGCGGTTCCCAGTGGCTTCTTTGACAATACAGATATGCATGTTTAGATCATGCCCTCTACTTAAACCCCTTCAGTGGCTTTTCATGTCTCCTAGAATGAAGTCCAGTGTCCATAACATGGTTCCAAAGGTCTTCAGAGACCCGCCCATCCATCTCTCCAGCCTTGCCTCTGGCCCAGCTCTCCACATTCCAGTTCAGTTTTCACTTTGTTCAGTTCCACAGGCCAGCTGTGCTCCCTCTTCCCTCAGGGCTTTGAAACAGACCGCACCTGCTTGGGCCTGGAAGCTGCTTTTCTCCCCTAGCGGCCCACCTCTGTCTCATTTTCTTCCACCCACCCCTCTGTCTTGGCTGACGTGCTATTTTATTCAGCCTCCCTTACCCCTCCATTCTGGTTAAACGCCCTTGTTCTGTGTTTCTTTCAGCGCCAGTCATCTAGGACCTGTTGATTATGCGTTCTTTGCCGAGCCCTGAGGACGGAGACAAGGTCATACATAGGAAAAGAGACATTCGATTTGTCTTCTTTTTATTTTCTTTTAAGATTTTATTTGTTTCTTTCACAGAGAGAGAGAGCGAGCACAAGCAGAGGGAGCAGCAGAGGGAGAGGGAGAAGCAGGCTCCCCCCTGAGCTGGAAGCCTGATGGAGGGCTCAATCCCAGAACCATGGGATCATGACCTGAGCCAAAGGCAGATGTTTAACCAACTAAGCCGCCCACAAGCCCCCCAATTGGTCTTCTTGGCTGAACAAAACCCCCTGTGGGCAGTTGCCAGAGTCATGGAGGGCTGAGTGCCAGAGCACCGGATGAGAATAACAGCAAGGAGAGCGAGAAGAAGGTGGGAGGACGGCCACTCAGGGGAGCAGCAGCCGTGGCTGGGGAGAATCCCCTCCTGTGTCCGTCTCGGCAGCACCTGGCACGGCAGCGTTGGCACTCCTGGGGACCCCGCGCATCAGCTACGTGTAACTGTAACATGTAACAAGTCACTCGCGCTCCCGTGCCTACTGCTCAAGATAAATGAACACCGATGACCCCCATTCGGCTGGCTTGTGCGTTGAAGCAGGGCCTTCCCCAAGTCCCCTCCCTGGTTGCTCCTGAGAACGTGCGGGGCACGTCTCACCTCTGCTGCAGTGGGACACCTCTCCGGCCTCCTTGCTGGCACCCGCTGCTCCAGTGTCCCTCAGCGGTGGCACACTTCCTTTGGCAAGAGCTGCCGGAGCCTCCCCTGGAGTGTGAATGCTCCCCCAGGGCCTGCCACTGAAGCAGCCTCTCCCGCAGTCTTGACCCTGTTAAGACTTAATGATTAAAAACGAATAGTATACTTGTTAAGCTCTCCCATGTCGTTTGATACACAAACATTACCATCTCGAAAATCTCAGGAAACAAGGCAGGTATCTGGGCTCATGCTACCGGATGGAAGACGCACTGCCCGTCTTCCCTTGGTAACTGGTGTCAAGTGTGTAGTCACTGCTCACTGTTGGAACCTGGCTGCTCCAGTTGATATGGGCCTCCTTGGTGGGGTAAAGACAACTTGAGGCTACAGCCAAGACCCTCCAGCTCCCCGCCTCCCAGCCGCCGCAAGAGGCAGCAGAGCGTGTGGTGCATTTTCTGACCCGTGGGGACGCGCTCCTTCATCACAGATTGGCCGGTAAGGTAAGTGCCTGTGGGTTGTAGGAACATTTGGGCAGAGACAGTTTCTTCTTCGTCGCTATATTTTGCGCATTCGGGGATGATCTGCTGAGTGTCTCATTATTTAAACATTCATTGTCTAGAAGGAGAGTCCGGGCAGTGGGGGCTGGGAGGGAGGGAGCTTTGTTCACAGAGTTATTTGCTTATTTTTCCCCTGACAGTTGCATGGAAATATTTAAAAGCAGGGGAAAATGAATGATTGAGAATAGGCCTGACCCTAACTTTTCAGGGTCTGGGGCAGGAATACACACAGAGGCCTGCATACCGTATATCCTGAGATTTAAGTGTACAAATCAAGCTGCTAGACTGTAAAACAGAATGCATTCAACCCTTCTATCTTGACAAACATACCTTCATAACTCAGAAGGCCAGAGTTGGACGTAGTATTCTCAGAGTGCTTGGAGTCCTGGTCCATAGGTGGTCACGTGGGGAGCGCCATTCCGTGGCTAACCTGCTCCCTTTCAGCCCTTACTCCACTGGGCACCCTGAGGCATCATGTGCACCCGTGTGGAAACCCCAACCCAGACATTCAGTGTCATCCATCCTCTCCCCCACCCTCATAAACAGCTTCCTCTTTACCATACCTTGGGCCTGGGGGTATACACATTGGGCCCAGGGAAACAGCCCACAGGGCCATTTGGACAGGAGCTTCTGGGGTCTCCAGCACCCAGAGCATGTTCTACAAGAGGAGTGGCATGGACCCAGGTGGGCACATATCCCTGTCTACATAGACTCCTTGCTCAGTGCAGAAGTGTGGTCCAGGGACTCACCTTTACTGAGGTCCTAGTCAGAAGGCAGTCCTGATAAGGAGCACAAGTGAGGGGAAGAGAGCTCCAGCTTCCTGTGAAGCTGAGGGAGGAGAGAAAGGGCGGGGAGGTAGAGACCCATTTCTGGAGGGTGTAGCAGGAAATTCCTGTAATTTCCATCTCTCAGCCTGGGTTTTCTCAGTGAAGGGTAGGTAGTGTCACCTCCTAGGTGAAGGGACAGGGGCAGAGGCTTGGGAAAGTCATAGGAGACTTTGGAAAAGCCAGTGTTTACCAGTTTCATGAGAAAGGGCAGAGAAGGAGGCTGCGAGAAACTTGCTGGCAGTGCCGAGGGCCTGCCTTGGCTTCCTGTGTCGTCGGGGGCAGGTTGCACCTTTACCATCACCACCGTGAACAGCAACCCTTTGACTCAGGTTCTGTGCCTCTTACACAGCCACACCCGGTGGACCAAGGCTCACACAATCTCCTCTCCGAAGTGTGACCTCAACAGTTAATACCGCTTTGCCAAGTCTGAATGAGGGAAAGAAGTTTCAAGGGCCCTTATGGTTGCTGGAATTACTTCTTAAGTCCAGGCCTGTTATGTAAACACTAATTTAACATTACAAATATGGCCCCAAAAGGCTGACAAAGGTTTTCTTAAATAGTGGGGTGCTTACCTTTAATTCTGAGTCCCAGGATCACACTCCCAGGATAGTATTTTCCTCATCCGTGTAACCCACGCTGGTGAACCTGGCCCCCTCTGAGCACTAGTCCTTCCCTCCTCCCTCAACAGAGGTCCTACCTGTTACTTAAAATGAATTATTATTTTAACACTCTGTGCATACCATAGAGAAAGAAAACAATTGTAATTACTATAATTCTCCCATCTCTGGGATTCCCTCCCTATTTTGCTCTCCCTAAACCTCAAATTTGCTAATCCCCATGCTATGACAACACCTGCCTGCTTAAATTGTCAGCCTGCTTTGATTTTTCCTCCCCGTACCATGGTTCCTAACTCTGCTGCCATGTTGTTGATTTTTGTTTGTTTTTATTCACCCGTGACATTGTGTTTCCACCAACTGTACTTGCACTTTGAGAAAGTACTGGAAAAAGTCAGTCCAAAAAGCCTTGGGGACAGTTGCCTTGTGGAATAAGACAGAGGTGGCATGGAGGCTCAGAGATGTTCATTTTCTAAGCTCAAAAAGAAATCCTCCAAAGACTCTGAGAAGCTGAGACTTCCTCCACTGTGCCCTTCACTCCATGTCCTCAGAAGACATTGCTCCTGCCCCAAGGCAGGTGAACCAACCAGTCCGGTTCCCAGAATGTGCCTCAGCCCTGGGGACAGGGGCCAGGGCCAGAAGAGGGCCTGGCCAGACAAGTAAGGGACATCTATTCTGAGCAAAAGGAGAGTGTCAGCCACCTTCTTCCCTGCTAGTACAGTGGAGAGGACCAGAGGCCTGTGGGTGCAGGAGCCGACCCCCTATACCCCCCACCCCTGCGCCTTATCCAGGGAAGCCAGGCTTGCTGATGAGGCTGCTGCCTGCTATTGTTTCAAAGACCAAGAAATGGAACCTGTGACTGTGCTCTCAGTTCCTTAGAAAACCATTCATTCTATAAAGTCTCAAACTACTTATGGGGCACCTGGGTGGCTTAGTTGGTTAAGCATCTGGCTTCGCTCGGGTCATGATCCTGGGGTCCTGGGATCGAGCCCGGCATCAGGCTCCCTGCTCAGTGGGGAGTGTGTTTGTCCCTCCCTCTGTCCTTCCCTCCTTTAGTTCTCTCTCTCTCTTCTGTCTCAAATAAATAAATAAAAATCTTTTTAAAACAAAGTCTCCAGCTACCTCTGATGCACTATGACTGATCTCTGCCTTTTCTTTAATTCTCACTGGGGCACGTGGATGGGTTCTGACCAAGCCCACCTGCCCTGCCCTCCATCCCGCATCTCTCAGGGCTCTTTGGGGGCCACTCCCCACCCCAGCCTGGCTTCATTCCTGCCGTGGCTCTTTTGAGCCCAGTTGCTGGACCTGTGTGCAGAGGTGGCTTCTGGCCTCTTGTCTTAGCAACTCCCCAACTCTTGTGGAGCTTTTTCTGAAATGTTCTACCTGGTCCACCTACGTGCACTAAGAATCTGAACTTTTCATGAGGATTGGGAATCATGAGTGAATTAAACATCTGAACATTTGTGCTCTGCTCTGATACAAGCAAGTTTTCATGAGTTATAACTGGTGTGTGAGGTGGGCACCTGGGTGGCTTAGTTGGTTAAGCATCTGACTCTGGATTTCGGCTCAGGTCATGATCTCAGGGTCGTGAGATTGAGACCAGCGTTGGCCTCCACACTTGGTTTGGGGCCTGCTTAAGATTCTCTCTCTCCTTCTGCCCCTTCATGCACCACACTCTTTCTCTCTCTGTCTGTAATAAATAAATCTTTAACAAAAACCCGAAACTGGTGTTTGAGGCATTTTCCCTATACTAAGGCAGTTTGAGTTCTTGCCCTCTGATTTTCATTTCCACCGTTAAAGAGTTGGCTTTAGACATCTCTCCCAGCACATCCATATACTTAGAAGACTTTCTGTTTCTTTTTTTTTTTTTTAAAGATTTTTTATTTATTTATTCGACAAAGATAGAGACAGCCAGCGAGAGAGGGAACACAAGCAGGGGGAGTGGGAGAAGAAGATGCAGGCTCATAGAGGAGGAGCCTGACGTGGGGCTCGATCCCATAACACGGGGATCACGCCCTGAGCCGAAGGCAGACGCTTAACCGCTGTGCCACCCAGGCGCCCCAGAAGACTTTCTGTTTCTAATATGGTGTGGACTACAGTGATGGATCTGCAAATGTATTAGATGTCTAAAATTATTACAGTTGTCTGTAAATGAGGAGGGCCCCTGGTGGGGCCAGAGTGGGCATCCAGGGACCAAGGTCATGTGCTTACGTGTGTGGACTTCGGGAGATTCAGTCTGACGGATTAAGGGCTCTGTCTTTAAGTCTTGTATCTTTTGGGCCTCATTTTCCTTACTGAAGAATAAAATCACTGATCTTGTTTACCTAAGTTTTCAGACATTTAAAAAATATTTTATTAAAGCATAACTCATGCACAGAAAGTATAAGAATTGTAAGTGTACAGTCAGATGAATTTTTACAAAGTAAACACATTGGTAATCCAGGACAAGAGACAGAACATGATTGGCACCTTAAAAGCCCCTATTTTATGCCCATTGCCAATCCCTTCTACTCCCCAAAGGGTACCACTGTCCTGGCTTCTCACACCTGAGATTCGTCCCGAAGTGCTCGTAAATGCAGTCGTGCTCACTGTATCTCTGTTGGGTCTCTCTCCCTTGGTGACATTCATCTTTGTGTCCAGTAGCAGCGCTTTGTTCTCATTGCTGTGTGGGTTCCCAGGGTGAGGACGTACCACCTGTATTCATTGTGCTGCTGGACCCTCAGCTTGTCTCCAGGGCCCTTTGGCTCTGCTGAATGAAGCTGCTATGAACATTGTACATATCTTTTGGTGCACATATGTGCACATTTCTATTGGATTATACCAGGAATGGAATTGCTGGGTCCTAGGGTATGACTTAGTAGACACTGCCAGATAGTTTTGGTAAGTGATGGTACCAATTTACTTTCCCACCAGCAGCTAATGAGAGTTCTGGTTATTTCAAATGATCAAGAAATCTTTTATTGAACTTGATAATATAACTGTGTTTGTCAAATAAACGTCCTTAGCAAGGGAAGGAGCAGTGGAGCATGGCAAGTGAGACCCTAGGTGAAGCCTGCAAGTGTTCTGGTCCCTGACGTCCTCAGTTTGAGGCGATGCTGATTTAAGACCATTTCCATCTATAAAAGTCTTGGCCATTTTATGAAATTCCATGAATTGAGATTAGACCTATGCCATTTAAAAATGCGTATGTAGGGGCGCCTGGGTAGCACAGTCGTTAAGTGTCTGTCTTCGGCTCAGGGCGTGATCCCGGCGTTATGGGATTGAGCCCCACATCAGGCTCCTCCACTATGAGCCTGCTTCTTTCCTCTCCCACTCCCCCTGCTTGTTCCCTCTCTCGCTGGCTGTCTCTATCTCTGTCAAATAAATAAATAAAATCTTTAAAAAAAAATAAAAATAAAAATGTGTATGTAATATTTTATGGTGTTCATATGCCCACATCCACACTGCTATTTGAGGAGAAGTGCTTTGTTCACATACTTTCTGGCATCTTCCTGGGCCAGGCCCAGGCCCAGCTCTGGATGGACGCTAAACCACAGACTTAGACGTGTGTGCTATGGACACACTGCTTCAAATGCTGGGCTCGAATTGGAGCAAGGACACTGACCAGCTGAAGGCTTAGGAAGGGCAGGTGGGAAATGACCGAGAGACATTGGCAAGAGGAGTTCTGGCCCCACAGTGGTGTTACTTCACTCAGGCAACAGGACAGAGCTGGCAGAATAGTTGGGAGTCCAGAAGGAAGCAAGGGCAACGCATTGCTTGGGTCACTGTGGGCCAGCCCCCTCACTGCTCAGCAGCACACACCCCTATGTGGGCAGGGCAGGTGGCTGTCACCATCTCCGCCCGCCACTTGCCTGCATTGCCCTCCTGCATCGGAATCTGGGCTGGGCTGTTGGGTGGATGAAGCCCATGACCTAGGCTCAGGCCCTAGCAGCAAGGGAGACTCCGAAAATGAGGATCTGGCATTTTCAGCTTTTGTAGAGGGACGGGGTTCCCAAAGCCAGGAAGAGGTTCAGATATGGGGCCGTTAGGGCTATGGTTACTAAGGAGCTAAGGCAATTACCAGTTGTTCATTCTTTTTGGATTTTTTTAAATCACAACTAAACAGTATCAAAACAGTGTTTGTGTTATTCTTCACTATTTTTGTAAAGATCCACACCTTAGACCAACTCCACCCCCAAAAGCCACAACTGTCACCTGTTTAGAAGTGACACAGCTTCTCAAAACCATGTAAGGTATGCAGGAGAACTGGCCAAACCAAGGCGCGCTTGGAACAAACCAGTGAAGCTCCCTGTCGCCTCCAGGGCGGTGTTGAACAGGAGGCGTGAGAGCAGATGTCGTGTCTTCTTCCTGATCACAGCAGGAGAACATTCATCTTCAACCATCTGAGTGTGATGTCAAGTGTGGGTTTCTCATAGACACCGTTTTTCAAGCCGAGGAAGTTCCCTTCTATTGCTAGTTTGCTGAGAGTTTTTAGTCAGAATCGGAGGCAAGGTTTTTATCAAATGCTTGTTCTATGTCTATTAAGGACATCATACAGTGGTGTTTTTTTTTTAGTCTTTAACATGGATAATTAGATTGAGTGGTTTTTGAATGTTTAATCAACCCTAAATTCTTGGGTTAAATTCCACTTGGTTATGATGCAATATCCTTTCAGTATATTGTTGGATTCAATTTGCTAAATGTTGTGGGTTTTTAAAAAATATTTTATTCATTTGTCAGAGAGAGAGAGAGAGCACAAGCAGGGAGAGTGGCAGGCAGAGGGGGAAGCCAGCTCTCTGCTGAGCAAGGAGCCCAATGCAGGACAATTTGCTAAATGTTGTTAAGAATTTTTACATCTATGCTGATGAGATATATTAGCCTGTAGTTTCTTTTCTTGTGTCCTTGCCTGGTTTTGGTATTAGGGTAATGCTGGCCTCATCGATTGGGTTTGAACTGTTTCCTTCACTTCAGTTTTCTGGAAGATTTGTGTATTGTTTCTTCCACAAATATTTTGTTGAATTCACCAGTGAAGAAGCTATCTGTGGCTGTTTTAAGGCTCCTTGAGTGTGATTTTTTAAAAACTATAATCCAATGGGGCGCCTGGGTGCCTCAGTCATTAAGCGGCTGCCTTCGGCTCAGGGCGTGATCCCAGGGTCCTGGGATCCCTCCTCTGCTGGGAGCCTGCTTCTTCCTCTCCCACTCCCCCTGCTTGTGTTCCCTCTCTCACTGGCTGTCTCTTTCTCTGTCAAATAAATAAATAAAATCTTTTAAAAAATAAAAATAAAAAAATTAAAACTATAATCTGAGAAATATCAGCAACTGCCAATCCCAGTTGCTATTGTTAGCATCAACATCCTCACCAGCAACAGGCAGGGTCATTATTCTTGCTCATCCCCACCAGCTTCTGGCAAGAATGGGGCTGGCGTCTGTGACACTCAGGTGGTACCTGATGGGGCTGAATTCACAAAGAGTGTCTTTCTCGTGTGACCCAAATATTTCAGAAACCAATAGCTTCTGAGAGTTAGTACTAACTATTCCAGACAGCTTAATGATGTTTCCAGGTCCCGCAGACCCTGACCCCTTAGACCCGTCACTCAGGACCCTCAGCCAGGCCTGCACTCAGTGTATTTGGTTTGAATTCCTTCCTTTGAGTCCGTGGTCCCACGGCCCCCACCCCTGAAATGGCATATTCTCTCTCCTGCACTGTTCACATTCTCCCCATTCTTCCAGGCCCAGCTGGCATCTTTCCCAACTTCCTGAGAACCTGTCAACACCACACGGTACTTGCTCTGAATTCTTGTCATGCTGACAGCCAGAACTACACGATTAAGTCTTTTATTAAATTCTGCCTTGTGTTATTTCTCATCCCTCCATGTTGCTCTCTAACTAGATTATAAACTACTTGTCTTATATTGCCTCAGAACACCTGATAAGAGGTTGACTGATTTAAGCCTAGACATTGTAGCATAGGGCATAAGAATTTATAAATTCGGGGCACCTGGGTGGCTCAGTCATTAAGCGTCTGCCTTCGGCTCAGGACGTGATCCCAGGGTCCTGGGATGGAGCCCCGCATCAGGCTCCCTGGAGCCTGCTTATTCCTCTCCCACTCCCCTGGCTTGTGTTCCCTCTCTTGCTGGCTGTCTCTCTCTCTCTCTCTCTCTCTGTCAAATTAACAAATAAAATCTTTTTTAAAAAAAATTCTAATTTCATAATAAGAATTTCTAATTGAAATTTCTAATTTCGTAATTGCCTACTCATTCAGCAACCACTCCCCTAGAAAACAAACACCAGGGAGAATATCTTCTTAAATACAATTTTCTCTCATAGATGATTGCCTATGTTGTACCTCAGATCTGCATACCTTCCAAACATTGCTTGGTTTTCCTCTTTGCAAATTAACTGACCTGATTTTTAAATAAAAGCTCTCAGCGCGTGTATGAGAAAAGATAGTATCTCCCACACCTGAAACATTTTGCCTACGTTTCATCAAGTGGAGGGAGCAGGTCTCAAGTTCACCTGATCCAGGGCCCAGTTTTCCAGCCCTGACATTGTCACGCTCCCTCGGTTCTTGGTCTCACTACTCACTCCTTGGGCCCCCATAACCTTGGCCTGTAAATCCACCAGGGTCCAATGCAGATATATTTTCAAGTGAATGCTATCCACTTCCACTCCCAAGCAGAATTAAACACTTGAGGGTTGTTTCTAAAACCATACTTTGCTTCATCACATATTATTTTTAAAAAATCTTTAGAACTCATTAATAAAGTATACCTTAATTTCAAAAATAAAGAGGGAGTTGAAAGTCATTTCCACCATTGGAAAGTTAATATTTCAAAGGGCAGTGAGCATTTGTTCTGATGACCCAAAACCAACCTATCAGCAGTTGTTAAAATAAACACCTTTACCACCCAAATCCACAGTCTCAAAATATCATCTCCCCATTTTCTAGTTCCCCATTTTTCTGGCCCCTGCTTCTCTCTGTAGATAATCTTGATGTCTTTTTGAATCTGCTAGTGGTCCTGCGTTGACCCAGGTCTCTTGGCTGTTTGATTTCTCTTCCCTTATCCTGCCTTTCCCTGTGGCCTTCCTTGCCCTTTGGCTGTTGCCATAACTTGGGCTGGCTCAGCATTAGGTCACACCACATCTTGGCCATCAGGAGTCAAAAAAGAGAGCAAGTCTCAGAAACCCTCCTGGCCACAGAGCCTGGCCCCAGTGAAGCACTGGGGAAGACTCCATGTTTTCACTTCTTGCCCCAGAGAAAGCTGGCTCAATCATGTGCCTTTAAAGTGTCCCCTTCTTTTTTTTTTTAATTTTATTTATTTATTTGATAAAGAGAGACGGCCCCCAAGAGAGGAAACACAAGCAGGGGGAGTGAGAGAGGAAGATGCAGGCTCCCAGCGGAGGAGCCTGATGCAGGGCTCGATCCCAGAATGCCAGGATCACGCCCTGAGCCAAAGGCAGACGCTTAACGACTGAGCCACCAGGCTAAAGTTTCCCCTTCTTATCTAGTATCTGCAGCCCAACTGTTAGCCTAGGATTGAGTAACAGACAGCAGGTATCTTGAACCTCCCTCATCCTGAGTGTCAGAGGGACTTAACTCATACCCACCCCCAGTTCCAGTGGGTACCCAGATCACAGGGCACGTTAACTGACGTTATGATCATGTGAATTTTATGGGATTATATTTTTGTTTCTATTACATTACAAACTATTTGGGGGACAAAATAACACTTTAGCCTTAAAAGTCTGATGTTGCGTTTTTATAACTCTTCAGCTTACCATTCAGGTTTTAATTCTTCTTTAGATGCCATTCCCTTTATACTTTACACACCTGAAGAGAGGTCACTCAATTCTCTACTCCAGGTATATCTCTCTAAAATTGGACAACCTTCCTCTGACAAATGATCTTCCAGAGCTGTCTTCTGCTCTTCCTCCTGCTTTCTACCTGGGGGCTGACCCAGATGGACATACCAACTTCTGTCTCATCCTCTGGTGCTCACGTGGGTTCAGCCAATGGGGAGCCTCAGCAGGAAATGAGTTGGGAACAGTGGGGTCAGAGTATTTATTTCCCTAGCTCCCTCTGGGCAAGGTCACTTTGAGTGAGCTGTAACTCACAACCAGAGGATCCAGTTCCTCTCAAGGAAGCCATCTCTATGCCTCTTCTCTTCTCCTTCCAGGTTTCCATAACAGTTCTGGGGAGCCACACTCCTCTCTGTGGTTTCCTGACACCCAGCCACACCTTTCTAAACCTTTCCTGCATCAATTTCCTGCTGATAGACTTTGAAAAGTGTTTGAAATCCCCATTTAGAACTAATGACAGATTGAAAAAATGTCACACCACATTTGGGTGTATGTACTTTGAAGTAATTTCATAACAAAGGAGAGCAACCAACTCAAATGAGAGCACAATTAAAAAATCCTTTGATTTTACTCAAGACAGTTGCATCTCAAATATATCACCTATTTAATGCAATGGGCCCATAATGATCATAACTCAGTGTCCTATAACTGCAAATCCTATATTGGGATTGATTAAAGTATTTTTTTCTCTTTCCCATTTTATTTTTTTTATTGAGGTATAATTGCATATAACATCGCATTAGTTTTAAGTGTATGACATAATCACTCAGTGTTTGAATGTATTGTGAAATGATTACTCCAGTAAGTCTAGTTAACATCTGTCACTATCTATAGTTATAAAACTTTTTTTCTCATGATGAGAACTTTTAAGATCTACTCTCTTAGCAACTTTCAAACATGCTATACAGTATTATTAACTATAGTCACCATGCTGTACATTACATCCCCATGACTTATTTATTTTATAGCTAGAACTTCATACCTTTTGACTCCCTTTACCCATTTTGCCTAAACCCCACCCTCTGCTTCTGGCAACCACCCATCTGTTCTCTGGATCTACAAGTTCAGTTTTGGGAATTTTGTGGTTTTGTGGGTTTGGTTTGGTTTGGTTTTAGATTCAAAAAATGATATCATATGGTATTTGCTTTTCTCTGTCTGACATTTCACTTGGCATATGCCTTCAGGGTCCATCCATGTTATCAAAAATGGCAACATTTCCTTTTTTTATGGCTGAATAATAATCTAGTGTGTGTGTGTATGTGTGTATGTGTGTGTGTGTGTGTGTACACACCACATTTTCTTTTCCCATTCATCCACTGATGGGTGGATTGTTTCCATATCTCGGCTATTGTAAATAACGCTATAACAAACATGGGGATGTATATATCTTTTCAAGGTAGCATTTTGGTTTTCTTCAGATAACACCCAGAAATAGAATTGCTGGATCATAGTGTAGTTCTATTTTTCATTTTTGAGGGAACCTCCACAGTTTTTCCTTAGTGGCTGTGCCAATTTACATTCCCACCAACAGTGCATGAGGGTTCTGGTCTCTCCACATCCTCACCAACACTTGTTTTTTCTCATCTCTTTGGTAATAGCCATTCTGACAGGTGTAAAGTGAGGACTCATTGTGGTTTCGATTTGGATTTCCCTGATACTGAGTCATGCTGAGCACCTTTTCATGTACCTATTTGTCATCTGTATGTCTTCTTTGGAAAAATGTCTATTAAGATCCTCTACCCATTTTTTAACTGGGTTATGTGAGTTCTTTTTATATTTTGGATATTAACCCCTTATCAGATACATACGATTTACAAACATTGTCTCTAATTCTGTAGGTTGCCTTTTCATTTTGTTGATGTGGATGCGAGGGCAATCTGGCTGGGACATCTGTCATCCCATTGGTCACAAGGGTTGATTCAGCTGATTTGGCTGGCTGGGCAGGTGTTCCCTTCTTCCCTCACCACTCCATGTGCATCCCTCCTGAAGCAGAGGAACTTCCCTGATAGAGAAGGGTCGTTCTTGGGCCAAGGGTATACAAGCAGTGGTGCTCCTCCAAACAAGCCCACAAAGTCCATTTTGTTGATGGTTTCCTGTGATGTGCGGAAGCTTTTTAGTTTGATGTGGTCCCGCTTGTTTATTTTTGCTCTTATTGCCTTTGCTTTTGTTGTCAAATCCAAAAAGTCGTTGCCAAGAACAATGTCAAGGAGCATATCACCCATATTTTCTTCTAGGAGTTTTATGGTTTCAGGTCTTATGCTCAAGTCTTTCTTTCATTTTGAGTTTATTTTTGTGTACAGTGTAAGATAGTGGTCCAGTTTCATTCTTTTGCATGTGGCTGTCCAGTTTTCCTAACCCCATTTATTGAAGAGACTGCCTTTTCCCCACTGTATATTCCTGCCTCCTTTGTCAAAAATTAATTGACTATATGTGTGTGGGTTTATTTCTGGGCTGTCTATTCTGTTTCATTGATCTATGTATCTGTTTTTATGCCAGTGCTATACAGTTTTGATTACGGTAGCTTTATAATATAGTTTGAAATCAGAAGTGTGATCCCTCCAGCTTTCTTTTTCTTTCTCAAGATCACTTTGGCTATTCAGGGTCTTTTAATTAAAGTCTTAAGATTGTAAAATTACTATAAAAGGAGTAAATACTGTGAAAGTTGTTTTGAAATGTGTTTTAAATAGCACTTGAAATTTGGAATGGGAATCTTAAAAATTGGAATCTTAAACTCTTTCCATCTTTCTCCAGAAAAGGTAAGGGGAAGTTGAGTTGTGATTTTATGCCACCAGTATAAACAACTCCATTCCACTCTGCTCAGCCAGTTGGTGTGTAGGGGAGGGCAAGGTTCAGCCTGAGAACCAAGCCTGCAAAAATCCTCAGGCATTCAATGTCCTGGACATATCTTGCAGGCCAGGACCTGTGTCCAACATGTCACATGCATTTTCATCCATCCTCTGCCTAGTCTTTTGGAGGGGACTTATAGCCCTATGTAACCAGTGGGTCTCTCCCCCTCACTTGTCCCTGAACCTACTATGCTTTAGAGTCCTTAATTTCATGATGTCCCAGCAAAGGTAAAGAGACAACCTCTCACTTGGAAGAAGACATGCAGGGGACACCAGTAATGACTCACACAGGCCTTCCAACAGATCACCTGACCAGGGTCACCAAATTATGAACCAGACTACCCCATGATAGCGGGATGACTCACTTCCTCCCATACCATGATATGCCTTGCAGAAATCAGATGCTGCATTTGTTTTGTGTCATGGAGGGAAAACAGTCTCTGTAAAGACGTGTGCTCCTTTCTCCCTTCCCACAAGGTGACGTGTGACAGTTCAGGGAGCAAACAGGAAGTGGAATCTTATTGTCTCTCACAGACACAGGCTTTGGGGTAGCTCCGAAGCTCCCACAGAAAATCATGGTGATCCCACAGAAGGGCCTGTGAAGAACTGAGCTCTCTGCCCCTCCCAGGCCACCTGCCCACCCCGCCCACCCCAGCCTCTGCCAGGCCAGGGTGTCTGAGGACATGTTAACCCCTCCCCCAAGCCAGGAATGCACCCTGCATAAATCTCAGCCAGGTTCAATAGTTGTCAGCTGTACAGGCCACTCTGACCACTTGGTTATTTCCTTGGAACTTGACTCTGTATTCTACAACACTAAATTTTGGAGAGCCCTGCCCAACCCCCATAGCGTTATGACAGGTGTTATTGTCTTAACATTACGTATGAGTCAGGCAGTTTCAAATAGTATCCCGATGAACACGGAGCAAAGTTGAAGGTTCCAGCAGCCCCAGTGCTCCTGTGCCTCATTGGGTGTCAGCCTTTTGAAGCCTGCAAATGATTTTGACCCCTCTCTCACTGCCCTGGGTTCATGGCCCCTTGCACTGGAGATCCTCCATGCAGGCCTCTTGAGTAGGCAACGCTTCTCAGCCAGGGTTCTGCCCAGGTTCCCTGTGGCGCTTTACGGCCTGCAGAATGCTCAGGCCAGCAAGGCCCTCCGGGAGTCCTGGTCAGCCGCTCAAGGTCATTCCTGTTCTCAGAGGCTACCAGATCTGATCTCACGGAAAAGAGAGACAATGCCGCTCCTATTGGTGTGGATCCAGTCTTCACGAATGGCCAAAACATCCCCACAGCCCTGCCCCAGGCTGCATTTTTGCGATGCAGGACTGAGAAGCATTTTGCTCTCCACCACCCACCTCTTCCCCAGGCTTGACATCATATCTTTCATGCACACACGCACACATACACATCCATGCGCAAAATACATGCCTACCTAGACTCACATATCACACACGCCTTCACACACATATGCGCACACGTTGCACATAACATGCACGTACTTACTCGTACACCAGCACGTCCATAACACAGACACACACGCACACACTCTCACACACGCATACATACACATATACACACACCACCAGCCTTTAGCAGGGACTCTCTCTGTTGCCCAGGCAGGATGGTACCAGTTCTGATTCAATGCTTTCCATCCCCCATCTCCCTCTGACAGGGAGTCGGGGGTGCAGGGATAGTGGCCATTGGGCCAGTACAACCCCATCACACTGAGTTTCTATTCAATAAATACCTCCAGTTCAAGAAGCAGATTGGCCAGGATTTAGGATGTATCTGCTTGTGGCCAGGGTGTGTTTCTGAGAATCGTATGTTTTCCTTCCTCTGGCTTTGGATGCATCCAGGACAGAGAGGCTTTTTGACTTTTTATTTTTATTTCTTAGAGTGGGTGGTAGGGGTGGGGGGAGGGGCAGAAGGCGAGAGAAAATCTTCAGCAGGCTCTATGCCCTGTGCAGAGCCTGACATGGGGCTCAATCTCACCACCCTGAGATCATGACCTGAGCTGAGATCAAGAGTCGGATGCTCAGCTGACTGAGCCACGCAGGCGACCCCCCCATTTTTTTTTGGTGGTTTGTTTGGTTTTGTCCTGAGTCCCAATCACAGGCAGGTGACAGGTGCCTGACTTTAATGAACAGATAAACATATCCATTTGTTAAAAGCAGTGACTGTCAATAATGGTGAAGGTGACCACAAAAATAGATGTTTGAAAGGATAGATGAAAGATGATAGGAGAAATAAGATAACTTAGTAAATTGTTACCTTTACTTTTTCATTTTTTTCTCTCAGCAACTCAAGTATACAAAGAAGTCATTTGATTTTTTTTTTTTTAAGCAATAAATTAATTGCTGGCTCCTAGCCCCTAGTCTTCCTGGCTGGTGAAGAATGTGAGCTCTCCCTGCTGGAATGTCCGCCTCCTTCCCAGGTTACAAAGCACCAGGGTACATATGTGGTGAGGCGAACCAGCTCCTATCCCCTGCCCCCAAATGGCCTCTTCGGGACTGGGTCTCTCTGCGGCATCTGTTCCAAGGGCACCTCGGGGTGCAGGCATGTGGGTCAAGGCAGCCCGTGGTCCGGGTTTCCAAGCAGGGTCCCAGGCTCCGGGCATCTAGGCTCCAGATGGTGCGTGGACGTGAGTGGGGCCCTCTAGGGCCAGACTCTAAAGAGCACCGGGCTGACAGCAGACTGGAGTGACAGCCAGATGGTTTACAGCACCGCGCTAAACAAGGCATTGTCCCTACCACTGGCTCTAGCTTGTGGCCTCCAGTTGCCAGCCTTGCCTCTCTGGGGAAGGGCTCAAGTCCCAAGGAGAGTGGGTACCTCTGTAATTCTCCTAAGGAGAGATTTAGGGCACAGCCCCGTTTCCAGAAGATGCAGGATGCCACGCAGTTTGGAGCAAGTCTCTGTTTGCAGGCCCCCACAGAGTGCCCTGTGTGTGGGCATCTCTCTCCGGACCTCCACCTTCCTTCCACATACTTGTCCTCAAGGGCATCCAACTGAGAGAAGGCTAAACCGGCCCTACGCCTTCAGTCCCCACCCGGATGAAAGAAGAGGACAGACATTCAATGGGAGAGCTCACTGAGAAGTCTTGTCCATGACTCAAGAGGGAGGTGGCCTTTCCTTGCCGCTGAGGCAGACGGGTGTGGGGGCTGTGGGGGCAGAGCAAAGAAACTGGCCACAGCCCTTCCTCCTTGCCCTGCTTCCATCTGAGAGGAGGGGAGAGATTTAGGATTAAATCTGGGAGGGGTTGACTTTTTTTTTTTAAAGATTTATTTATTAGAGAGAGAGAGCACGAATGGGAGAGGCAGAGGGAGAGGAAGAGAATCTCAAGCAGTCTCCATGCCCAGCATGGAGCCCAATGTGGGGCTCAACCCCAGGTTGAAATCAAGAGTTGGAGGCTCAACTGGCTGAGCCACCCAGGCGTTCCAGGGTTGACATTTTAAATTAAATGACACTGCATGCTTCCAACCCTCAAAGTAAAAGTCAGTCGGAGATAGCAAGGGGCCAGGAATGGAAATTCAACAGCATATGTTTAAAGACAGAAGGCAAAATAAAGGATTTCTTGTTTGTGCCCCTGCAGGTTCAGCCTACTACATAGGTCAACTTTCTCCAGGCCCAGGACACCCTGTCCTCCCCGGGGAAATCCTTCTTGCTTTCGGTTTGTTCCAGACTATCTAGATCTGACCTATGAGCACAGACTTTAGGAAGATAGACTCAGTCTGGCTTAGAAGTCACGCTACTCAGCTGCCTGCTGCCTGCTTTCCAAGGGAAAGTGAGGACAGGGCTGACCCCAGCTCAGACAAGGAGCTGGGCAAAGGGAAATATAAGAAGGAAAAAGTGTGTAGAGATTACTTTCAGAAACCCTCAGTCTGGACACACCAGTAAAAACAAAATGAGCAAATGAAAACAGAGATCAGCGGTGCCTGGGTGGCTCAGTCAGTTAAGTGGCTGCCTTCAGCTCAGGTCATGAGCTCAGGGTCCTGGGATCGATCCCCACATTGGGTTTCCTGCTCAGCAGGGAGCCTGCTTCTCCCTCTCCTTCTCCCTCTGCCACTTCCCCTGTTTGTTCTCTGTCTGTCTGTCAAATAAATCAATAAAATCTTGTAAGAGAGAAAGAAAGGGAAAGAAAAGAGAGGAAGGGAGGGAGGAAGGAAAGAAAGGAAGAAAGAAAGGAAGAAAACAGAGATCAGAATGGTAAAGAAGAGGGCTGCCCGAGCAAGGAGGCACCCTCGGCTTCCCAAACTGACAGGGGACACCATGGCTCCTTCTGCTCGCACACACCCTTCGCCTTCAGATCAGCCAGGGAATCTCTATCTGGGCCCTGGTTTTCCTTACCATCAAGATAGACACCAGAGCTCGTTCCAGCAACCTCACACCACTGGCATGGAGTCAAATAAAATTTCGTGGCCTTAAATGATAAAAATACTCTGAAGACTGCATAAAGCCACCCTGCGCCCAAAATTTCCCCTGTCGTCATCATTGCCAATTACTGAGGCCCTGATGGAGACTGGCTACCTCTGTAATTCTCCTAGAGATATATTTAGGGCATGCTTGCTTTGTGACTCTCTTTGGGACTTTGTAATAATACAGTATTCTGCTAATTTTAAACACGCACAGTCCCAGCTTACAAACAAGTTGTGTTCCAAAAGTAGACGTGCGTGTTGGTTTGTTGGCTCTCAGAATTCAGTTTCACACAGAAACCATGCGAAAAACAATCCGTGATAGCACGCGCCATCAAACTGGTACAAAGCAATACTGTTGCGATACGGTAATGAAGCCAAGCAGAAAAAAACATTCCTATTCAAAAAGACCAAGTAATAGAATACTGACTAGCTCAAACCCCAGTACTTAAAAATGTCTCCAAGAACGCTTGAATGTTGCTGTTTCCTGCATCTTGAAGGCTCGCACTGGATATAAAGACGTAACAAGGGGAGACGTGGAAAATTGTGATGGAATTCCTGGCAGGTCAGAGCAACCCACGCATTTCCCCTCCTGGGCTTCCCGGAGCCAGCCTCCCCAACCGTCTCTATCCACTGACCACTTCCTGGCTCCACCCCACCCTCAGCACATGTCTCCTCTTCCCCCTCCACCTTCAGCATGAAGGACAGCCGCGCACGAGGTGTTAAGGTTTCGGGGGAGAGAGGCTGTCATTTCTATTTTTCCATTTACTGAGATAATTTAACTGCACAAAAAAAGAAAGTTGCAGGTCCTCAATTGCCAGGTTCTAACCCAGCCTGATCTGAAGTGGCCGGAGGTGCTTTGGTGGGACCACATCTGGACCTAGGGGACACAGGGGTCCATTCTAAATCAGTCTGTCTCTGCATCTAGCATGGGTTTCCCCATTTAGGGCTGCAGACCATGTGGTCAGGACAGGCTACGTCATTTGTGGGACCCAGTACAAAATAAAAATGTGGGGCCCCTTGTTTAAAAACTGTTGAGAATTGCAAGTCTGTGACCAGCCGAGCGCTCTATCCAGTCACAGGCCACCTGTGCCGTGTTACTGTACAGGCTGCCTACACCCTGTTGGCCAATTTAACTCTCCTGGATCATGGCCATGTCCCGTCCAGATTTCCCAGGTAACTGTCTTTAACCTTCTTCCTTTGTGTGGACTATTTATGCAAAGAACCCCTAAGAAAGTCACCTCTGGCTCCCGTCCTTAGGGAGTCCCTTTGCCTCCAAGGCCCCAAGTCTACCTGGCTGAGCAGGTAGTGCTCTAACCCAGCATGTCCCTTCCTTCCACCTCTCACTGGAGCCCTGTACCAAACTTCCCCTAATACGAGCTTTTGAAAATTGGAACACAGTGCTCCGGGCCAAGGGCAACAGGCATATGGCTGCAGTGGTCACACTGGGTCCTTCCTGTTTCAGCTCACGTTTGTTCACCTGCAGCATGCTGGCTCTATCCAGGCCTTTCTTCAGTCCTTCAGCCAACATCAAACCCTAGTGTGATTGCTAATTTTATGTGTCAGCTTGACTAGGCCATGGGGATGCCGGTATTTGGTCAAACACATTATTCTGTAAGGGTGTTTTTGAATGAGATTCACCTTCGACTCAGCCAATGGCTCTCCCTCCATGGGGGTGGGCAACATCCAATCAGTTGAAGGCCTGAATAGAACAAAAAGGCTGACCTCTCATGACTAAGGGAAAAAACATCTCCTTCCTGATTGCCTTGAGCTGGGACATCGGTCTTCTGCCATCTGACTCAAACTTGAAACATTAGCTCCTTTTGGGTATCCAGGCTGCTGGCTGCTGGACTCGGACTTCCACCATCAGATCTCCCGGTCTTCAGCTCGCTGACTACAGAGCTTGGGACTAGTCATCTTCTATAATCATGTGAGCCAGTTCCTTATAATAAATCTCTGTCTACTATCTATCTATCTATCTATCTATCTATCTATCTATCTATCTATCTATCATATCTCTAAAATAAATGTTTGTTTTTATATGTCAATAGGATATCCTATTTTTTATTGACATATAAAAACAAACATTTATTTTAGAGATACGATAGATAGATAAATAGGATATGTGTATATCCTATTGGTTCTGTTTCTCTGGGGAGCTCTGAAAGTGTTGAAAGTGCTCATAATAGGGGTGCCTGGGTAGCTCAGTCGTTAAGCATCTGCCTTTGGCTCAGGGCGTGATCCCGGCGTTCTGGGATTGAGCCCTGCATCAGGCTCCTCCACTGGGAGCCTGCTTCTTCCTCTCCCACTCCCCCTACTTGTGTTTCCTCTCTCGCTGGCTGTCTCTCTCTCTCTCTGTCTATATCAAATAAATAAAAATCTTTTTAAAAAAAAGAAAGAAAGAAAGAAAGAAAGAAAGAAAGAAAGAAAGAAAGAAAGAAAGAAAGGACTCATAATGACAAGCAAGTGGCCAAAGGCCATCAGAAACACCCCTGTGGTTGACCTAGTGGGTTTGATACTCATCATACTAGAGAGAATGTTCACCAAGGGAAACTGTGGGGCATCTGCCTAAGAGTGTATTAGAAAGAGCTATGGTAGCATTTGGGCTTTGGGAGTAGTTGAGGAGGATGCTGGATTGCACAAATAAGTGAGGACAGAAAGTGAGACAATTCTGTGAGTATCTCAACAAAACTTATCTAGAGGAAGGGCTCACTAGAGCAGGGATCAAGCTGTACTTGGTAAAGCAGCAGCCTGGGTGGCACACGTGGTTAAGTGTCTGCCTTCTGCTCCGGTGTTTTTGTACGCCAGTACATCTTGGAATGGTTTGTTACACAGAAAACACCAACACCTCAAACTGTGCAGTCGAGGAACAGAAGGCAGTGTGCCCAGCGCCCTGCATAGTTGCGGTGACCTTCTGCTTGATCACATTGGGCCCGATTGTGGCTCCCCAAATAGACTGTAATAATAAGATACCCAATCATGAATTATCCAGTATGGAATGCTCATACTTTAAGGGCTAATAGTTTTAAACCCCCTTTTTTTAAGCCTCTCAGCAGCCCGGTGAGACAGGAACAACTATTGGTTTTTTGCAGATCAGAAAACCGAAGCACTAAGTTAATTAACTGGCCCACGGTCGCCCAGGTAGCGAGTAGCAGTTCCGTGGCTTGCACCCAAGTGTTTTTGTTTTTGTCTTTCCAAACGCCTGTGCTCCTTTAGACCTGGCCTGTTAATAGCGGTTAAGAGACTGTTCTGCCTTCTCTCCTTCCCTCTCCTGCTCCAGAGCATCAAGGATCCTGCGGCCTGGCAGTGACTTGGGGGCGCTGACTGGTCTCCTGCCATCTTAGCTCTTAGAGGACTGGAAGTGCTTCTTACCTATCTCTCTATTTCTCGTTTGCTTTATCTTTTCTAAAGCTCAAAACAAACAGGAGAGAGCATAACCTGTTCCTTCCAGGCAGTTTCTGAATGAGAGCCTTCCACAAGTGTCAACCAGCATTTAGCCAACACCAGCCCAGCTCCGGGCTGCCAGTGACTTAGAGCAGAATCCAAGAGGCTTGCTGGTGCTCCTGATGCAGAGGCCAGGCAGCAGGTCTGGCGTGCCCCAGCAGTCACCGCTGGCTGAGTGAGCGAGTTACCCGATCCAAGACGCAGGGAACAGCCTCATCTGTTCGTCCAGCACCAGTCTTTTCTACTTGTAGTTACAGGAATTTTTTAAAAAGAAGAAAAGTCTGGAGCAATCTCTCCCTCCCCTCCCTCCTGGATATGGTCCCCAAACCCCTCTCCCCGCCCCCTACCCTCCTCCTTTCCTTTTCCTCAATGCTTCCCCTCCTTCCCTCCTTCTCAGCCAGACACTCTCTCCCCCCTCTCCCTCTCTCGCTTCCCGCGCAAGATTACCTTTCCTTCTGGTAAAGCCCAACCTATAGTAACTGCGCCTAATTCAGATCAGTGTTCCTGTGTTACCATGGCAACCCGCCGGGCCGAGGGCTTTTCAGCACTCGCTTCTCCCCTATATTTTAAATAGAAAATCTGCATGTTACATCTTGTCCTTCCCCACTCCCCGCCACTGCCAGTTTGAGCAGAACTCCAGCCCCAAAGCCTTTAACGCCTTTAAGTGCTTTTAAACAGCCCTCTTTTACGTTATTTTTTATGTATTTTTGAATAACTTTAGATATAATGTCATCAGTTTCGTTAATTCCAAATCCATCAGTCCACTTTGCTCCGTGGGGTGTACCTGGCTTACTGAGTGAGGGTGGACAAGTTGAATCTGTCCTTATGCAGAGGCATTGACAGGAGCTGAATAGTCCCGCTGAGGGCTGAGCTGGGCCAGTTGTGGTGGCACCACCGGGGGCCTCCGAAAGAAGGCAGGAACAGACCGGAACACTGCCCCCAAGCAATTGTCCAGCCCACCTGAAGCAGGCAAGAGCTTGAGAAAAAAGTCTGCAAAACACCCAGAACTCAGCATCCCCTCCAAGCCCTTGCTGAGCAGAAGGTCATAAATCTGTTGCAGAGGAAAGAACATCTCCTCGGAATCAAGCAGAACTGAGTGTTATTCTCAACTTTGTTCTTGAACCACCTGTGCTGTGTGAGCTTGGGCAGGTCCCTTGCCCTCTCTGCATCATCTCAGCAGTCCATCTTTCACAGTTACTGGGAGACATAAATGGGCTAAGTATGTAAAAGGACCTAGAGTAGTTCCTGGCACCCTCGGTAAAGACCAGCTGCCAGGATGATGGTCACTAACCTGAGCAGAGTCCCCCAAGGCAGCATCGAAGTGCAAAGCCAGACCGGGAGCACAAGAAGCCAACCAAGGTTACCAAATGATCAGGCTAGCCTCGCAGCTGGTAATCAAACCAGAAATCACAGTCAGAGCACACTGACGTTCAGGATAGGAGCCGCCCTGGAAACTAAGCCACAGAGTCTCCTCAGGTACTGTCGCAAGAGCAACATCCTAGAGTTGTCAGGAGGAGGAAGTTGACCCAGCAAAGGAACCATATACTGACTGCTTTCAAGGTCCTCCCCCCTTCTCCTTGGAGCCAGGTCCCTGCTCGGGCTCAGAAAAGAAGGCTGAGTGCACACAGGAGGGGCCAGTTGATCTGGGCATGAACGGGGTTTGGTTCCCAGGCTTGAATCTTCAACTTGAAAAATACGGCCTGCAGAAGAGTCTTAGACCGAGTGCAGAACAGGATGGTGAGTGAGACGCTGCTTGAGGTCAAGAACAGCAGGGGCCAGATCAGCATGGCTGTACCTACCAACACTAGACCTAAGAAAACCACCACTTGCCCAGGACCCCCTTCTAGGATATATAAGGAGGGCTGGGAGAAGATCAGGTAAAACTAGTGGTGGATTCTTCTTTGGAAGTTGTTTCCCAGGTGGAGGGAGCAGGGAGAAGCACGGAGAATTTGGCACATGTCTGTTGGAAGGTGGTGGGCTAATATTTTAGAAAAATCTAAGCGGGAAATTGCAGTTAAAGCTTCTCTGGATGGCAGAAGAAGAAGAAAGGGAGGCAGCTGTACTTCCAGGGGCAAAGGCCTGCAGGTCTCAGGAGTCAGCCACAAACTCCCCATCACAGAGTCACAATTCGGGCATCACTGGTCAGAATGCAAAAAGTATAACTCCCATGGAAGGGGTTGGGAAACTGGAACATCTAGAAAAAGAATATATGCGATTACCCTTTAATACAGCAACTTACCCACACTTTTTCTGCCTGCTTCTCTTAAAATTTCACCCTAAAGTGTCCTCTCTTCCAAGAAGAGAGGAGTCCCTGACTTCTCCAGCTAAAGGAGAAGTTAACTTACCCTGTCACCTCTATTCTGTCAGCCTATTCGTTCTCTTCTTCAATTTATCATGAGTCAAATGCCTCTCATTCACTTCTCATGCTTACTTGTTTGTTTTCCCTCTCAAAAGTAAGTTCATTCTCAAATACTAAGGGAAAAGAGACCAATGACCTTGTGGGAAAGATGGGCTACATACGAAGGCATTTCCCAAAAAGAGAAACGCATGGCCCTTCAACATTTGGGAAGATGGTCAGTCTTTCTCAAAATAACAGAATTATTCATTAGAACCATGATACCTTTTCTCCTGGCCAGACAGACAAAAAAATCCAAAAATTGGAAAAGGTATTTTGTTGATGAGGCAATGGAAGAGCTAACATATTCATGCATACTGGTTGGAAAGCAAAAGAAGGTATAACTAACTGCCAAGAAAGGGATCGGGAATCTGGAATATCCAGCAAAAGTACATGCGCTTTGACCTTTGACACTGCAATCCCTCTTCTAAGAATCTTTCACACAGACCCACTGACAAAAATATGCAATATCACAAGCAAAAAGCTGTGAATTACAGCACCATTTGTAATAAGTAGCAAGAGCCTGGAAACAGCCCAGTTTTCTATAAAGAGGGAACTGGAAAGAAGGAAAGATAGTACATCCGTGCTGTGGAGCACAATACAGCTAGACAAAGGAACGAGGAAGATCTTTATAAACTGTTCTCGAGTGATCGCCAGGATATGTCATTGAGTGAACAAAGTCAAGGTGCAGAACAGTGTGTGTTTGTGCATGGTGCCAAAGTCAAAACCGTAAGACAAGACACCTTCAGTCAAATCTCGTTTCCCTTCCCTGCCCCTCTCCATCCCGTTTCATCCTGTGCCCGTGAGCAATCACAGCAATAGTGAGCGTTTATCTAGAATTAGCTGTGCACACACACTTAGTGTCCTATTATTGCTGCAATAAATTGCCTCAGATTTAGTGGCTTAAAACAACATAAATTTCTTCTAGATGCCACAATTCTGAAAGGAGTCTTGTGGTGCTAAAATCAAGGCGCTGGTATGACTGGTTCCTTCCAGAGGGGAGAATTCGGTTCCTTGTTTTTTTCAGCTCCTAGTGGCAGCCTATATTCCGTGGCTTGTGACAGCTTTCTTCAGCTTCAGAGCGCATCTCTCCCTTCTCTGTTTTCATCCTCACACCACCTTCTGTTCTGTGTCTATCAAGTGTCCCTCTGCCTCCCTGTTATAAGGATCCTTGTAATTACACTTAGGGCCCACTGGGTGATAATTCAGGCTAATCTCCCCACCTCAAAAGCCTTAACTTAATCACCTCCGCAATGTTTACTTTCACCATGTCAGGTAACATTCACAGGTTCCTTAGGATCTGGCTATCTTTGCAGCCCATTTTCAGCTTATACATTTTTGCATAAAATTTTTAAAATCTGTTGAAAATTATTATTTATAGGAGAGGGAGGAAATAAAGAGACACGAAAACTATATTTGACTGAATGCATCTTGTTTTAAGGCTTTGACTTTGGAACTATATAAATGTTTTGTGCAACCATAAAACAAAATGAAAAAAATCAATAAAAAGAAAAAGGAAAAAGGAAACAAATCTCATGATACATTGGATTGATGGTTTAACCATGTAATCTAACAGGTAGTAATGTGACTTTAAAACACTTAATTGGGGGGAAAGGGGTGAGGGGGTGAGGGGTGAAATAGATGAGGGGGATTAAGGAGTGAATTTGTCAGGATGAGCACCGAGTACTGTACGGGGTTGTTGCATAACTATACTGTACACCTGAAACTAACGTAACACTGCAGGTCAACTAACTGGAATTAAAATGAAAACTTAGAAAAAAATAAATAAAACACAGTAATTTGTATCTCCCTAGTAAGGTAGATTCTAACATCAAAGAATTGCGCACGCACACAAAATTACACAGTACTCAATAATCATACTTTTAATAATAATATTTTTAGTGTAGTCCGTAAGCTATTATCCATATATAGTAAGGTAAAGCAAATAAGCAAATGTGTTAATATTATTAAGAATTTAGATTTTTGGCACACATGGAAAAAGAGACAAATATAAAAATCAAGGAAGTTGAACAAAATTTCTGCGTTCTTAAGTTTGGAAATAGCAACATGCAATCATGATGATTTTACTCTTAAAAAATATTCCTCAATTCTGTCCGCTAAAAGTATAAAAAGCAATGAGCAACTCAGTAGCAATAAACACCTCTAACACTCAGATTGAAGTCTTTAAAGGCCATTTCTCACTAAAAGGAACTAAGTCTGTGAAGAAATAGGTGATTTCAGGTCTGAGATGTGACATATACAAGATGAACCGGAAACATCTTTCATAACAGCAAAAAGGCTGCTAGAGTCTTGTCAAAGTTTTCAGGAGCCACCTTTAAACATTTCATGGGGCAAAGATGAGCGATTTGCACTTACTAACACCTGCAGTAGGGGGGCCTGGGTGGCTCAGTTGATTAAGTGTCTGCCTTCAACTCAGGTCAGGGTCTCAGGGTCCTGGGTTCGAGCCCTGCTGCTCAGCGGGGCGTCTGCCTTTCCCTCTGCGTCTTTCCCACCCTCATGCCCGAGCTCTTTCCTTCTATCAAATAAATAAACAAAATCTTCAAAGAAAATAATGCCTGCAGTAGGTTGAAATATATAAAATTATTAAATCCATGTGCTTGTAATCATACTTTTGGAAAACCACACCGATCACCTTGGGAGGATGCTAGAATTTGGTAAATAATTGGAAGGAATTATTTTCCCTGCTTTTCCTATATGAAATGTATTTCAAAGTAACCCTATAGTTAATGAGAGAAATGTCTCCTTTATAAGAGATTTAAGCTCTTCAATGTAAAATAAATGGTACAGCTAGAAGATTGCCATTTTGCAACCCTTAAAATAATGTGTCTAGGCAGTGGTCAACACTAACTGCTAAAAAACCATTAGGGTAAAAGGCCAGCGGGGAACCGCTAGGATTTTAATATTCATCTTTATTAATTTTGTCCTGGATGTGCACATGAGGGTTTTGGTTCAGAGGCAGATTTCTTTTTATACTCACAGCAAGATCATCAGCCAGAGAACACTGTCGCACTATTCCCCCATGCTCAGCAACCCCCACAGGGCGCACCGCAAGAGCCAGCTGGGAAAAAAATTGCCCCACACCACTGGGAGGTTCACTCCATAGATGAGATACAGAGAAATATGTATTTCTTCTGTTTCTGAAGGGCAAACACATCCAGCCCCCCGCCCCATCACCTTCTGAAAATATCCTTGAGGATCAGATGCAAGAGATCCTTACCCTAACCCTTTGGTATGAAAATAAATCTCTGAGGGGAAAGATAAGGCCCGTGTCTATAGTTTTACAACTCAGTGGTCTCTCCAAGGCCCTGGGCCTCTTACCACCAGCGTTAGGAAGATCTCTTAGGAATGCTGTCACTATCTGATCAGTCACAAATGGCCTTCTAAGCTGACTCTCAGGTCAGGGAAAAAAATCAGTAAAATTTGCTCAGAAAGCCCCCAACAGTGCAGAAATAGATTTTCCTCGACAATCTCATAAAAACGTTATAATACTGGACCAGGAGAATATACCTGAAGCCACGGATCGATCTTAGATCATCAACCAGACATGCTTCATGATGTGATATAATAGGAAACTCACAGTTCCTCCTTTGAAATGTTCTTGTCAAATAAGGAAACTAAATCTTACCAAGCCTCTAGACCAAACTACCAGTTTTTTTTTTAAAGATTTTATTTATTTATTCGACAGAGATAGAGACAGCCAGCGAGAGAGGGAACACAAGCAAGGAGGAGTGGGAGAGGAAGAAGCAGGCTCATAGCGGAAGAGCCTGATGTGGGGCTCGATCCCATAACGCCGGGATCACACCCTGAGCCGAAAGCAGACGCCCAACCGCTGTGCCACCCAGGCGCCCCCAAACTACCAGTTTATAAGAAATAAGAAATAGAAGAATATGGTAGATGATACCACAGGGATGCATGCAGTCAGCCAAAACCAGAATCTGGGAAAGTCTACAGGATAAATGACTTGGTTTCTACAACACGTAAATAGCAAGAAAAAAGGCAAGGGGGGGCGGGGAAATTCAGAAATTTGTTTGGATCATGATTCCAATGTATCGAGTAAAAAAAAAACTTGACGAAGAATCAGAAATTTGAACACTGACTGGATATTAAATACTAATGAATTATCATTAGCTTCAAAGATATGATCATGGTATAATTGTTCTGTTTTAAAAAGAGATTTTATCTCTTAGATACACATTTGGAACTATTTACAGATGAAATAAGATGATTTCCAATAAGATGAAATAAGATGGGATTTGCTTTAAAATACTGAGTGGAGATTCAGAGGGAATGGGGAGGTAGAGAAGAAAGAGGTTGGCCATTGGTTGCTAATTGTTAAAGCTAGGTCATGTGTACCTCGCAGTTCACTGTGCCATTCTCTTTCCTTTTATGTATGATGACTACATCCATAATAAAAAGTTTTTTGTTTTCTCTTTTGTGTTTGTTTTAAAGCAAATTCCAGGAGGATAGGGACCCTGTATCTTCCTCCTTCCGTATTAATTTCCCTAGGGCTGGCATAACAAGCCCCACAGACTGGAGGCTTCAGCAGCAGAAGTTGATTTTCTTAGTTCTGGAGGCTGACAGTCTGAGATCAACGTGTCAGTAGGGTCAGTTTCTTTAAGGGCCACGAGGGAAGGATCTGTTCCAGGCCTCTCCTTGGTTTCGAGATGGTTGTCTTCTCCCAGGGCCTTCACACTAAGTGCCTCTGTTGATGTCTGTATCCAAATCTTCCTTTCTTAGTCCTACTGGAATAGAGCCCACCCTAATGACCTCTTTTTTTTTTTTTTAAGATTTTGTTTATTTATTTGACAGAGACAGCCAGCGAGAGAGGGAACACAAGCAGGGGGAGTGGGAGAGGAAGAAGCAGGCTCACAGCGGAGGAGCCTGATGTGGTGCTCGATCCCAGAATGCCGGGGTCACGCCCTGAGCCGAAGGCAGACACTTAACGACTGCGCCACCCAGGCGCACCCTAATGACCTCTTTTAACCTAATTTCTTCTTTAAAGTAATTTTGCCTCGAAATGCAATCACATTCTGGGCAACTGGGAGTTAGGGCTTCAACATATGAATTCTGGGGGGACACAATGCAGCCCATGATACTGACCTATCCCCAGCACCTGATCCAGTGCCTGGAAAATGGGCTCGATAACTGTTTGTTGAGTGAATCAGGGACTGTTAGAAGACCCAGTTGGGCAGCAAGACCATGTGGCCTGAATCTTCCCCTCTCCTTCTGGTCTTCTAGAGTAGTTTTAATGACAGGGGTCCTTTCCTCCAGCTGGTGGGCCTGAGTTTGTCGCCATTTGGGGGATAGTTAGCAGCAGAGCAATGCTAGACCAGCAAGGGGTAGATTTTGTGGCCACCACAGGTCTGACAGGCTCTGCCACATGCTCTGATTTACTGGGAACATTTTGGTAAGAAACCAGATAATCGACAAGACTGAGTGCATCGCCCCAGGCAGGGTTCAAGAAGGCGTGACGGGCTCCTGCTTCCCCTAGACTTGGCTTTCTTCAACCACAATCGCCCACCTCACCTCTAATGACTGAGTACTCAGAACCTACCCCCTCAAAGGTGAGGACGAGATGCAAGGTATCATTAACAGATGGGAGTTCCATCGAAATGTTCAAAAGCCAATGAGGCGTCTTTAATTCAGCTTTGCACATTAATTACCAAAATGAAACAGGAGCATATCTCTAACAAAAAATGCAAAATGAGATCCTTTCAGTCTTGAATACATGTGACTACTTAACTGTAGAACCATTTATTCCTTTGATTCTTGCCTATGATATAAAAGAATAAGAGCAAATGAAGCAACTCGAAATTATTGAACATATGACCTATTTTAAGATTATGTTTAAAGCCTCAAAATCAGGCAATTACAGCAATATTTAAAGCATTTCAGATAAATGCTGTTTTGCCAGGCTATTTCTTTTCTTTCCTTTTGATTTCTGGGCTTACAAATTTTTAAAAGGCATTTTAACTTCTTAAGATTTTTTTTTTCCTAATTATACGTAACAAATGCTTATTGAAGAACATTCTGAAGACAGAAAAGCATAAAGAAAACATTTAATCCCATCCTCAGAGAGACCCACCGTTTGCCTTCTGGTGTATTTCCTTCCAGTGGTTCATCGTAATATTTAAGGTAATGTTGTGTTTATTCTCCATACAATATTTTGATTCTTTTTTTTAAGGTTTTATTTATTTGTTTGAGAGAGAGAGAGAGATCACGAGCAGGGAGGAGGGGCAGAAGGAGAAGCAGGCTCCTGATGAGCAGGGAGCCCAATGCGGGGCTTGATCCCAGGATCCCAGGCCCATGACCTGAGCCGAAGGCAGATGCTTAACCGACTGAGCCACCCGGGCGCCCCAGTATTTTGATTCTGACTTGGCATTATACCAGATCTTTTCCCCATGCCATTAGAATTTCTTGTAAACATCATTTTTTTCCTTTTCATTTACTTGTTTATTGTGATATTTCTTACGCTCAACGAATACACAGATCTTAAGTGTACAGATTGATGAACTTTGACCTATGCAAATACCTGCATAACTGTCATTGACATGTTTACAGAAAACACTTCCACTACTATTGCCCCCTCCAATCTTGCCTATTTTTTAGCTTTGTTTCAGGGGAGCCACATTGCAAGTAATCTTTTGCAGCTGACTTCTTCACTGGTAAATATTCGCTCTATGAGTTTTATTTGTGTTTTGAGTGTTCCTATGGTCTTTTCTTTTTTACTGCTGCACTTGATCCCATTGTATGAAGCTATCAGCATTTGCTTATTTATTTTATTATGAATGCACATCTTGGGGTGCCTGGGTGGCTCAGTCGTTAAGTGTCTGCCTTTAGCTCAGGGCGTGATCCCAGCATTCTGGGGTCGAGCCCCACATTGGGCTCCCTGCTCCGCTGGCAGCCTGCTTCTTCCTCTCCCACTCCCCCTGCTTGTGTTCCTTCTCTCGCTGGCTGTCTCTCACTCTCTCTCTGTCAAATAAATAAATAAAATCTTAAAAAAAAATGAATGCACATCAGCATTTTTTCCAGTGTAGGGCTATAATACCTGTATTATACATTCTTGTACCTGTCTCTTTGTGCACATAAAGTGCCCGTTTCTCTTGAGCCTACATCCAGAAGTAGAATTGCTATGTTATGATAAATGTGCTTTTAGCTTCGGTAGATATCACCAAACCGTGTAAATTGACACACAGATTACCCTCCCACCAGCACCAGAAGGAAGTTCCGGTTACTCCCATTCTCACCACCACTTGACATTGTCAGTCTATTTTTCCTTCTTTCACATTGTCAGTCTTTCTAATTTTAGTCATTCTCCTGGGTAGGTCACGGTTTCTCACTGTGATCTTAATTTGCGCTTCCCTGGTGACTACAGACATGGAGCACCATCTCCATTTAAACAAGAAGATTTTTCATATCCTGTTTAAAAAGTCTTCGCCTAGGGCACCTGGGTGGCTCAGTCAGTTAAGCCTCCAACTCTTGATTTCAGCTCAGGTCAAGATCTCAGGGTGGTGAGATTGAGCCCCACATTGGGCTCTGTGCTGGGCATGGAGACTGCTTAATATTTTCTCTCTGCCCCACCCCGAGCTCTCTTTCTTTAAAAAAAAATAAAATAAAATAATAAATAAATAAATAAAAATCTTTGCCTAAAACAGGCCGTGAAGATAGTTTTCCTAAAACATCATTTTTAATGGTTGCATAATATTTATTTTTGTAAATTGACCATTTTTCTATTTTGAGACACTTAGGTTGTATCCTGTTTTCCACTACTGTAAATAAAAGTGCTAATGCTTATTGTTTTACGTGGGCCAGGCTCTGCGTTAAGTTTTTACATACATTCTTACAAGAATTATGCAGCAGGTACTATTTTCATGCCCCTTTTATAGAAGGATAGAGAAAGGCTGAGAGAAGCTGGTAACTTACCCAAAGTCATATGACTAGTGACACAACTGAAATTTCAGTCTGGATTTCTCTGCCTGTAGAGCCAAGATTATGGATCACCTCTGTATTCACTTTTCAAATAATATTTCCTAATTATAATAGGATTATAATAATAATATAATATAATAATATTATAATAATTAATTAATTATTATATTATATTAATATTATAATATAATAATAATAATATAAATACCTAGAAGTGGAATTTACCGGGTTGAAAGGTAGGAGCATGTGAATATTCCCGGTAGACACTGCACCTGTCTCTCCCATTTTAACTTCTCCATTCACTGACATTGTAGGATCCCCCAGTCTCTTGGGCATCTCCACGAGGAGAGGCTAAGATTTTAAAATGCTAACAATTATACTTAGAACACTGATTACTGTAAAAAAAATTTTTTTAAATTTTTAGTTATTGAAAACTAACGGGGGGCCAAGCACTTCACGTACATACTTGATCTTATTTAAAACCCACAACCATCCTGCAGGAAGGCAGTGCTCTTGGTATTTATAAAGCACGAACAGGATCAGAGGGGAAAGGAGTTTGCCCAAAGGCATGTGATTAATAGGAAGCACTGAGGACTCAAAACATCTAATTTCTGTGCTTTTCGGCTACCACCTGCCGGCTTGGCAGGTGCCATTGACAGCTTCTGCCCACTCCTGCTCCCAGACGGCCCTGCCCTGCCTCTGTGCTGCGCGGCCCAGGAGGCAGCCGGCGCCAGCCAGCTCCCTGGCTCTCTGGGTTCAGCCACTGGGGAGAGACCAGCAGGAGATTCATGGAAGGAAGGAAGAGAATGAATTCTAGGTATTCCCCCCCACCCCCAAGCTCCCTTTCTATGGGTTGCCTCCTTGGCCTGCATCCCCAGACAGAAAATCTCATTTCCTATCAGGAGCTCCCTCCACACTGCACCCCTTCCATCTCCTGGTTCTAATGACAGAGCCCTCCTTTCCTGCAGTGGAGAGCCTGCATCTACTATCTCTAACCCCAGAGTTCTAGATAATTCTTTAGTGTTTAACTGGTTTTTTCTTCTTGAGAGCTTGAATGAAAGAACCACCTGAATGCCAGCAAGCTTTCACACTGTCCCATCAACTCACATTTGGCCCTCCATCAGTCCGTCAGCTGTTGCCGCTGAGCTCTCACAGGTGTTCACGTCCACCCCAGGTAAGGGAGCGGCTGAGCCTCCCTCGCCCTGAAGGTGCTTGTCACTCCTTAGATGTTGGGCTATGGGGTGGTTTCACAACCTCAGCTTTCCAATGGCTTCAAAAACATTGTGAGTTTGAAGTTAGTTGGCCTAATTTTTTTGGATTAGGGTTGAGTTTGACACTCTTTCTAGCTCTCTAAATCTGAGTGGAACAAACTGATTCTGCTAAAAAACTTTTTATTTTGCCATGTCTTCAAATTTTCAGAAAAGTTGTAGTTATATGATGCAGAAAACTCTTTTATACTCGAACTCACCCATTTTTAACATGTTGCCACATCCGTTTGAATCATTCATGCCCCATGCCCCTTCACCTACTAGTACTTTGGTGTAGATTTCCAAAGAATAAGGTTATTTTCTTACAAAACTCTACTACAGCCATCAACTTCAGGATATTTCACATTGGCACAATACTTTTATCTCATCTATAGTACATGCCACCTCTCTCCATTAACCCAGTAATGTCCTTTACAACAGCCCTTGTGGGAGAGACAAAAAACTTGCCCTGGATTCTCTCCCCCTCAGCCTGCCTGCCTGCCTGCCTGCCTTCCTTCCTTCCCTCCCTCCTTCCTTCCTTTTTCTTTTTCTTTCTTTCTTTCTCACAGACAGAGAGGGAGGGGGTGAGAGGCAGAGGGAGAGAATCTTAAGCAGGCTCCATGCTCAGCATAAGCCCGACACAGGGCTCTCCCCAGGCTCGCTGTGGGGCCAGATAGGGGGCTCCACGCAGGGCTCGATCTCACGACTGAGATCATGACCTGTGCTGAAATCAAGAGTCAGACGCTTAACTGACTGAGCCACCCAGGAGCTCCCCCCCTCAATCTTTTAGACAGAATACAAGCCATAATCCGTGTGCAGGGTGCATGTGTGTGCGCGCGCGCGTGCGCACGCGTGTGGGAGGTGGAGGTGGGGGAGGGCAATAAGCCATGCTTTCTTCAGCCATTGGCGAAAACTCACGGTAGCTAGGAACAGGGAAAAAAGAAAAGCATACTGTGGGAGGGGCAGGACGGTACAGGGCCCACAACCACCACTGAAAGAGGGGCAGGAGAGCTGAGAAAACCACTCCTCCACCCCTAATTCCAGGGGCATGGTGCATGGCTACATCTGAGGCTCAAGAAACGGAAAATATAGAACACACTCCCTCTGAGCGCCCGTCACTGCTGAACTAGCACGTTTTATTATTTTTATTTTTTATTTTTAAAGATTTTATTTATTTATTTGACAGAGATAGAGACAGCCAGCGAGAGAGGGAACACAAGCAGGGGGAGTGGGAGAGGAAAAAGCAGGGTCACAGCAAAGGAGCCTGATGTGGGGCTTGATCCCATAACGCCGGGATCACACCCTGAGCCGAAGACAGACGCTTAACTGCTGTGCCACCCAGGCGCCCCTGAACTAGCACGTTTTAAATACCAAGTAACAGCCGAACACTGGGAGAGAGACAGGAAAGCAACAGTTCCAACAGACCCTCTGCGATGTGTGGCACAAAGGGGAGACCTAAAGCTCAGGTTGGAACAGGCATTGCTCTGATAAAGCCACCTTCATCCTCACAATGAAGTGTCCCTACTGGAATTTGCAGCTTGTGGCGCACAGAAGGGAACCACAGCCACAGCTCCTCTCAAACCCAGTCCCATGTCTGTCTGTCGACATTACTTCAAGCCCCCGTACTAAAGGTCTCACTGAAAGATATGCCAATTGCCAGGCATAGAAATGATGACCTCAGTCTTTTTGTTCTGCACAAGAGATCTAGTTTCCAATAAAATATTATGAGGCATACAAAGAGGTATGAAGCAACATTCTCCCAAGAGACAAATCATAACCAGACGCAGATATGACACAGAAGTTGGAACTGACAGGACATTTAAAATAACTCTGATTAATATGTGATTAATGGAAAAAGTTGACAACATGCAAGATGGAATGACTAATTTCAGCAAAGAGATGAAAACTATAATAAACTATAAGAAATAATCAGATAAAAATCCTAGAAAGGAAAAGCACAGTAGACTCAACACCACCGAGAAAATAATGAGTATGATTGAAGGTAGGTTCATAGAAATTCCCCAAACTGAAATACAAAGAGAGAAGAAGAGGGGCACCTGGGTGGCTCAGTCGTTGGTGTCTGACTTCAGCTCAGGTCATGATGTTGAGGCCCTGGCATGGAGCCCCACGTGGGCTCCACACTCAGTAGGGAGTCTGCTTGTCCCTCTGCCCCTCCCTCCATTAGTGCAAGATCTCTCTCTCTCAAATAAATAAATAAAATAAAACCTAAAAAAAAAAAATAGAAGAGTATGTGTATTGAGGGGTGGAGTGGAGAGGGGACCAGAACATTCAAAGAGCAGTGGGACACTATCAAACACTTTGACTCATGCATAACTGGAATTCCAGAATGAAAAGAGAGAGGTAGAGAGGATGGGGCAGAAGAAATATATGAATAAATAAATATTGCCTGAGAATTTCCAAAATTAATGACTAACACTAAATCATAGATTCAAGAAGCTCAGAGAACACCAAAATGGATCGAAACCAAGGCAACACACACACACACACACACACACACACACACACACACACACACGGGCATATCATATTCAAATTGCTGAAAACAAAAACAAAGAATCTTGAAAGCAGCTAGAGAGAAACAAAGGAACAAAGGTTAGAGTTGACAGCAGATTCCTCATAAGAAAATAAGAAGACAATGGCATGACATCTTTAAAGGGCTGAAAGAGAAAGCTTTCAACCTAGAATATTCTATACTCAGCAAGAATATCTTTGGGGGTAAAAAAAGGAGAAATAAATACTTTCTCAGACAAACACACGCTGAGGAAATTCACTGCCAGCAGATCTAGTCTACAAGAAATAGTAAAGGGAAGTTCTTAGGCCAAAAAACTATAAATATCAGACTGAAAATTAGATCTACACCCACAAACAAGGAGAACTGGAAATTGAATCAAGTAAAATAAAATTCTTTTTTTCCTCATTTTTAATTACTCTGAGACATAACCTACTGCCTAAACCAAAACAGTACTCAAGTATTACGTTTTAAGTAAATGTTAAAGTAAAAAAGTATGACGACAATAGCACAAAGAATGAAGAAGAAATTGAGAATACATGGTTGTAAAGCCATTATCCTAAATGTGAAGTGCCATAGATAGTTCAAGGTGATTCTGATTAATTTAAAAAATATATTGTAAACCCTAGGACAATCACTAAAAAATTTTTAAGGAGGTATACATAATAATTATAGCAGAGATAAAATGGAATCACAAAGAGTGTTCAAATTACCAAAGAGAAGGCAGAAAAGGAGGAAAAAGGAAACAAAGAACAGTTAGAAAAGATCAGCTAGCAAGATGGTAGGATTTAACCCAATCGTATCATATCAATAATCACATTAAAGGTGCTTAGATGGAGAAAGATAAAACAGGTAAACAGGAAGTAAAAGGAAGATGCGATAGCCATATTAGCACAGATAAATTGGACTACAGAGCAAGAACTGTCATTAGGGACTCAAAGAGGTATTACATCATGAGAAGGGGTAGATTTTCTAAGAATATGTAGCAATCCTCAATGGCGACGCACCTAACAACAGACGTCCAACCTCCATGAAACAAAAACTGCTAGAGCTGAAAGGACACATTCCTGATTGTAGTGGAAACTTCAACTTTCTTCTTTCTCGATAATTGACAGAACAAATAGAAGATCCGTACAGATAAAAAAGACCTGAACAACACAATTGACCACATCATTTTTCCTCAGCCTCCACTGTTACCTTTCTAAAGTCCAATTCTTCTTTTTCTCATTCTTTCTATGTGATTCCCCTCGACCCCCTATCCCAACCTGGAAGCACGGAAGATCTCTTTCTCTCTCAGGTTCTGAGATGTCATGATACTGGTCCTCGGTGTGAGTCTTTTTTGTCTCTTTGACAGCACATTTATCTGGTTGGCCCCTGTAATCTAGAGATAAAAATTCTTCCCTTCTGGTTCCTTGTTCTGTTTTCTGGAATTCCTACTAGCAGATGTTGGATTCTTATAATAGGTCTCCAATATTCTCATCTTCTCCCTCTTACCTTCCTGATGTCTCCATCTTTGCATTTTAAACCTACCTTCTTGGAGATTTTTTTTCAACATCATCTTCCATGTGTTCTATTATATTCATATATTACAGTTATACCATATTTTAAATTTCCAAATGCTCTTCCTTGTTCTCTAATTTTTCTTTTTCAGAAACTCCTGTTTTTATTGTGGAGTGAAATGTCCTCTTTTATCTTTTTGAGGATGGCATTTTCAGGGGTTTTTGTTTAAATTTTCTATTGCTTTCTTCTTTCTCTCTTCAGATTTCTTTTCTTCCCTCCTATTTGTTTTGCAACCTGAATAATTAGGGACCTTCCTTAAATATCTGATAGTCTTGATTGGAAGGCACTACTTACATTCAAAAACTAACTAAAGCTTCAGAGTGCATGGAATGATAGGCTTTATTATAGAGTGATAAGGGCCTTTCTGTGAGTCACTCTCAAAGGTTTCTAGAAGTTTCTAGAAGTATTGGGGGAGGGGCATGCCAACTCTCCAGAAGAGACTTCATCAATGAAGGAGGAGTTGTGGTGACGGACCCAACCAAAGAATTGGGAAGTGTTCTCACTTTGCCTTCCGTAGATGATGATCACTTGGTTTACCAGGGTAACTGTGGCCCAGAGTCTGGAGGAACAAGCCACTATTTCCACATCTGAACTGTTGGTTGAGTTGCCTTCTTTCCTACCCTCCCTGCCTTCTGGGTTCCCAAGTCCCAGCCTGCAGGTCTGGAGGCTCCAGATCTGATCTCGCCTTCTCAAAATCCAGTTACTGACAAGGGCTGTCATTGACTGGGATCCCACTGGCAGGAGGGGACACACTTACTGCCCGAGGATTTTTTGGATGCTAGTAACAGAAGCCCAGATCCTATCAGATTAAGCAAGAGAGTTTGGGCTACAGTAAATAATCTATGACAAGGCAGGATAGAGCAGGCCTCAGAGACAGCAGCAACGTGTCCTCTTTCCATTCGTATGTCGGCTTCTGCCTGTATGTGGCTCTCATTTTCTCGTACAACTGCATATGCTCTGGGAGGTTATCTAAGACATTGCAGTATATAAGTGCATGGAGGATAGTGTTTTGTTTTAAAAGACAAAGGCTGCCACTGTAACACATCTGAGAGTTCTCATCTCCTTGGACCTTGAGTGACAATAAGCAAAAAGCAAATGACTTAGGAGGGAAAGCCGAAGTAGAGCTGAACGCTGTCTGCAGGGCCCTTTGATCTTAGTCTGCCCAGGCAAGCTTGGAAATGAGCTGTGTAACTCACGAGCCTTGGAAATATTCTGGAACAGAGGTGATTTACTGTGCTGCGCCTGAATAAACAAAGAGTCATGAGATCGCTTCCTCACTTCCCCTTCATCAAAAGCGGAGTCCCTTCTTAAAGGGATACTCATGTTTCTGCATTCATATCTTCCCTGCCAAAAGAACGATTTAATATTATTCTGATGCCACTTGAGAGAAGAGGTAAATTTCCTAGATCCATTGGAAGAAATAATATACACTCCAGAAAGACAGAGACTAGGAAATATAAGATTCTGAGGAAGTGTATAGAAGTAAAACTTGAATCAAAGCATTGTTGACTAGGGGCACCTGGCTGACTCAGTCAGTACAGCGTGCAACTCTTGATCTTGGGGTTGTGAGTTCAAGCCCCATGTTGGGTATAGAGATTACTTAAAAATGAAATCTTAAAAAAAGCTATTGTTGACTGGAACAAAAGGGTAGCAGAGAAGAAAGAAAAAGTAAGCAACCAGTGCAATGCTAGAGAAATCCAGCTGAATGAGAATCTATAACACCTTCTGGAAAAGCAACGTAGGATGGATGAATGAATAGATCATTAGATAGATGATAGATAGATAGATAGATAGATAGATAAACAGATAGTTTTCCTGATTACCAGTGACATTAAGCACCTGTTCATCTGCTTCTTGGCTATTTTTATACATTCTTTTGTGAATTGTCTGAGTGACATTTTTTTCAATGCCACGATCAGCAAAAGGGACTGTAAGTAACTGTTCAGGGAGAGGCAAAAGAAGGGAGAATGGATAATAGATGCAGTGTGACAGATAAGGGTAAGCAGACTCTTTAACACCTAGTTTGCTTTAGTTTCCCATTTCTTTCTTTTTAAAGATTTTATTTGTTTATTTGAGAGAGAGAGAGCACAAGGAAGGGGGGAAGGGGCAGAGGGAGAGGGACAAGCAAACTCCCTGCTGAGCTGAGCGTGGAGCCTGACACAGGGCTTGAACCCAGACCCTGAGATCATGACCTTAGCCAAAGTCAGACAGTTAACTGACGGAGCCACCAGATGCCTCAGTCCTCTATTTCATGGAGAAAAATCTTAAAGCTAAAAGGAGGGAAGGCAGCCCCACATATAGGAAGAAATAGTGGGTCCATAAGACAAACTGGGGAGTAAGAAAGAGACCTAGTGGTCTACCAATAACTATTTTCCTCTTCTTTCTTGAGAACCCCCAAGTTTTAGCTAGATATAGGGTGACCAACTTTCCTGTTTGCCCAAAACTGAGAAGGTTTCCAGGATGCAGGACATTCAGTGCTAGAACTGGAAAAGACCCGGGTAAGCTGGGATGAGTTGGTCACCCTAGGTAGGTCCTCGGCTATTTGAGAGGAAAATGGTCACTTTCCAGCCTCTTTTTCAGCTAGATGTGGCTCTGTGATTAAGTTGTGACCAATAAAATAAAAGCAAAGGTGACATCTGAACTTTAAAAGAAAGAGCATGCCCTCCCCTACCTTCCTTTTTGTCTTCCCACTGGCTCAAATGAACAAGAGAGGAGGAACAGGTAAAGCCATGTTAAACTGTGAGGTCAAAGCCACATGTTAAGAATGCCAGAGCAACAGGAGAGGAGGATGCGGAGTCCCTGATGATTATGAGGCTGCCATAACAACTGGAGATACCTACCCAGCTTCCACGTGAAAGAGATACAAACTTCTATTTTTGCTTAAGCCCCTGTGCTTTAGGCCTCCTTTTATAGCTGCCTACTTAACATTAGAGTTCAACTGGGTAAGCTAAATGATTTCAATGGGTTTAAATGGTTTTTTGATCTTCAAAAGTGGGAAGAAAGCATGGTCCATAAACCCTAAACTGGTGAGTTTGATGACAGTCTTGGGTCATTTTCTGGAGTAGATTAATAAAAAGATGTTGGTGAGTCACTTCAAAAGGTAGCAGAGATTGCTAGGCTCTAAAATGGTTGTACCAAGAATAAGTCTTGTTGAACTTGCCTCGGTTTCACTCTTTTGAGATGGTTGCTATACCGGTAGGTAGGCAGAGCAGGCACTTGTGACAAAGTTACTGACAAGAACATACATGTCATCCATGCAGACTTGCTCTGGGGACAAATACAACCAAGGTGGATTAATAACTGGTTGAACAGTCATACCCAAAGGGTGCTGAGTAATGCATCCACCTCAACTTGGAAGGAAATTTCAAGACATAAGCCTTGATCTAGCTAAATATTTTATCAGTGATTTGGAGTGATAGATAACAAAGTACTCATCAAATTTGCAAATGACAAGGAAAAGAGTAAACACTGATGGAGACAGAATCAGAACTAAAAGCTCTTGTTGGCTAGAGTGGCAGGATTAAACTAACAAAGTGAGGTGATAAATGTGTGTTCATGAGCTCAGATTTTTTTTTTAAAGCACATCTAATAAGATAAGAAATGGGGGACATGTGAATGAGTGTTACTTGTGGAAAAGAATTGGAATGTTTTAGGTGATGGCTCAAAATGAGTCGATGCGCAAAGCTGGAGCAGTTCTGACTGACTGTATTAATGGAGTGACACGGTCTGCCATGGAGGGTGGGAGGGTGGGCATGGCTCTGCTAGCAACATTCAAAGGGACAGTTCTCATACCACCGTGTGAAAGATATAGAGGCACAGCTTAAGGAAGTGGAGGAGACGTGAAACTGACCTCAAATGTTGGAGGGCTCTCCTGGGGCACTCTAGTTCTACACAGCCATGACCCTAGTCTCTCACTCTGATGCTCACATTTTCCTCCGCTGTTTTATCCAACTGTCCACCTGCTCCTGACCTTCAGCTTGGCACTCTGTTCCTGCTGCTTAGCTTCTCATACATCTTTTTAAAGATGTATTTATTTATTTTAGAGAGAGGGGAGGGGCAAATGGAGAGGGAGAGAGAATCCAAGCACACTCCACACTGAGCACTGAGCCCGACTGGGCACTTGATCTCATAAGCCTGAGATCATGACCTGAGCCGAAACTGAGAGTGGGATGTTCAACTGACTGTGCCACCCTGGGGCCCTGTATCTTCACATATTCCTTCTTCCTGCTGCTCTCTGCTTTGGGAACACTCTCTGACGCAAGGCTTTGACATCAAGGAGATTGAATGGACACAAGAGTGGAGAAACTAAGGGTGAGCAGTGGGAACGGTTATGCCCCAAGCACTTCCTCTTAAGGAGATGTCTTTTAGATTGAGATGCATCAAAAAGGCAGTCAAAAGTAGCAACTTTTTAACAGGTTCTTTTCTCTGAATTACAGATGTTGCTGTGCTTCTGCAGACTAATGGGTAATATAGGGCAGAATGATGAACTGTATACCTTAAAGAGCTTTCCCAAATAAACAATTAAAACTGCTGAATGAAATTTTTAAAAACATGTATTTATAAACGCATCACTGAAATTGCAGTAAAAAAGCCTCACAAGCCAAAAAGGAAATGAAGGTTGAAATCCAGACAGGAAAAATCACCCTGAGGTTGGCTTTCACCTTGAGACCATCTGCCCAACTCTAGTGACCTTGAGCTTTCCTTCGGTAGACCTTCAGGGTACAAAAATCAGAAGCTAAAGTCCAAGGCTGCCCAAAGTGCAGAATCTAGAATGATACCCTGTATAAAGCTGGGAATCCCAAGGACTATAGTACCAATGTCATGATACATGACAAATAAATCTGCTCTGATGAAAATGACAACAAGGAAGCTTGCTATAGTGACTTCAGCGTTAGATGGAGTGGGGAAAATCTGCCCTGGTAACACATCATCCGTAGGAAGCCTCCTATAAGTTTTGGCCTCAATTCCAACTAACTACTCGTTTTAAAAACCTCAGTCTAAAAGGTTAAAGTAAACTTGGGCACCCAGAGAAGCAAGCCAAATCTCTTATGAAAGAACATACCTGAAAGTCAGGCCTTAAAGATTTCCACAGATTAAGTTCCAAAGAACGGGAGTTCTCTGGCAAGTATTATGTAATATCCAAGAAAATAGGGCAACATGAGTGAGAGCAGAGAGCAGACTCACTCTAAACACATTCGCATTAATTGGAATTATAAGATAGTAAATATAAAATAGATTTGCTTAATTTGTATGTAGAAATAAAAAAGGGAGGCAAACTATGCTTAGAGAGAAAGAGCTAATTGAAAATAACCAAGAATATGGGGGTGCCTGACTGGCTCAGTTGGTGGAGCATTTGACTCTGGATCCCAGGGTTGTAAGTTCAAGCCCCACACTGGATGTAGAGATTATTTAAAAATAAAAAATTAGGGGCGACTGGGTGGCACAGCGGTTAAGCGTCTGCCTTCCGCTCAGGGCGTGATCCCGGCGTTATGGGATCGAGCCCCACATCAGGCTCCTCCGCTATGAGCCTGCTTCTTCCTCTCCCACTCCCCCTGCTTGTGTTCCCTCTCTCACTGGCTGTCTCTATCTCTGTCGAATAAATAAATAAAATCTTTTAAAAAAAATAAATAAAAAATAAAAATAAATAATAAAAAATTAAAAAAAAAGAAAAGAACCAAGCATAATTTTATTTATTTATTTTTATTTTTATTTTTTTTAAAGATTTTATTTATTTGACAGAGATAGAGACAGCCAGCGAGAGAGGGAACACAAACAGGGGGAGTGGGAGAGGAAGAAGCAGGCTCATAGCAGAAGAGCCTGATGTGGGGCTCGATCCCATAACGCCGGGATCACGCCCTGAGCCGAAGGCAGACGCTTAACCACTGTGCCACCCAGGCGCCCCCCCAAGCATAATTTTAAAGGATCAAAAAAGTAAATGACTCTATGAATCAACCAGACCTAATTAGATATATACAGAACATTCCATCTAATAACAACAGAATGTACATTGTTCTCAAGTATACATGGGACATTCTCCAAACAGAACATATGCTAGGGCATAAAGCAAGACCCAGTTAATTTAGAAATCAGTATTAAAATCATTGTGTGTGTGTGTGTGTGTGTGTGTGTGTGTGCCACTATGGAACAAAATTAGAAATCAATAACAGAAGAAATTTAGAATATTCACAAATATATGGAAATTAAATAATATACTTCTAAATAACCAAAGGATCAAAGAAGAAATCACAAGGGAAATTAAAAAATACTTTGACATGAATCAAAATGAAACACAACGTACCAAGGTTTATGGGATGCAGCAGGAGCAGGGCTTAGAGGGAAATTTACACCTACAAGTGTCTACATTTAAAAAAAAAAAGAAAAATCCCAAATCAAGAGCCTAAACTTCTACCTTAAGAAACTAGAAAAAAAAAAAAAAGAGCACACTAAACCCAAAAAAGTCAAGGAGCAAAATCATAAAGACTAGCAAGGAAATAAGTAAAATAGAGAATTAAAAATATAGATAAAATTAATGGAACTGGAAGTTTCACTGATTTGAAAAGATATACAAAACTGACAAAACTTAGCTAGACTGACAAAGAAAAAAAGAGAGATTCAAATTGCTAAAATCAAGAATGAAATTGGGGTGCCTGGGTGGCTCAGTCGTTAAGCATCTGCTTTCCACTCAGGTCATGATCTCAGGGTCCTGGGATCAAGCCCCGCATCAGGCTCCCTGCTTGGTGGGAAGCCTGCTTCTCCCTCTCCCACTCCCCCTGCTGGTGTTCCCTCTCTTGCTGGGTCTTTCTCTGTCCAATAAATAAATAAAATCTTTAAAAAAATAAAAAGTAAAAATAAACGTAAAGAAAAGGGCACCTGGGTGGTTCAGTTGTTAAGCGTCTGCCTTCAGCTCAGGTCACAATTCCAGGGTCCTGGGATCAAGCCCTGCGTTGGGCTCCCTGCTCAGCAGGAAGCCTGCTTCTCCCTCTGCCACTCTCCCTGCTTGTGTTCCCTCTCTCACTGTGTCTGTTTCTGTCAAATAAATAAATAAAATCGTAAAAAAAAAAAAATGAAAGAGGGGATATCACTTCTAATCTCTCAGAAATAAAAAGCACTATATGGAAATACTACGTATGCCATGAACTCACATAAACTAAATGAAGAACAAATTACTAGAAAGACACAAATTACCAAAAGTGACTAAAAAAAAGAGAGAGCAAGAGAGAAAATCTGAATAGAGCTATAAGAAGTAGAGATTGAACGAGCAACAATAAAAAACTTCCTTCCATAAAGCAAAACTCAAGCCCACACGGCTTCACTAGGGAATCTTACTAAACTTTAAAAAAGAATTAACACCAATCCTTTACAAAATCTTCCCAAAAAATAGAACAGATGGGTTTACTTCCTAACTCATTCTATGAGGCCAGTATTACCCTGATGCCATTAGACAAAGGTATCATAAGAAAACTACAGATCAAAATCCCTTATGAATATGGACTCAGACCACATGATCATCTCAGTAGAGGCAGAAAGGCATTTGACAAAATCCAATAGCATTTCATGGAAAAACACTCAACAAACTAGAGATATAAGAAAAAATCCTCAATTTGTTAAAGGCCATCTATAAAAAACTACATAGCCGACAACATACTTCTGTTTGGTTGCTTTTTGGTCTAGTCAACAATAGTTTTTTTAAAGATTTTATTTTTAAGTAATCTCCATACCCAACATGGGGCTTGTACTCACAAGTTGTATGCTTTTCTGAATCAGCAGACACCCATAGTAAATGATATTTTGATTCAAGTTTTATTTCTATATACTTCCTCCGAATCTTACATTTCCCTAGTTGCTTTCTTTCTGGAGTATATATTATTTCTATTGAGATGCGCATGTGGGTTCTGTCCCTTATTCAGTTAACGTAGTCTATTACATTGGTTTTCATATGTTAAGCCAACTTTGCACTCCTGTAATAAATCCCACTTGGTTTTGGTGTACAATTCTTTTTATGTGCTGCTTAATTAGGTTTGCTAGTATTTTGATGATGATATTTGAGTCTGCTTGGGTTTCTCTCTCTCCCTCTCCCTTTGCCCTTCCCCCCACTCATGTGCATTGTCTCTCAAATAAATAAATAAATAAAATCTTAAAAAAAAAAAAAGAACTCAGAATGGATCTAAAACCTAACTGCAAAAGTTATATAAAGTTCTAAAAGTAAACATAGGAGCAAGTCTTTATGACCTTAGATTAGGCAATGGTTTCTTGCATATTGCATGAAAATCACAAGTGACAACAGAAAAAGTAGATAAATTGGACTTCATCAAAACTAAAAAATGTGCTTCAGTGGACACCATAAAGAAAGTGAAAACATAGCCCACAGATTGGGAGAAAATATTTGTAAATCCTGTATCTGAAAAGTGTCTTATATCCAGGGGCGCCTGGCTGGCTCACTTGGTAGCACATGCAACTCTTGATCTCAGGGTTGTGAGTTCGAGCCCCATGTTGGGTGTAGAGATTGCTTAAAAATAAAATCTTTAAAAAAAAAAGGGGGGGTCTTATATCCAGAACATATACAATCTCTTACAACTCAGTAATAAGGCAGATAACCCAATTTTTAAAAATGGACAAGGAAAAAAAATGTACAAGGAATTTGACTAGAGATGTCTCCAAAGAGAAACACATCAATAAAATTACCAGTAAATCTAAATATTTTTAACCTTTCTAGAACGAATAAAAATAGTGTATATAATCTCCAAACTACTAGATGGGTAAAAATAAAATGAAGGGAGAAAAAGCAGAATGAATTTTTTAAAAGGCAAAAAAGGACACAAGAAAGAAAAACGGAAAGATAGGACAGATAGAAAGTATATGATAATAATAATAATAATAATAAAGTATGAAATAAACAGCAGAAACAATTTCAAATAGGATTCTAAGTAGAATACACTCAGTTTTAAACATAAGGTTAGTTGCACAGACTTTAAAAATCTAGTTATGTGTCATTTTCAAAAGATATACCTAAAACAGAGAGTTGAAAATGGAAAGATAGGAAAAAATGCCAAAACCAGAAAAATAGGTAGTGTAATATGAACATCTGAAAAAAATAGATGTTAAGACGAAACTAAAGGACACAGATTTTCCTCTCAATACAAAGAAGAAATTTCTAAGGGAGTCAAACAAAAGTGGAATGGGTGACCTCTGGAGTCACTGAATTTCCCATCCCTTGAGAAATTCAAATCTGAGGTCATGACCACTTGATCAGTGGGTCAGTGGGGGACATTAAACCACCACAGAAAGGATGGGACTTAATGACCATATAGTTCCTCTCGATCCTGAAATCCTAATATTTTGTCTCATTTTCCCATTGTCTTTCAAATTGTCTCATCCTCTTAGGGCTAGATGATTTTCTGGTTAGTCATGCATCAGAAGGCAATTCTAACTTTCCCATTTCATTACAAAGCCTCATCTTTAAAGTAACAAGACTTGCACATGTGTGTAGATGTAAGAGGATGATTTCTGGTATGTTAGAATATATACGTACCCACATGTCCACTCTCAGGACTTCTATTTCCTCTACTCTAAGATTTGTCTTCTGACCGTTTGTCTGAGAAAACCTCCCAAAAGGAAATTTTAATGTCATATATCATCTAACTAAGTCAACAACAGTTAGTAGTCAGAGTTACTAACAGATAAGCAAAGAAAGATAAACACTGCAAGACCTTCAGAACAGAGCAACATCTTTCCAGGGTGGGGTGGGTGGCAACTACTTGGCAATAGCAGTCAGCTGTTCTTTTGCAATACAGATCCTCAGGTTTTAAACTGCCAGATCAAGATCTATCAAAAAAAAAAAAATCTCAAAGAATTTTTTGGAAGGTCTCCGGGGCTGGGAGTGGAGAAAGCCAGCTCTACCTGCTCCAAGATATTCCAAGGGTGGGACCCAGAGAGTTATATTTTCCCTAAGCATCTCCAGGGGATTCTGAATCACACTAGGATTGAGAAACATGCATTTAAGGTATCTCAAAGCCTTTTCATAAAAGCAGTAAGCTCTTTTCCCAGGCTTTTAAATACCAGTTTCTCTAGAATATTCCTTGATCGTTTTTCTTTTATTGGAGACACAGACTATGAAGACATTCAGAAGTAGTATTCTCACTTTGTTCATTTTTTTGGCAGGGGGAGGGGGGAACCATCTCAGGTCTTTGTTTTCAGTCATATTTCATTTATTCTTCTCTACTTTGAAAGGAGATCATGTCATTATTCACTGTGATGGTGGGAATCTGGCCTTCGTGGTCTAAGTGATCTGGAAATGTACCCACAAGAAAAAGACAAAAATACTCATTGTTTTATTTTCTTTGCTGGTATAGATACCTAGGTAAGGGAATGTGGATTCCATGACCCTAAAAAAAAGTATAATAATAGTCTCAAGAGAACAGACCAGACTAGCAAAAAGCTCATGGTAGATGTGACCAAGCTGCAGGACAAGCCAAAAAGAGGAAATGAAAAAAATTTCAGCTTCTATAGTCATTTGCTAAATACGTGGCCTCTCATAATATGATTTGAAATATTAATTTTGAATTATTTTTCAACAACAGTAATGGGGAAGGATTAGTAGAAAAAGTAACTAAGTTTTAGCAAAAAGAGGCAACAGAGCAAAGGAATGGCTGACTTTGTCCCCTCATCACCAAGTCACAGAATTTAATATTTTTACCAGAAGGTGCAAAAAATAAATAGACTTTACTAAACACAATCTCATCAGACACAAAATAAACGTCTGAATCCAATTTGGCTCATTATGAATTTGTTACGTAAGCGCCATTTAAGAATTCATTCTTCAGCTAGACTGCAAGTGTTCTCCTATAGATTAAAGCTCTCTGAGAAATAATCGTGTTCCTCTTATATGTACCCCATATGTCTTCAGCACTGCTGACCATGTAATAGGATATCAAAAATGCCTGTTGGTTAAATAATTGAATGCTTTTCAAAAAGCATTCACCGTGAAATCACATGTCCTAATGAAATTTCAGTGCACTAAGTTAGAAAACTCTTAAAAGATTCCTGAGAGCAAAAACAACTCATCTGCAGAGAATGGAATCATATTGGTTTTCAGATTCTCTCAGCCTTAGGCTGGAATACAATGGAACAATGCCTTCAAAATGTGAACAGAAAGTGGCTTGGAACATAGAATAAACCTAGCCAATTCAGTCTGCAAGTCAGACTGAACAAACTTAATATTTACTTCCCTTCCTGGGAAAAAAAAATCACTTGAGTATATGCTCTAAGAAAATGAAAATAGACATCAAAAAAAGATGAAGATATGGAATCCAAGAAATAATGACCACAACTCAGAATAGCAATAAAATGAATCCCTAGGCTGGTAGCTGAGCAGCAGGTATAAAAGCAATTGGTTCAAAGTAAAATACATAGCTAGAAGACTTGCAGACGAATGTATTTGATAAGAAAATGGGTTTGCTTCAACAAATAATATGACTTAAGAGTTGTATGAACTTAGTGATCGAGTGAAGGTGATTATTTCCTCTGTCAACGAGAAAAAAGTAAGGCAAACAGAAACTCCCTGAAAAATGAAAACCTCTACAACAAAATCATGGCCCCTATAAAACAAATCACATGTAGCATAATTCTGAATAGGATATAGACTATAATGAGTGATAAATCATTCAATCTTGGTATTGGAAATATTCATTTTGGACCTATACGTATTTAGGAAAAGACTTTCATTTCCTCCTTCTTCTTCTTCTTTTTTTTTTTTTTAAGTAGGCTTGTGGAGCCCAACACAGGGCTTGAACTCATGACCCTGATATCAAGACCCCAGCTGAGATCAAGAGTCAGATGCCCAACCAACTGAGCCACCCAGGCAACCCCACTTCCTTCTTTACAAGTCCAACTACATTTCGTGATTCTGCAGAAAATAATATCTATGATTAGAGTATTTTAAGTGTTTCTTATTGGATTTTAGTTTTCTTGAATCAGTTTGTATACAATACGTAGAAGACTTAATTATAGTTCCAAAACAGAAGGGAAATGTTACGAGACTTCACAAAGTGTGAGTTATGAGATAGAAGGGGAAGAGAGGGTATGAAAGGGTATGAAAGTGTAAGGGTGTACATATCCTTATTTTTTATAATGAAGACTTGAAGATACTAGCTAAATTTGAATACTTTAGGCACTATCCAAAGTTAAATGATTGAGAAAGTATTTTCTCTCTATAAAGTTATAAAGTAGAACTACTTATAATACAACTAACAAAATTTTGAGAAAAGGAGGGAATCAGAGGTGGTGTTAATGGGCTTAATTCTTTATCTTTTTTTTTTTTTTAAGATTTTTATTACTTTTTTTGTCAGAGAGACCACAAGCAGGGGAGCAGCTGATAGAGGGAGAAGCAGGCAGAGGGAGAAACAGGGTCCTGGCTGAGCAGAGAGCTTCATAAGGGATCCCTCTCCCAGGCCCCTGGGATCATGCCCTGAGCCAAAGGCAGGCACTTAACTGACTGAGCCACCCAGGTGTCCCGATTCTTTATCTTTGATAAGCGGAAATCAATAGAAAATTGTGTGGGGTAGATTGGATCGTTGTTCCCAACTTTCTGCTCCCTCTTTGGAATAGATTATACATCCATACTCTCTGTCCATATGATTTTTGCTGTGCCTCCTGGTAGGACACATACAGTGTCATCCCTACTCCATTGACTCTGGGCTTAGCCCTGTGAATGATTTTGAACAAAGAAGTGTGTTTTGGTTGCTTCTCTTTAACTATGGCTCTCTGCCATGGGAAGAGCGCACCCCAAGTGGTAGACACTCCTTTAGCCCAAGGCCCCAAATTAGAAGACACATAGAGCCAAGCCTTGCCAAGTCCAGCATAGCGGCAGCCAATGGTTGTGAACTTGCAATAAGTGTTTATTATAAGCCATAATTTGGGGATTATTTGTATGACAGCAAAAACTAACAAACACAGTCTGAAGTTGATAAACCAAGAATTGGAACTATAAGTATACTTCTTAGAGTTAGGAGAGTTATTCATCAGGAGAGGTAGGGATGGCAATCACCAAACAAATTCAAGGTAGTTACCTCTGGGAATGCTGTTGGGAGAGAGATTATAAGTTTTTGCTTCATATCTTCCTGTCCTATTTGAATTTTGTATCCTATGTATGTATTACTTTTATATTCGAAATGTACACAGTACAGTGGAAACCATCCAGGAGGTGACTGGAGCCTTAAACACATAAAACATTATAGCAACAATGTGATGAGGCAGCTAATTTGTGTTGGGGCAAAAATGCTACAGATAATGAAGTTATAGGAATTCAAAAAAAAAAGAAAAGAAAAAGAAAAGGTCAATCTGATTGAAGAAGTTGTAGAAGGTAGGGAAAATTGCACTGGAACGGCATCCTTAGGGATTAAATAGGTGGAGGAAAGTAGGCAAGGAAGCAAATAGCATAATGAATGTGGGGAAGAGGCAACAGGGAGGTGGACGGTGTCACTGGAGCAGAGGCTTATGGGTGAACTGTGGGCAAGAGGGCCGGGACAGGGGGAAATGGGACCAGACTGTGCAGGGCCTGGAATCCCTGGTTGATGTGTGTAGACAGAGAATGCAAGAGGCCAAGAAAATGTATTTTATAAATCTCTGAAAGTCAGTCTTGACTGGAAAAATTCTACAGTCTTCTCCCCAACTCTGTGCTATTTATTTAATATGTTTTCTTTCATTGATTCTTCTTAAATGCCATCTAACCATACCATGAATTCCTATGCATTCATAGTTAAAATTGTGTCATCTTACTTCATAGCACCTCTCTGAGCCCCAAACTCAACATCTCTTCCATTTCTCTTCATTTCAGGTTCATGCCATTTGATTTCCTTTCAAGTAATGACTGCCCAAATCTGTGCCATCTAAGACTTGCTTCTTTTGTCCTTGATGATTTTCATCTCCAACTTAGGTTTTCCTTCTATCTTGACTCCTGCTTTTCTTAAAATTTTTAAAAAAATTATATTGAGCACTTTCTGATTCTTTTCAAAGTTTATTTATTTAAGTAATCTCTATACCCAGATAGAGGGCTTGAACTCATGACCCGGAGATCAAGAGTCAGGTGCTCCTCCCACCCAACCAGCCAGGTGCCCCTGACTCTCATCTTCAGTTTCTTGGGTTCATTTTCATTTTCAACTTCTTGGTTTCTTCTTTGCCATCATTGACCATATGTCCAAATGGTGTCTCCTGAGTCTTATCGGTGTAAGGCCTTTCCCACCGGCAGTGTCTCAGGCTCTCACTCTCTCAACCTTTCCATTCCTCCTTACCTACTGACCTCAGCCCCCAGTGAGTCCCTGATCTACCAGTTCCCAGAGTTTCCCCCATTCCTTTCCATATAATAAACATTGTAGCCCATAGAAACGTCCCTAGTGTATGTGTGGAATTCCCAGTAAACCTGCAGGAAATCTTCCCTTTCCTCTCTGACTCAAGAAAGCCTATTGGAACACAAGAAACCGGGGGTGACATTTTTATAGGAATAATCTGCAATCTGCTCTAATTTATGTTTTAAAACTTTATTCTCTTGGGGCGCCTGGGTAGCGCAGTCGTTAAGCGTCTGCCTTCGGCTCAGGGCGTTCCGGGATACAGCCCCGCATCGGGCTCCTCGGTTGGGAGCCTGCTTCTTCCTCTCCCTCTCCCCTGCTGTGTACCCTCTCGCGCTGTCTGTCTCTCTGTCACATAAATAAATAAAATCTTAAAAAAAAAAAACAAACTTTATTCTCAACTTCTGGTTCCAGAACAAGATGGAATAGTGAATGGGGTACATTTCCCACTAAGAACAGCTAAAAGCCCTGGACATTGTATATAAAATGAAGGTGAGAAGACTCTGGAAGGTAGGGAGAAGAAAGCAATTTACTACGCCCCCCCCCCCCCGGATCTGAGGAATGACAGGGCAATTCGTTCCCTGAATTTTTTTTTGCTTCATATATCCTGGCCTGAGTGCTGGAGAAGCTGGCAACCTGGAAGCACCATGGGAACAGATTTTTAAAGACAACAACAAAATAAACAAAATAAAAAACAATACCCAAGAAATGCCTGCTCTTGCTAACTCAAGAGCCAGGAAAGGGCAACTTAGAAAACTTTCACATAGTAACTACCCAATTCTAGCCAACCCCTGCAGAACAAAAATGCAACCTCACCCCATCCAGTCAGCAAAGCTGAATTTCCCCCTTCACCCTGTTGCGACAAGGCCCCCCCTAGTGACTCCCCATCCCCCAGCTGGGGTGGTGGCAGAGAAGACCAAGTGGGGAGCCAGGACTTTCATCCTGGCCCAGTTGACAGAGTGATTAGCACAAAACAAAACAAAATGACCCACGTACATGCAAGGGCATTATGCTGAGTTAAAAAAAAAAAAGCCAGTCTCCAAAGGCCACATCCTGTATGATTCCGTTTATATAACATTCTTGAAATGACAAAAGTATAGAAATGGAGAACAGCATTTGCCAGGGGTTAGAGAGAGGGAGCTGGGGAGGCGTGGGTGTGACTAGGAGGCGGAAGCATGAAGAAGATCTTTATGATGGGCTAGTTCTGCATCTTGATTCTGATGGTTGTTACGGGAACCTGCACAAGTGGTAAGACGGCACAGACCTACACACACGCATTGGACCAACGTCAATTTCCTGGTTTTGATTTTATGCTATAGGTTATAGTTCTTTTTATGTTGTAGATGTAACCAAAGGGGGATGCCTGGCCGGCTCAGTCGGCAGAGCATACCACCCTTGATCTCAGGGTAGTGAGTTGGAGCCCCAGGTTGGGAGTAGAGCTTACTTAAAAAAAAAGAAAGAAAGAAAGAAAAAGAAAAGGTGTAACCAAAGGAGGGAAATGGACAAAGGGTACAAAGGACCTCTCTGTACCATTTTTACAACTTCCTGTGAATCTATAATTATTTCAAAACAAAAAGTTTAAAAAAAGCGTTATCCTCCAATTTTCTCTTCTGAGAGTCGTCAATGTTACCGATTTTCCAAGCTCTCTGCCTTTTGGGGACAATGCTGGAATTGATGGCATTTTCCTGCTCCTTTGGAAGTTAGATGTGGCATGGGGTTTGATTTGGTCATTGAAATGCATGCATAAAAGAGACACCTGGGGAGGAAGTGTAGAGACCATGCGAAATCCACCACGTGTGGAGAAGGGGAAGGGTACCCATGTTCCTGAGGCTTCAAGCCCAAGGCAAGGCAGCAGGGCCTTTGGTGGGAAAAGCAAAACAAGGAGTAAAAAATCATAAAATGATAGCGTTTACACATTCTGCATAATTACCACCTACTTCATGTCATTTGACTCCTGTGTGGGCTTGTGTTTGACTATCCCTCTTTCAATGTCACCTTCTTCTGTTCTTCCCCATCCTGTCAGGATGTTTGACACACAATTCCATGTAACAGATCCCCTCCCTCCGCCTCCCACCCACCACGTGGGCTCAATTATTCTTGGGCAGTTTACCCTGCTTCAGGCAATCTCCCACATCTCCCCATTATAATGAATCCAAGGAGGTGCTATTCTCCCTCTTTCTAGCTAATTGGGAACAAATAACTAGTCCTCATTCACAAGTTAAAAGAATATTAGCATTATTCAAATAACAGGGAGGGTCTGATAGAAACAAGGCATTGAATTAATCATTCACTCAATGCAGCAGCTCCCCTGGGGTGCTTCTCAGGGGCCTTGGTGAAAAAGTCAGGGCAGGTAGACTAGTTCATGTAGGTTAGTCCACTTTGTCTCCAGTAATCTTCTAAAGGTTAATTGCTTACATGGTAAAATCATAGAATTCATGAAAAAACCATAAAATCATGAAAAGATCCTAAATCATACCATTATCCAGCCCAAAGGCAGTTCTCCCCCTGAAGCACACATCTCCATAACCAGAAGAAGCCGGTGAGTCTGGGGCACAGGACTGACGGGAAACAAGAAAAAATTCAGAAAGATTGTATCGGTGTCCTAACTTTGGATTCCCAGTCTGAGTCTTTACACCCCCCTCCTTGTTGTAAGATACCCAGTTATTTCTTGCTGTCAAGGATGTTTACCCTTTTCTGCCTTATTTCCAATTCTCTTAGTGGGTAATGTGAAGACACATTTTGAATGAATAGGAGTGGGTAGATTGAGGGTGTGGAAGGTTATTGTGCTTGGTTACACAACCAGTTGCAAAAAGTGCATTTTATTACCTTATACTGTGCAAACAGCATACATTTTTCCATTTGCTTTATAAGTTTTTTATTGTGAAGAACTTGTTACGAGTAGATAAACTACTATTATCCTGTGGTACGTTGTGGCACACAGATTTTTTCCCCCTTATGTTTTATTGAGATAACATTTACATACCATAAAAGTCATTAGTTTCAAATGCACAATTCAATGATTTTTGGTAAATCTAGAGTTGTGCAACCATTACCACAATCTGATTTTAGAACATTTCCATCACTCCAAAATGATCCCTTGTTCCCCTTTGCATTTACTTCCCATCCCCATCCCTAGACCTGGGCAACCAGTAAACTGCATAGATTTGTCTTTTCTAGATGTTTCACAGAAATGGAATCATACAATATGTGCTCTTTTGCATCTGCCTTCACTTAGCTTAAGGTTTCTGAGGTTCCTGTATGTTGTACCTTCTTTTTTTTAATACCATTTCTTAAAGATTTTATTTGAGAGAGTGCACAAGTGGAGGGGGATGGGAAGGGGGGGAGCCCATCAAGGGACTTGATCCCAGGATTCTAGGATCATGACCTGAGCCAAAGGCAGGTGCTTAACTGACTGAGTCACTCAGGCATCCCTATGTTGTATCTTCTATGAATATTTCATCTCATTTTATTGCTGAATAGCATTCCGTTGTATGGATGTATCATCTTTTGTTTACCCATTCGCCAGTTGCTGGACATTTGGATTGTTTCCACTTTTTCGGTGTTATGAATAATGCTGCTGGTGAATACTTCTGTACAACTTGCCATATGGACATGTTTTCAATTTTCTGGGTACGTACCTAGGAAATGGAATTCTTGGGTCATATGTACAACTTTTTAAGAAACTAACAAACTTTTCCAAAGTGCATCATTTCACATTCCCAGTGTACGAGGGATCTAATTTCTTTTTCTCCTTATCAACACTTGTCATTGTCAGTCCTTTTTAATACAGTCATTGATGTGGGTATGAAGAGCTTTCTCACAGTGGTTCTGATTTGCCTTTCTCTGTAGAGACTATGTTTTGCATCTTTTCTTGCTATTGTTGACCATTGAAATATTTTCTTTGGTTGAAATGTCTATTCAACTCTTTCTTCCATTGTAAATTGAATTATTAGTTTTACTGAGTTTTAAGAGTTCTATATATATCCTAAATACAAGTCCTTATCAGATACAAGAGTTGCAAGTCTTTTCCACTTAGATACGGTATTTATTTTTTTTGTTTCAGTATTTTTAAGAGATACAAAAGTGAAGTTTCCTTTAGGTACCCTTACCAGGCCAACAATGATTCACCTTGTTTCAAAATGATTATATAAGTACCTTTAAAAAGCAACTTTTACCTTTTATTTTAGAATATTTGGAAAATGTAGATAAGCACAAAACAAGGTAGTTTCAGATAATCTTCAGTAACATCTTTTTGCTTACAGCCTTTTGTTTCTTTATGTGACATATACAGCATTTATTAAAAAAATAAGAATGGGGCCATTTAAATAATAGTATCAACATGAGTCTCAATCATACCAGCTCTTGGATGGCAATCAAGACACAAAGACCTCTGGAAGATTTTAAAGTAAAAAATTAATTTATTAAGATAACTCTTGGTTATGCCTCGTGTGAGTAATAGAGGACGAGGGTTGGGTCTTCTCTTCAGAGGGAGAAGGTACGGCTGGGTAATGGAATTAGTGCTACAGCGGAGTGTTTCCCAAAGGGGTACCGTGGAAGGGTCCTTCTCAGAGCACAACGCAGGAGACTCTTCCCCAACAATCCCCATTCCGCAGGGGGCAGGGGCGTTTTTGTCCCCCGAGGCCTGGCTGCCTCTTCCGGCGGTGCCGGTCGGTGGCCTCGCCTCTCACCGCCCACCCTGGTCCTGGACCTCCTGCATCCCCGTCGCCTGGCGCGGGGCTCAGAAGGGCCGCACGAAGGTACCACCGGCAGTCCTCCAGCTCCAAGTGCTCTTCGGCCGCTCCTGGGCGGCTCCACCGGGTCTGGAGCAGCCTTGTGCTCCGCCGGGGTCGAATCAAAACCTCCTCGGCGAGGTGAGGGCACCTTCATTTCCTTCCACCCCGTGATCTGCTCGACGTGATACGGCCCGAGTTCTATTTTACTTGCTGCGATAGCCTCTTTGTCCGTACACAGGTTTAGGTGGAGGCCACCGACCGGGACCGCACGGCCGAGCGGGTCACAGACGGAGTCTCCCGCCCGCGGACAAGGCCCGCCGCGCGGCCCGGGGCCCCCACCGCTGCAGCGCGGCGCCTCGGCTCCGCGCCT
>NC_048231.1:69649460-69816786 GCF_002007445.2 Ailuropoda melanoleuca
GGTGAGTGTCCGCTCGCGCCCGGGCCGTCCCGGAGCCGGGGCCGCTAGCGCGGGGCCGGAGAGGAGGAGGAGGCCCGGCCGCGTCCGCGTCTCCGGTCCTTTGTGGCCGGCGCTGCCGGGCCGGGGCGCGGGCGCGCTCGGCGCGGGGTTCGAGTCGGGGACTCCGGGGCTGCCGGACACGCGGCGCCTCTGGTTGGCAACTGCGGCGAGCAGCGAGTTTCCGTCCTAGTTTGTCATTGAGTTAGAACCGTTTTTCTTTAGAAGACGGAAGTTTGTTTTATTGACCAGAAATACAGCTAAATATGGCTCCTGGGTCCGGCCCGGCCGTGTGGTACTTGGAGCGGTGGTGCCAGGCTGACCCTCTCCGGGCCGGCGCGACGGGGGAGGGGAGGACACGCGGGCGGCCCGGGGCGGGGGCTTCCCGGCGCACTGCCCCCGTAGGGCTCCCGGCTCTGGTTTAGCAAAGGTCTGTGGATGGGAAGTAGCGGGCTTTAGGTAATGTGGCAGCTGTGCCTGGAAGAATGAATGAATGAAATGTCTTTTACTCATCCATAGTCAACACAATGCCCATTTAAAGATTTGCCAGGAGTCGAAATGATGTGCATTGTCATTGCCTCTCTTACCTGATCACTCTGGCTGAGTGAGGGTCCTCCCTCCTCGAAACTTATGACCTTGGCCTCGTTCTCAAAGCCACTGAGCTAACCACCCCTTCAACCAAAACCGCTTGGCGTTTTCTGGCAAGTATGGTCCATAGGCAAAGTAGTCTTTGGGATTGTGAACTGTTTCTGGAGGGCAGAGAATCTTACCTTAATCATACCTTTTACATCATACATTAATTTATAATAATAATACCTGTCAGGAACCCTGAGAAGGGGTGTGAGGGGGGCGGGGGTCTTGTCCTCATTTCACAGAGGAAGAAGTTGAGGGCTTAAGAAGTTGTAACTTTACAGGTCACAAGCTAAGCAGCAGAGCTGAGATTCAAACCTAGGCTTTATTAATTCCAGTACTCTTCGCATCATATCTTTGTCTAGACCTGGATTATCCATTGTGGTAGGTACTAATCACATGTGGCTATTTAAATTAAAGTTAATTTAAAAATCATTTGGCTCCTCAGTTGCACTAGCCACACGTCAAGTGTTCAGTAGCCAGATGTGGCTGGGGACTATTGAACAGTGCTTATCAGGACTTTACATCCATTTAGTTATTACGAAAATAAGTATTTATTGAGTGCTATTTATGAGGCACAGTTTAAGTCTTGTGTGTACTCTGGTGAATAAGAGACAGAATGTCCTCGCCTTTTTGGAGCTTGCTTTTTTTTTTTTTTAAAGAAAATCTTTATTTTTTTATTTTTTTTTTTAAAGATTTTTATTTATTTAAAGATTTTTATTTATATTTGACAGAGATAGAGACAGCCAGCGAGAGAGGGAACACAAGCAGGGGGAGTGGGAGAGTAAGAAGCAGGCTCATAGCAAAGGAGCCTGAAGTGGGGCTAGATCCCATAATGCTGGGATCACGCCCTGAGCCCAAGGCAGGCGCTTAACCGCTATGCCACCCAGGCGCCCCTGGAGCTTGCTTTTTACATGATAGTTTGAGTGATGTTTCCATGGTACATCAGAACCTTGCTAATTCAAAGTGCGGTCTGTGAACCAGCAGCAGCATCCCTGTCTTCTGGAAGTTTGGAAGAAATGCAAAATCTCAGGTCCTAAACCACGTCAACTGAATGAGTACCTGTTAAAGTGATTTATCAGATCACAGGTGATAGCTTACAGATCTATCTCAGGTGATTTGTGCACATTGAAGTCCTTATTCAGAACACCAGTGATACCCAGGTTTAACAGATGTCATGATGGATTGTTTGGTAGGGCTTTTATTTTATTTTTAAGATTTTATTTATTTATTTGAGAGAGAGAGAAAGCATGTGCACAAGCATGAGTGGGGCGAGGGGCAGAGGGAGAAGCAGACTCCCCGCTGAGCAGGAAGCCCAATGTGGTGCTGGATCCCAGTCCCCTGGGATCATGGCCCGAGCCGAAGGCAAACACTTAACTGACTGAGCCACCCAGGGCTTTTCTTTGTAGGGCTTTTAAGAAGCAGGTTCTAAAACTCTTGGGAACATTCACCATTTATGCAAATATTTATTAAATGCCTGGCTTCTCCAATAGAATATAAGCTTTATGAGAGCAGAGATTGTGTCTTCCTTTTCTACCCACGTATCTCCAAAGATTTCACAGTGCCTGGTAAGCAGCAGGCACTCAGTGAACGCTTGCTGAGTATGTGAATGAGCTTCCTAGGAAGTCAGAACTGGTTGTTAAACTCAGGCAATTGCAATCAAGTTAGTTCTCCTGGCATCAGGTAAAAGCATGGGACCAGAGTCAAAAATGAAGCTCTCTGTAGCCTTTCAACTCCAAGCTCCAACTGCTGTGGCCTGAGTTTCACTCTTGGCTCGCTTGCATGTGCCCTCTCTTTTTTAATAATATAAGATAATATTAACATTTAAATCTCAATCATATGTTAATACCGTATATATATGTGTATGTGTATACATATGTATGTAAATATATTTTTTAAACCAAATTCCAGACTTCATTTGGATTTCATCTCACCGGTTTTTCCATGAATTACTCTCTTTATGTTCCAGAATCTAGTCCCAAGTACCACACTGCATTTAGTAGTTATGTCTTCTTGGTCTTTGGTATGTGGCAGTTTCCTCCTTGTTTTCCATAACCTTGGTTGCCTTAAGGAGTACTGTCCTGGCTCTCTGGGCAGCTTTCTGTAGACCAGATAGGATCATCCAGTTCTGGGAAAAGGCTCTTGTATTCAGGAAAATAAGGCTGTGAAAGGAGTAACTCTTTCAGCTCTTGTTTGTTTATGTAATATATACATCTATTATGCTTATGTAACAACATACAACCTGAGTACTTTTTTGCAGTAACAGATTTCTTGGGATACAGTTCCTCGTTGATTGAGATTCAGAAGAGTATTACGGCACTGTGATTGTGATCCACTATTTTAAAATACACCGAGTTTTTATTTTTGTGTTGGGGTAAGAGCTGGGCTGAGGTAGAGGAGCAAGGGAAAAGGAGACTGAAAGAGACAGTAGGTGAGAAAGGGACCAAGGCGAATGGAGTAAGATGAGTGAGTAGCTGCACAGAAGAGAACCAGGAGTGAATGCTTACTGTTTGCTCACTTATTCAGTTAGTATTTATTGAGTGCTTATTGTGTACCAGCCCCAGTACTAGATAGTCAAGATATCCAGAAGTGGGGCTGCATTAAGCAAATAGACATGCAGATAAGTATACAATAATTACCACTTGTGATGAGTGCTGTAAAGAAAAAGTAAAGGATGTTGGAGAGAATGTGGGTGGGGGGAACTGCTGCTTTTGGTTGGCTGGGTTGGTGAGGGAGGCTTCTTTGAGTAAGTGACATTTGAACTCCTCTCTGTGACTTTTGGGGACCTTCCGTAATTACTCCACGCTGTTTGTTCATAGTTCTTTTATTTCAAAACACACACATGCCTCATTCTCCATAGGAACTGTGCTTGTTTCTAGCTCTGTGTCTTTATATATGATTTCTTCCCAAGATGCCCCTCTTTCCTCCACGTGTGGAAGTACTACCTCTTGTTCAAGAATTTGCTCAAATCCCATCTCCTTTACGAAGTCTTCCACTGTTGATTTATGCCTTTGTCATTCTACTTAAGTGTATGGTGTTTGAGGGTTGGGATAGTATTTTACATTTATATCTGTGTGTCTTCACTTAGTCCAGCACAAAGCCAAGATTAATAAAGGGTTGTTAAGAGGCTGGATCCATTCTGAGGTGTTAATATTTGAGTGAAAAACCTTAGAGCAATGAGTGAAGGTCCACTTTTTTTTTTTTTAATTTAAAGATTTTATTTATGTATTTGTCAGAGAGAATACAACCGGGGGAGCTGCAGGGAGAGGGAGAAGCAGGCTCTCCGCTGGGGAGGGAGCCCGACGTAGGACTTGATCCCAGCACCCTGGGATCATGACCTGAGCTGAAGGCAGACGCTTCACCAACTGAGCCCCCCAGGCATCCCCAGTTTTTTTTTAATTAAACTTTTTGTGGCATAATTGTAGATCCACATGCAGTTAAAAGAATTCAGAAAGATCCTTTACGTAGTTGCTCCCAGTGGTATCATTTTGTAAAACTGTAGTACAATAGCAGACGCATGATGGTATCACTGATACAGTCAAGATACAGAACGTTTCCATTACAAGGTTTCTTCGTGTTCTATAGCCACACCCACTTGCTTCCTACCGCTACCTGCTCCTTAACCCCTGACAATCATCTGTTCTCCATTTCTATAATTATGTCACTTCAAAAATGTTTTGTAAATGGAATCATACAGTACGTGCCTTTTGGAATTGGCTTTTTTCACTCAGGATAATTGTCTAGGGTTTCATCCGGGTTGTTGCGTGTACGGATAGTTGATTCTTCAGTATTGTTTAGTAGTACGTCGCAGTATGGATGTACTTTTATGGTTCTTTCAGCCATTTATCTTTTGAAGGATGTCTGGTTGTTTCTAGTTTTTGCTATACAGCACCTGTTGTTGAAAAGGCAATATCTTTCCTTCATTGAATTGGTTGTATCTTTGTAAAAAATCAGTTGGGTATATTTGTGTGAGTCTATTCCTGGGTTCTTTGTTCTGTTCCATTGATCCGTGTGTCTGTCCCTCCACCACTATCACACAGTCTTGGTTATTGTGCTGTATAATAAGTCGTAACTTGGTGTATACTGATTCCTCCCACATCTTTTTTAGAATTGTTTTAACTATTTTTGTTTGCCTATCCCCATAATTTGTAGAATAATCTTGTCTATATTTACAAAAAAATCTTGCTGGGATTTTGATAGGAATTGCAGTAGACCTGTATATCAATCTGGGGAGGATTGCCATTTTACTATATTGTGTCTTTCGATCTATGAACATGGTATGTCTTTCCATTTATATCTTCTTTGCTTTGTTTCAGTAGTATTGTGTAGTTTTATACAAGTCTGTTTTGTTAAATTTTTTTGGATTTGTTATGTTAGATATACATTTTTATTTCAAGCAGTTGAAAATGATACTATATTTTAAATTTTGGTGTCCATGGGTTGATTGCTAATATAGAGAAGCATTAACTTTCTCATGTCGATCTTGTATTCTGCAATCTTGCTGAACCCATTTATTCTAGGACTTTTTCTGTAGATTCCTTGTGATTTTCTAAATAGATAGCTATGTCATGTATACATAGTGGCAGTTTTATTTCTTTTCAGCGTGCCTTTAATTTCCTCTTCTTGCCGTCTTGCACTGGCTATAACTTCCAGTACTGTGTTGAATAAGGTTAGTGAAGAAGACATCTTTGCTTTGTTCATGATCTTAGGGGGAAAGTATTTAGTTTTTCACCATGTTTTGGGCCAGTCTTAGCTTATCTGTATGATACTATTGGCTAGAAATGCCGGGAAGCACTCACCTGGCGAGCCCCCATAGACATTTCCCCTTTTTGAGCCAGAGTTGTGGCTGGACTTGCTCTTGTGGTTCTCATTATGATTCCAAGACACACTTCAGCAACAACCATCGGTGAACGGTGAAAAGATAAGATTTGTTACATATAGATCCTGCAGGGTACACCACAAGCCTGAGGCCACACAGTGAGGTTGCAGATAGAGCATGTAGACCTGGGGTTCTGCTTTTAAAGGCATAGAGGGTGAGGTGTCTAGGGTTTTGCGGGTTCACTCTTTATTGGTGAATTTAAAACATAAGAGTGGGAATTAGGGCATGGGAAGGGAAAAGAAAGCTGCCAAATGGTTAGTTTTGTAAGTCTAATAGCACTTTCTAAAAAAGGGTTGAGGGGGACGTCATGGGTGGGGCAGCCTGGCCCTTTATCTGATTGTGTAGTTGGCATTGTGTTTATTCAAGATGGATGTCTTTCAGGTGGGTGCCTGGACAATCAAAAGCTTAATGTCAAGCATTTATATTATCCAAAATGCTAATTATCAGGTACCTACACTACACACAATATATTAAGTATAGTATTAACTGTAGGTTTTTTTTGTGGATGCTCTGTCAAGTTGAGGAAGTTGCCCACTGTTCCTGTCTTTGAGAGTTTTTATCATGAGTGGGTGTTGAATTTTGCTAAGTGCCTTTTGTACATTGATATGATGTGTGATTTTCCTTCTTTAGCCTGTGAATGTGATGGATTATTTTGATTGATTTTTGAGTTGAGTCAACATTGCATCCCTGGAATAAACCCCACTTGGTCATGGTGTATAATTCTATATATTGCTGAATTCTATTTACTAATATTTTGTTAAGGATTTTTTGCATTTAAATTCATGAGGGCACTTAGCACTATAAATTTCCATCTCAACATTGTTTCAGCTGAATTTGTCCCACAAATTGTGATACATTGTGTTTTTTTCCTTTGTTGTTGTTTTTTTTTTTTTTTTAATTTCTCTTGAGATTTCTTTCACCCATGGTTATTTAGAAGTGTGTTGCTTAGTTTCCAAGTGTTTGGAGATTTTATTGTTATCTTTGTGTTGATTTCTAATTTGATGCCATTGTGACTGGAGAACACACTGAATCATTTGTGATTTCAGTTTTAAATTTTTGGGGGTTTATGACTCAAAATATGGTCTGTCTTGCTGTATATTCTGTGGATATTCGAGTAGAATATGTTTTCTGCTATTGTTGAGTGTCTTGTTCAGTTAGGTCATGTTGGTTGTGTTGTTGAGCTCTTCTATACCCTTGTTGGTTTTCTGCCTGGATAGTCTGTCAGCTCTTGAGAGAGGGGTGTTGAAGTCTCTAACTATATTTGTATATTTGTCTGTCTCTCTGTTTAGGTTATATCAGTTTTTAGTTTTACACATTTTGCAGCTCTTTGGTGCATACACATCTAGGATTGCTTTGTTTTCTTGGTGGATTGACCCTTTCTATCATCATATAATGCCCTTCTTTGTCTGTAGTGATTTTCTTTACTCTGAATGCTATTTTATCTGATAATAATATTACCATTGGTTTTCTTTTTCTTTTGATTGTTTTTCTGTAACTCTTTGGGAAATATATCTTTTTCTTTGCTTTTACTTTTAACCCACCTGTATTGTTATAGTTGAAGTACGTTTTTTGTGGACAGCATATTGTTGAGTCATGTCTTTTAAATTTTTTTTTTTAAGATTTTGCTTATTTGAGAGAGAGTATGTGTGTGCAAACTCTCATGGGGGGGTGGGGAGGGGGAGAGGGTAGGGAGAGAGAGAAGCAGACTCCCTGTTGAGCAGGGAACCCAACTGGGGACTCGATTCCAGGACCCTGGAGTCATGACCTGAACTGAAGGCAGATGCTTAACTGACTGAGCCATCCAGGTGCCTGGGTCGTGTTTTTTAATCCATTCTGCCAGTTTCTCTCTTTTCATTGATACATTTAGGCCATTTACATTTAATGCAATTATTTTTCTGTTAGGACTTAAGTCTGCCGTTTTTTTTGTTTTTTTGTGTCTTCTGTTTTTTGTTTCTCTGGATATTTTTTCCTTGACTTACTGTGGATTACTTGAAGATTTTTTTGAAAATCCATTTTGATTTATCTATACTGTTTTTGACTACATTTCTTTGTATTTTTTTTAAATTTAAAAATGTTTTTAATGGTTCTTGATATTATATCACACACATTGATTTATATATATATACACACACACACAAATTATTGTGTCCTGGTGTCATCATTTTACCTGTTCAAGTGAAGTATAGAAACCTTACTTCCTCTTATATCCCTTTACCCTCCCCAATTTTAATACAGTTGTAAATATTTCTTCTACATACAATTAGAAGTACATTAGACAGTGTTACATATTTTGCTTCCACAGTCAAACATAAATAAGAAAACTCAAGGGGAGGAGAGTCTGTTTACCTTTATTTTTGCTTACTGGGTTTTCTCTTGATTTCTCAAGATTCATTATTTTGTCCTTTCTTTTTTTAAGAACTTTCTTTGGCCATTTCTTTTTTAAAGATTTTATTTATTTATTTATTTATTTGACAGAGAGAGAGAGAGAGACAACCAGCGAGAGAGGGAACTCAAGCAGGGGGAGTGGGAGAGGAAGAAGCAGGCTCCCAGCAGAGCAGGAAGCCTGATGCAGGGCTCGGTCCCAGGACTGTAGGATCACGCCCTGAGCCAAAGGCAGATACTTAACAACTGAGCCACCCAGGCGCCCCTTTCTTTGGCCATTCTTTAGGGTAGTTCTGCCAGTGACAAATTCTTAGTTTTTCTTTGTTTGAGAATGTCTTGATTTCTTTTTCATTCCTGAAGAATACTTCCTCTGGGCCTAGGATTCTATCTTGTTCTTTTCTTTCAGCACTTGAAAAACGTGGTACCACTTCTTCTGGCCTCTGTAGTTTCTAATGAGAAATTCGTTGTCATTCACTTGTCCCTCTGTGGTTAGGGGGGTCACTGTTGTCAGGATATTTTTTTTTTTACTTTCGTTTTCAGAAGTTTAATTGTGATACATCTTGGTGTGTATCTCTTTGGGTTTATCCTGTTTGGGGTTCACTCAGTTTTCTGAATCTGTAGGCTTATGTCTTTTGCCAGATGTGGGAAATTTTTCACCATTATTTGAGTACATTTTCAGTGCTCTCTTTCTCCTCCCTTTTCAAGACTGATGACTTGAATGGTAGATTTTTATTATGATTCCATAGGTCCCTAAGTCTGTCCATTTTTCTTTATTTTTCTCTGTTCAGATTAATTTCTATTGCTCTATCTTCTAGTTTAATTTCTCTGTTCCTTCCATTCAGCTGTTGAGCCCATCCACTTATCTTTATTTCTTTTTTAAGGTTATTTATTTTTAATTTGTTTCAGGCATGTTTGGAATTGTTTCTTGAAGTATTTCTGCTATAGCTGTGTTATAATCATTGGCAGATATTTCCAGCAAGTCTGTTATTATGGTTTTGGTGTCCACTGATGTCTTTTTCATTGAATTTGAGTTTATCCTAAGTTTTGGTATGATGGGTGATTTTTTAAAATGAAAACCTGGAAATTTTCATATTCTGCGAAAGTTTGGATCTTAGTTAAGCCTCTGTTTTAGCTGGCTTTTTTTGACACCACTCCAGTAGGGGAAAGGGACAGACAGCATGTCGTGCTGCATTGTTATTGCGTAGAGGAAGTAGGTTTGCAGACTCCCCACTTAAACTTTCTTGACCCAGAAGTGGACTGTTTTGTTTCCGGTGGGGGTGGAGGTCCAGGATTTCTGGGGTGATGGTGAGGATGGGTGCCTTGATACCAGCTGACATGGATGAAAGCCTGGGCTCCCTCCTTGGCCTTCTCAGCATCACCCTAATGTGGAGGGAGTTGGAGTGCCTTGTTACAGCTTGGTGAGAATATGGAAGGCTAGCTACCCACCTGGCCTAGGTGGGACCACAGTTTTTTCTGTGGCGTTTGTTTGAAGTAGAGTGGTTTTTTTCTATAAGAGCCCTCTGTCTTGCTAAGATGTCCCATTTCTAGTCCTTTGGCTGGAAGGAGCAGGCTTTTGTTGGGGCTTTTTTTGTCTGCGTCTGTTGGCATTTCCAGGTTGCCAGCTTATTCGGCTCCAAGTCTGGAATATATGAGGCAAAAATAAAACCCAGGAAACTCACCATTGTGTTGTTCCTCAGGTCCTGAGGTCCCCTGCCAGCCTACCTTCTTTTCTGCACACTTAAGAGTCTTATGTTTGTTTTATATGTAATACTCAGAATTTTTAGTCATACTTAATGGGAGGAATAGGGAAAAGTACATTACTTCATCTTCCCAGAAGAAAACATCCCTGAAGGACCAGTTTTTAACATTCCCCCTTTGTCATGGGCTGATTCTTTTCTAACATATGTAAAAAATGAATTACATGGTAAAGTGAAATAAAAAACAACGGTATTTTACTCCCAAATGTTTCGAATCATTAGATTTGTTAGATGTAAAATTTCTGTCAGATTGCTATGAGTTTATAAATCTCAATCTCTGCACATACCTTTTCATGGAGTAGGCACAAGCAGTTTGCTCTCTAGTGACTACGCTGTGACTAGCTAGCGCTGCCTTGGGTAGGACTACCTGATTCTTTCTGAAGTTATAAATCAGTGATTAGCAGTTCAGCTTAGTTTCTGCTCTGCTGTTTTCCTTGTATTTTTGTAGATGTGTCCTCAGTGTGAAACCTTTTTAGTCCTTAAGGAGAAGGAATGTTTGGGATTGTTTAGGGCAGGTGTAGCAGTGGTGATGAGTGTTGAGATTGCATCTCTGGTTTTATGGGACCCATTTCTCCTTTAATTTTTAGAATTCTTCAAACTTGTTACAAATCATAAAAGAAGTTTTTTTTTAAGTGCTTGTGAGACTCTTTTGCAGTCATTGCAATTTATGACTTCTGAGGTTACACAGATAACATATGATTGTTTTTGGTTCTGTAAAGATGTCTAAGTATAGGCTTCAGTATGTTTTTGTTGTTGTTGACAACCTCAGCTGCAGGACAGACACTCGGGGGCACTAGGCGAAGCCTTCTGGGGAGCCATGAGGTGATTTAAAGACCGTTCCTCAGCTTAAGATGTCATGATTTTCACTATATTTTTGTCTTTGGTAGTTATGACTTCCTTCTCGTTAAAAAAAAAAGTTGAAGTATCAGTTCAGTTATTAAAAAGAGCAGAATTTACATTGCATTGGGAAAGCCACGTGTTCAGTTACTGGGTTGTTCTTTGGAAACAACATATTTTATAATTTATTGTTTTCCTTAAGATTAAAATTTCTGGTACTGTTATAACTCTCATTTTTCCACTCCTAGGATTAAGTGGGATATTAATATACACTTTACTGTTATTTCCAAGTTCCTGTGCATTGCAGGGATTTCAGAAGGGAGGGGCAGCACTGTTATGGTGGTGAGGGCTGGCTGCTTCAGAGATTCATCCATATTTTGCTCATAAGATTACAAAACTTAATTTTATTTATTTTTTATTTTTAAAAAATATTTGTTTATTTATTTATTTGAGACAGTGAGCGCTGGGAGGGGTAGAAGGGGAGGGAGACAGACAAGCAGACTCGTGCTCAGCACGACCCAACGCTCCTGAGATCATGACCTGAGCCAAAACCAAGAGTCAGACACTTAACCGACTGAGCCACCCAGGCTCCGCACAGACCTTAATTTTAATTATTTTAAGTGTTTTCATGCAAAGGGAGCACTATCTGATATAATCAAACCATTGTAGGGAGAGTAGTCATGAGAGTTTCAACTTTTACCCAAATTAGGGACATAAGAGAACTAAAACACCTTTACCACGGGCATGGAAAATGGTGTTAGGGTGGTCTTTGATCTGAAACTTGGGAAGAGATTGAGAAAGTAGAGGGAAGAAGAGGATGGCTAATTGTAGACTAACAGTCTTTGAACAGGGCTGGAAATCCTTTGATGAGCAGCCTCTGGGGAATTTCAGTACATGAGCTATAAGGACATTCCTGGAGAGAAGGGTGGAAGCTTTTGACTGGAAATGCCCTTAAGGAGGGGGGTGTAATACTGGTAACTTAAGAAGCTGATGCTTATCAGCTGGTGGTGTGGGCTCTTCGCAGAAGGGAAAGTTTGAAGAGCATTGGGAAGAGTGATTTGGTTCAGATAGACTGGGATAGGCTATTGCTTGCTAGTTGGAGATGGGGCAGTAAAACACACTGTGTATAGCACTGACCTGTGCCAAGTGCTGTTCTAAGGGTTCTGCTTGTCTTAGTCACTTGTTTCTCTATAACAGCCCTTGGAGGTAAATACTTTTATCATTATCCCCATTGTAACTGCAGCGCAGAGATTAAGTCGTGTATCTGGGATCTGCATCTGTCCTTGTTCCTGTGCATTTAGCATGGCAGTCTGGCTCCAGAATTTTTGGTCCTAACCACCAAACTAGACTGCCTTGTTAGGATAGTGTGGACAGGATTGATAGGGGTTTTGAATACGAAGCAGAAGAGTATGGATATTATTTGGAAGGCGACAGGGAGCCACTGAAGGATTCTGATGGGAATATTGGTCGACATCAGAATTAAGCTTTAATGTACAAATTTTGAAAGATTAGAGGTAGGAAATGAGGCGAATGCAGTAGTTCAGTTGTGGAGGTTTAGAAATACAGGTGCATTTTTAGGGATGGAAGCAGTTGTCCTTGTCAGTGGGTTAAGGAAAGAGAGAAGTCAGTCACTCCACCTGTAAGAGGATGCCACCATTAACAGCAACGGAAAAATAAACGGTTTGTTTGAGGATAGTTAATGAGTGAGTCTTGAGACCTGTCCAGTTCCAGGTATCAGAAAGGGACTCCAGGTGGAGTTATCCTGCAGGCATCATAGTTGCAGAACTTGGTCTTGGGAGGAGAGGTCAGGTCTGGGGGCACAGATGAGCATGCGCAGCGTTGAGGTGGTGAAAACGGGGAGTGGTAGAGAGGACTAAGAAATGAACCTGAGGGGAGGCTTACAGTTAGGGCTCTAGAGGAGGAAAGAGTCTTTTACGTCTTCATCAAGGAAATATTTATTGAGTGCTGCATGCCGGATACTGTGAATACAAAGTGACTAAAACAGACATGGTTTAGTTTTGGCCATACACTGTAATGGGGTGGACAGAAATAGAAACAAGTAAGTAAATAGGGGAAATGACATTTTAGCTGAGACCTGGAGTTCAAAAGGTTTTTAATAGAGTGGTAGCAAGAGGATTACAGGTAAAAAGAATGGTGTGAGCAGTGACCTTGTAGCAGAAGACAACTCATTCTGTTTAAGGAACTGTGAGATCAATGTGGTTGAAGGGCCACTGGGGCGAGGGAAAGGGGGTGAGCTTAAGGGAGAAAAATGGGCATGAGGCAGATGATGCAGGACCGTAGTCTCAGTGCTGTCGAAAGGTTTTGAGCAGGAGAGAGCTCCGTTTTGAATTTTAAGCAGACCACCCCTGCTGCAATGTGGAGAATGGATTTGGAGGGTCGGGTGACTAAAAGGACATGGAGACCAGTTGGGAGAATTGCAGGGGGCCTGACCTAAAATGGTGACAGTGGATGTGTCTGAGGTGACAGTGGATGTGTCTGAGGCTGAGGGCGGCACCAGTGTTTCTTTCAGCAAGCTGCCCTGGCCCTCCCTGGCCTTTCCCTTTGTGCCTCCTTTCCCGCCCGCTCCTCCCTTTATCATATCATATATCAGGTCAACACTGTCAGTTTATCTGTGTCTCTTCTAGATTGACTTGTTTAGGCACGAGTATGGACCTTGTTTTACTGGTTCCTTAAGCACCAGTCCCGACCACTGAGAAGTGATCTGTAAGTGTTGAGAAAATCAGTGTGCTTATCTTCAGAGGTGTAAAACTATGGTTGGGTTTTAGACTGAGTCTTTATTTTGTTGTTTTTCTCCCTGAGAGAAACTCTGAGACACTGGTGGCGGTGTTACAGGGAAAGCGTGCTGACTGGGGCCCGTGTGCCATTCACAGGTGTTTCTGGGTCTCCAACTGCAGAAGTCTGCAGGATTTCCATAGCAGGAGAATTGGAAGTGGGCAAAGTCCAGAAACCCAAGGGAGGAGACCTTATGAAGAATGACAGGTACTGATGTCCAGTCCTGTTGAGCAGGCAGGAATGTGAAAAGGTTTCTTCCTCTTTCTTGCTTTCTCTGCTCTCTACAGTTTCAGCAGAGACTGAACAGCAGAAATCATATCACAAGGGGGTAGGAGTGAGTGCATGGTGCTAAGTGGGGATAGCGAGTGTGAACCATTCCTTGAAGGAAGTATTGTGGGGAGGAGAAAGGGTGGAGAGTGTAGCTTGAATTGGAATAGTTGAGGGAAGTGTGTTTTAGGACAGGAATGAGCAGAGCCTGTTCTTTGTAAACAGTTGGGGGGTGGTCCATGAGGCAGGGAAATAAGATGCATGAGAGTTGACTCCGGACAAGGAAAGGGTAGTGTGGTGCATGGGAGATGATAAATACGCATTGAAAGAGGGCGGCCAGTGATCAGCTCCTGAGATTTTGCTGTTTGGGTGTGCTTATTCCATTGTGGTGGAGGATCCTAGCTTATCAGAGAAGCCAGGAATCCTGATTTTTCAAGTGAAGCGTCCTAATTTGTAAATGTTGACAATTCAGTTTTTAAGAATATTTTTTTGTAGAGAGGGGAGAGTCAAAATGCTCTTTTCAGGGCACATTTCGCAGAGAAAGGGCTAGTCATATTGGTTGGTGAGTGTGAAAGAGGAGAGGGGTATTGTGCAACAAGGCTTCCAAGGCTGTGGAAGGGGGTGCAGGTACGTGTACAAGTGAGGAGCATGATCCTTGGAAAGAAGAAAGGACTCAGAGGAGCAAAGGGAATGTGAGGTGAAAGGGAGGTGGAGGGGACTTGAGTTCCAGGAGGTGAGATGGTAGAGTCAGTGGCCAGGACTGTGGCGGGCTGTCTCTGAGGGTGCACACATGGGAAGGGGGTGGTGAGGGGAGTACAGGAGAAGAATTGTAAAGAGCATGAAGGCTCCGTCTGTCTTCTTAGCATGGCTGTGCTGTTGACTCAGCTGGCCTTGTTTCAGAACTTTGTGATGTTGACGTCCTGGAAGTTGAAGCAGAGAAAGTGGACAGTGGGACTTGTCTAGGGTTAGGGATTGAAAGGCTGAAGATGTCCAAAAGTTGCATGACTTCTGGGTTGGTGGCTAAGCAAGCACGTGAAACTAGAAACCTAGTTAGGTAGAACAGGACAGGACTTGGAAGCAGAGGGAGAAGAGCAAGTTTGGCAGGGTAAGGGAATCTAAGCATCAGGTGGTCAGGAGATGGCTGTTGGGTGATAGTTTGCATCTGGATTTGGTTTTGGCTGAGGTGTCAGTTTACAGTGTTGATAGGCAGCTTGGTGATGGGCCCTGAGCCAGAAGACAGATCACCAGGACCAAGGCTGCTGAAGACAGTGTTAGAAGTCGCCTTGATCGTCAGAGCAACAAGATTGAGGGAGGTCGGAGGTGGAGAGAAAGATGGTGAATTCAGTGCCAACATCAGCTCACTGGGGAAGTTGGATGGTGCCTTGAAGATCAGTCTCCTAATATAAGGGTACATCTTTTTGGGCAGCAGGGGTGCTAAATTAAGTAGCAGGTTTGACTAATCTGCAATTCAAATTTAACTATCACATATGCTATTGTAAATTTTGTGTAATATCATATGTAAAATACTCTTCTATATAACAATATAATAATATAAAGAGATTAGGACTGAGCCGTTTTGCTTAGGGCAGGCAAGGTGGAGCCTACCAGGATTCATTTTACTTACACCCACAGAGATGCTCGATTGCTGGCCCTGACCTGTTCTGTTCTCATTTACCAGCAATTCCCAGACTTGTGAGAAGTGGGATTGACTAACACAGTCATGCCATCACCTGAGAACCTTAAAGTACTTGCAGTAGCACTTACCGAGTGGTTAGGGGCTTGAAAAAGGTCTTCAGATTTCTCTTACACTTTCAGTAGTATGAGACCATTAGTTTGTCCAATAACCAGCCCTTAAGTCAGTGATAAAAAGCTGCTGCCTGTCCACTTGCCACCATCCAAACAAAAACAAAACTCAAAAAAAATAATGAGTTTAGGGATGCTTTCTTCTCCTCCTCTAATGTCCACATATTTATGTATAAAAATACTACTGGAAGAGTAAGAAGAATAAGGTAAAAAAATTTTTTTTCATTATTAAATCTAATTAGAATTTTTCCCAATAAAAAAACAGTAACATGTTTGGGTGGTAAATATCCTGACCATACCAAAAATATACAGTGAAAAGTAATTCTTCCATCTTGTTTTTTTTTTTTTTTTAAACATTGTAAGTGGAAGACACATATTATGAAGGGATATGATAATTAAGACAGAAGGGGAAGAAACCACCAATTAGTTGTGATTTGCTGGTGGCATTTTTTAAAAGTTAAATTTGGGGTGCCTTTTGAGAAATGGTAGAAAGTAGGGAATGTGTATTTTGGAAAGAGAAGACGTTGTGGAGACCAGGAAATGGGGAATTTAGGGAGAACTTAGGACACTGAGTGGTGGATATAGAGGTTAGGGTAGGTCACTTAACAGGAGTTTATCTGAGTCCTGGACTGGGCTAAACTTTTCTCCAGAGATGCAACATGGTTGCTAAAAACAGTAGCTTGATTCAGATTGGGCGTGAAGATGGAAATAGGTAGTCAAGTCAAAGCAAACTGGGATTTAGTGACTTAGACTAGGGTAGTAAAAATAGAATTTCTGGAAAATGTTGAGGACTTTAAACCTGAACCAGGCCCGCTGGATAACTTTTATCCTGTTCTCTTACCTCTGAATATTCTCTGCTCTTTAAATACTGTTGAGCTATAATAGAGTTTCATTTATGGACTTGAACCTTCTATATGCCAAAGTGTGCTGACCTAGGGAAAAAGAATTTCCACCAGAGAGTAAGAGGGGGCAGGTCTCCCCCTTTGTGTATAGATGGCACCTGTGTACCTGAGGTTATGCTTTTTACCATGTAACTCTTTGAAAGAGGTCTGATAAAAATACTTGCCCTGGAATTTCAGCAGGCAGAAGTTTTCGTTGGGCAAGTAGTTGGGCTCTCTTCCTGTGTAACTTACCTCTCACCTGATGGGTTGACCAGATCTCTGGGGCAGTCCTTCGCATCCCTTCACAGAAATAAACTTTATCCCATTGCTTCACAACTTAGCCTTCTGGCCTCTCCCAGTACTTCTAGAAACATTTTTCCAAGACTTGCCTTTTTCATCCTCACAGAGTCTTGGTTCCACTCTTGAGTCTCAGCACAGTACCTTCAGGCTAAACTCCAGTGACTAATCTTAGTCGGCTTCTCAGTTGGGTTCTTTAGCTGCAGGCAGTAGAATTCAGCTCTACCTAACTTAAGAGGTAATTTATTGGAAAGGAATCAGAAACTTAACTGACAGGACTGGGAGAGAGCCAAGTTTGGAAACAAGCGAAAGTTCAGGGGCTGGGGTAGGGGGCTGGAAAACAAAATTGTAGGAATGACCTGGTTGGGATGTCACCCCTGGAATGATGAACTCCACTTGTTTCTTTCATCTTTGCAAGTAACTTGCTCAAGATTTCAGACCCCTGGAGAGCACATCTGATTGGCTGAGCCTAGGTCCTGCTCAGTGGTGAAGGGAGGGATTTAGTTGCAGGAACTCGGTGGAATCCCCGTGGTCTCCATAGTGGGAAGGTAGATGCATGGGTTTACAGTCTTGGCAAGACTATACAAGACAGGGGAGAAGTAATTCTCTAAAAGAAAATTGGGAAGAGGAAGTAGATGGATGCTGGGCATCTAAAAAGAAATCTCTTCTACAGGCCAATTTTCAACATTAAAAAAAAATTAGGTTTTTTTTTTTTTCCCACACCTTAGTAGTTTACTTGTATGAGACAAATAGTAGCAGGAATATATTTAGTACTTTGCTAGATACGATTTATGCTCTGCCTGATCCCAGCCCTTTACATGCTGCCCCTTTAATACTAATCTTGTGATGTGGGTAATCACCTGTGTGAACTTGCTAGCTGGTGTCAGAGCTGGCTGCAAACCCAGGTAGTCTGATGCTGCATTGCCTCTAATGCTATTTTAAAAATTACCATGAATTAGTTAATACTTTTTTTTTTTTTTTTAGATTTTATTCATTCGAGAGAGAGAACAAGCAGAGGGGAGAGGGAGAAGCGGGTTCCCTCTTCAGCAGGGAGCCCCATGCGGGGCTCGATCACTGGATGCTGAGATCATGACCTGAGCCAAAGGCAGATGTTTAACCAACTGAGCCACTCAGGAGCCCTGAATTAGTTAATACTTTTAATCGAATTTGGGTTTTATTAATTTTAGAGTATCTGTACATGCTTTTAATGGGTTTGAAACCATGTTTCTGTGTCTATTTCACATACACAAGCATGTTATATAATTTATTCAGAAAGAATTAGGCAGTTCTTCAACTTCCCAAGGCTCTTTGGCTGTAGGTTAGGAATCACACGTAGTTCTTTCCCAACCATGGCTCATGTTCTTTCCTCCTGTGTGGCAGTCAGTGGTGGACCCTAAGGCAATCATGGAAGTCCTGTTCCCTTTGCTAGGGATTGATTCAGAAATAGGCATGTTACCATCTGAGGCTGGAGAAAGTTTGCAGAAGCTTCTAAGAAAGACTTATTTCCTTGACTTTCGCATTGGAAGTGGCCACCTCTCCATGTAGACATTGCTGTATGTGAATGTGAGCTCTGAGCTGCTATAGCAGTCTTGTTATCAGACCTAAGGAGGAAACTAGCTCAAGAAGATGGCAGAACTGAGAGAATTGTAGAGGGATGGAGCTAAAGCTGCTAGGTTAAGCCAACCCTGAATTTCATCCTACCCATGGCCTACCATTTATGTCCTTATGTTTAAGCAGTTTGAGGTGTGATTACTGTTCACTTAACAGCAAATGGTATCCCGGCTGATGTCGTAATGCAGAATTGCATGAGAAGAGGTAACAAGATTTTTTCTGCTGGATGTTCAAAGTAAAATGAACAAGGTACTGTTCAGTAGGCTAGTACACTAACCTGGCAAGGTAGTGACTGCATGAATCAGAGTCAAAAGGGACCTGGGTTTTAGTTTCTACTTTGCCATTAACTACCTGTGTCACCAGGTTTAAATTTCCTTGGTCAGTAATAACAAGGAGGTTGCCCTAGACATGCTATATTGTACTTTTCATCTCAGATAGTCTCTAATTTTGGAACACATGAAAAATATCTAGTTAGACTTAATTAGGAATTAAGAAGATGTTTTCTGAAAAGCAGTGAGCCATCTCAGATTTTTACTGTAATCTAGTAGTGCAAGAGACTCGATTTCTATGACTTGTCATAAGTAGCACCGGTGAAGTCTTTTAACAGTGTTATTAAAGCTTTTTTCTTTCTGAGGGCTTAAAATCAGCAGTAATTTTTTGTTTTGTTTCTTTAAGATTCTTCTGATTGTTCATATTCTCTCTCTCTGTTTCTTTGTTTCTTTAATGTTTTATTGTGGCATATATGTAGAGGTAAGAATGGTATAATGAACTTCCCATATATTCATCTTCTCACCTTGGGAATTACCAACATTTTGACAGTCTTTTTTTTTTTTTTTAAGGATTTTTTATTTATTCGTTTGAGACAGAGAGATACAGAAAGAGAGCATGAGCAGGGGGGAAAGGCAGAGGGAGAGGGAGAAGCAAACTCCCCTCTGAGCCAGGAGCCAGACGTGGGGCTCGATCCCAGGACTCCAGGATCATGACCTCAGCCGAAAGCAGACGCTTAACCATCTGAGCCACCCACGTGCCCCAACAGTCTGACAGTCTTAAAACCAGTAGCTTTTAAGTGTTTACATTTGGCTCTTCGAGACAGAAACTTTTTCCAAGTAAACTTTGGAGCTAAATTAGGTCTCCCTTGCTTTTAAGGTTTCAGTTGCCTGCATATGTTTATTTAATATTGTTCTTTTTGGCCTCAAAAGAAGTTACAACACTGTGAAAACTTTATATTAGCAATTGTGGGCAAACAGTTGTGAATATTAGGCATTCATATTTGTACATATCAAGGTAGGATGAGTTATGCGGTACTAACACGCAACCCCCAAATCTCAGTGTCTTACAACAATGCAAATTGTTGGCTTTGTTACTGGTTGGCTGGGGACTCCGCTCTGCCTCATGCTCCTCAGGGACCCATGCTGAGGGAGCAGTTCTGCCTTATATGTTGGCAGCATTGTCACAGAACGATAGCAGGGTAAACAGAGAGCAGCACCGTCTCTTTAAGCTTCTTTGTGGAATTAAGGTGTGTCATTTCTAGTCACATGTCATGGGTCAAAGAAAGTCACGTGGCTAAACATATTACAAGGGGATGGAAAAGTGCAAAACTGCCATGTGTCTGTGAAGAGAACCAGAAAAATTTGGTGGATAGAACTAATGACTGTCACAGCATTGTGATAAATATAACATCTCATCTGCCTTTGAACTTTATGGGTTAACAGCTCAGGCTTCAAGACCTGTTTACTTTTCAAGGCCAAGTGTTGGCAGTATTATTAAAATTAACCTCACTGTTTTCTTAACTCTTGCTTAATTAATTAATTTGAGAAAGTATGCATGTGCGTATGGGGGTGGGGGGAAGGGACAGAGGGGCAGGGAAAGAGAGAATCTTATTAAGCAGGCTCCACACCCAGCACAGGCCTAGATCTCACGACCCTAAGATCATGACCTGAGCCAAAATCCAGTTGGATGCTTAAACGACTGAGATACCCAGGCACCCTAACTCTTGCTTATTTTAAAGCCACTTTTAGATTAGAATTGGATCCCCGGTTCTTTCTGGAAGATAGACTTTTCAGTTCTCTCAGATGATATAATGTACCAGGGAAGGGGCAGAATAATTGTTGTAGGAAGAGCAGAAGAAGGGGTATTCTCTGGTCTTTTTAGACCCCTCTAGAAGTTGCATACAAGACTTCCCTCATACTTTATCAACTAGAACTTAACTGCAAGGGATACTGGGAAGTGTATCTTTATTTCAGCAGTCTATGTGTCTGGTAAAAATTGGGGGTCTGTAACTGCAGAAAAGTTGGGCATAAATATTGAGTGACACTTCTTAGTCTGCTTTATGTATCTTGAAAGTAAACTGTTGCTTAAGGCAGTCTCTGTGCTTTGGTATGAAGAGAGTCTAAATGACCTCTTAGCATTTCCTTCTTTCGTTTTACACTCTTTTGTACTTGAGTTTCTGCTCCATTAATTGGTTCAGCCAAACTAAACAAAGATTTAGTTGTGTGTTCATTTATTAAACATTTTATTGGTGTCTGTGTACTTCAAGTATGGTCCTAGGTATTGAAAAGACACCAAAATGAAATAGTGTGTAATTTCTGTCCTGAAGGAGCTCATAGTTTGTCAGAGAGACAGCTGTATAAGTAAATAATAATAGTATAGTATGATAAATGTAATAATGAAGGTTCTTGTTAAAGGTGTAAAGTATACCTACAAGACTGACGACGAATGCTGGCTGTATCTTCTCCTTTCTTGAAGTCCTGTGACTTGAAGACCCACACCTTGGCTCTAACTAAGCATTAGCCCTGATAGGGGTGGTGTCAGTCCAAACTCAGATACTCTTTCTTACGAGAATTCCCCGATTCTTACCTATCAGTGAACAGAATGAAAACTTTTTATTTGTAAAGATTTATTTATTTTAGGAAGAGATCATGCACACAAGTGGGGGAAGGGGCAGAGGGAGAGGGAGAGAGAATCTTCAAGCAGACTCCCCATCGCGTCAGGAACTTGACACCAGGACCCTGAGATCATGATCTGAACCAAAATCAAGAGTCGGCTGATTAACTGAGCCACCCAGGCGCTCCCAGAATAAAAGCTTTTTAAAAACAAATTCCTAAACCTACCACAGTAAAAGAGCAATATACATAACACTGTGTGTACAGTGCTTTATGTCACGGAAAATACTTCTCATACAAATCCCAGTTTTCCAGATAATCCGATTACCTAGTTTTATCAAAACCAAGTTTTCTTTTGAACATTTCCTTACGTGACAGTCTTTTCATTGACTTAACCATTGGTGTTCTGTTTTACTTTAAATCTCATCCTCATTTACATTTTTTGTGTCTTTAAAAAGTTGATCTTTGGTATTAGTGGTGCTTTAGGGGATATCTACACAAAAGCTTAGATTGGAATGAAATTTTTATACAAAAAAATTCAGGTCAGTTAAAGTGCTGTCAACTTATGCAGAATATATGGGATAAAATGAGATTAATAAAGCACTGTTTCTGCAGCCTATCTCCTGGTATGTGGAAATAGCTTTGTTTTTCAGTCCTCTTCCTTAAAATGGTGTTTTCTCCTTGATTATTTTACCTGGAGTCCATTACTACCATGGAGCCTCTTCTCTGTTCGCTCTGTCAGATTATGTTCATGGTATACATTGAAAGCACTATTTTCCCTAGTAGATCTTTGGATTAATTATAGCTTTAATTTTAATTCTTTACTGTCTTGATATCATAGATACTATTGGGACTGTCCCCCCAAGAAGTTTTCCTATAAGAGAATTATAGTTGACTCTTGAATAACATGGGTTTGAACTGTGAGAGTCCCCTTATATCCAAATACTTTTCAGTAAATACAGTCCAGTACTGTGAATGTGTTTTCTCTTTCTTAAGATTTTAATGTTTTCTTTTCTCTAGCTTATTTTATTGTGAGAATACAGTATATATCATACATATACAAAATATGTGTCAATCAAGTGTTTCTGTTATCAGTAAGTAAAGTTTTTGGGGAATCAAAATTTATACACTGATTTTTTTACTGCAAGGGGGTTGGCACCTCTAATTCCTATACTATACAAGGATCAACTGTATTTTCAAAAGTGGAAGGTAGGAGGGGCACCTGGGCGGCTCAGTCAATTAAGCGTCTGCTTTCGGCTCAGGTCATGATCCTGGAGTCCCAGGATTGAGCCCTGCATCTGGCTCCCTGCTTTAGGGAGTCTGCTTCTCCCTCTGCCCCTTGCCACACTCGTGTTCTCTCTCTCTCTCTCTCTCTCTCTCACTCTGTGTCTCTGTCAAATAATTTTTTTTTTTTTTAAGTGGAAGGTAAGAAAGATCATCAGAAGCATTTTGGAGAAAGCAGTGACTAGTAGAGACAAAGGGAATTATTTTTTTTGTATTGATTATGATCAGCTCTGTGCTTAGTATTAATCCCTTTAGATTCTCTTGCTTTGATTTTTTTGTTTTTTTTTTTTTTTTAAAGGTTTTATTTATTTATTCAACAGAGATAGAGACAGCCAGCGAGAGAAGGAACACAAGCAGGGGGAGTGGGAGAGGAAGAAGCAGGCTCATAGCAGAGGAGCCTGATGTGGGGCTCGATCCCACAACGCCAGGATCACGCCCTGAGCCGAAGGCAGACGCTTAACCGCTGTGCCACCCAGGCGCCCCTCCTTTGAATGACATATGTTGTAATAATGGCATTCCAAATAATATTTAATATTTTTCATGTTTAAAAATGAAATTAATCCCTAGAATTTGTTGTTATTGTTTTTTAAGATTTTATTCATTTGAGAGAGACAGAGAGCACAAGATGGAGGAGCCTCAGAGGGAAAGGGAGAAGCAGACTCCCTGCTGAGCTGGGAGCCTGACGTGGGGCTGAATCCCAGGACCCTGAGATCATGATCTGAGCTGAAGGCAGACATTTAACCGACTAAGCCACCCAGGCATCCCAATCCCTAGGTTTGAATTGTCTTCCCTGTACATATATCTCTTTTTGACAGAGGTAGAAGATAGTTCTGAGTAATTTTTCTGAGACAGATGGAACACGGGTCACTTCAGTTTTGTGTTTTTTATCTTCCTGGAATGGTGGAGGGGTGCTTTCACAGAGTGACAGAGTCTTAGAATTTCAGGGAATAGACCAGCTATATAATATGGGTTCAGTGTAAAATGAAGACATGAGGCCACTTTTTATTAAAAAAAAAAAAAAACAAACAACTGTTGAGAACTTGAAGACAGTGATGGCAGAGCATTAACCCAATGCAGGGCCCTTCTAAGTTTGGTGCCTGTGTGACAGCACAGGTCACAGGGTCCATGAAACTGCACTGCAAGGAACTCTTAGAATTCTTTTAGTGCAGGTTCCTCCAAATACTGGTAAATTGTTACCGTTATAGCAGGACCAAAACCTCAGCATTAAAAAATTGATGCTTCTGGGGGCGCCTAGGTGGCGCAGTCGTTAGGTGTCTGCCTTTGGCTCGGGGCGTGATCCCGGCGTTATGGGATCGAGCCCCACATCAGGCTCCTCCGTTAGGAGCCTGCTTCTTCCTCTCCCACTCCCCCTGCTTATGTTCCCTCTCTCAATGGCTGTCTCTCTGTCAAATAAATAAATAAAATCTTTAAAAAAAAATTGATGCTTCTGAAGTTTTAAAATTTTTTGCTACCTTTAAATCTGCAGCCATAGTTAATGTAATTTAAAATTACTATCAGTTTTTCTCAGTGGTCGTAAAAATAATGGTGTGGGTAGTTGAGATAAATAATCCCAAAGAATTTCATCCTGAATTATTTACTAATTTTCCGTCTAACGAGGTCTTTTGTTTTCTAATCGATCATAGTTTTTGTCCTGCTGCAAAATTTATTGGCTTAGATTTAAACTTCTTTATTTTCTTGTAAATTCTCTGAAAGCTCTAATGGGCCTTGAAAGGACTCACAGGAAGGGGAATGAAGAGAAGCAAAGGGCCTTTTTATAAGCTATAATATAGATGAACAAACTCCTTACAAGTGAGGGTGGTGCCTCTGTCACTGTGGCAGATGTCCTGTTGCTCACAGGACACGTGGAAGAATAGGCAGCATGTATTTGTTATGGAAAACCTGCTGTATACACCCTTGTTGCTATAATTTTAGCTATTAATCACACTTTCTGCAGAATCACTTTAATTGTGACCGCTGATAGAAATAGATGGAAGCAACCTGTCACTTAAGTGTGATTCATGGTTAAGTCACTTTAAAATTTGAATATTGACCCTATGATAGCCACTTTTGGGGGCATTTTTGTATCTTGTTTCATTAGCTTTCACAGTTTTAGTATGATGTTTCAACTCACAGACAATAAAATGCAAATAAGACCCGGTCCTCTAGTATCTCAGGCTCAGGTGAATACACTGGAGAGCCAACTGAAGAGAACTTCCAGAAAAGTTCATGAGTAAGCAGATTGTTCATAGCACATGAGAATTGAGAATACAATGAGGTTAAGGGAGTTTGTAATGTAAATAGCTACTGTGTTGTGGAGCTGTCTCTCACGTCACAGAATCAGTTCAGCTGATGAGTAACAGTAAGAACAGACACCCTTCTTTTTTTTTTTTTTTAATGATTTTTTTATTGTATTACGTTAGTCATCATATGGTACATCCCCGGATTCCGATGTAAAGTTCGATGATTCATTAGTTGCGTATAACACCCAGTGCACCATGCAATATGTGTCCTCCTTACTACCCATCACCCGCCTATCCCAATCCCCCACTCCCCTCCCCTCTGAGGGCCTCAGTTTGTTTCTCATAGTCCATAGTCTCTCATGTTTCATTCCCCCTTCTGATTACTCCCCCTTTTTTTTATCCCTTTCTTCCCCTACCGATCGTCCTAGTTCTTATGTTCCATAGATGAGAGAAATCATATGATAATTGTCTTTCTCTGCTTGACTTATTTCACTTAGCATTATCTCTCCAGTGCCGTTCATGTTGCAGCAAATGTTGAGAATTCGTTCTTTCTGATAGCTGAGTAATATTCCATTGTATATATGGACCACAGCTTCTTAATCCAGTCATCTGTTGAAGGGCATCTCGGCTCCTTCCACGATTTAGCTATTGTGGACAATGCTGCTATGAACATTGGGGTGCATATGGCCCTTCTCTTCACTACGTCTGTATCTTTGGGGTAAACACCCAGTAGTGCAATGGCTGGATCATAGGGTAGCTCAATTTTTAACTTTTTAAGGGACCTCCACACTGTTTTCCAGAGTGGCTGTACCAACTTGCATTCCCACCAACAATGTAGGAGGGATCCCCTTTCTCCACATCCTCTCCAACAATTGTTGTTTCTTGCCTTGTCTATTTTTGCCATTCTAATTGGCGTAAGGTGGTATCTCAGTGTGGTTTTGATTTGAATTTCCCTGATGGCTAATGATTTTGAACATTTTTTCATGTGTAGAACAGACACCCTTCTAAGTGAGGTTTGAGGGTCATCTTTTACTGTTTTGCTTGCCGTGTGCAGTTGCCTGCCAGGAAGTGGAATCCACTTTACCTTTCAGTTTTTGACTGACTTGTATTATGGTCCGGTGTCTATCTAACAAGGAGCCTTTGCTTCTTTGGGAGCTGAGACCTGTGATGTGGACACTGGCCACCTCTTTGTTACACCATTAGGTGTAACAAGAGATATTCCTGTTCGAGAATGTTGTCCTTTACAAAAATGCTTTGAAATTTATTACGTGCTTTGCAGATGAAATTCAGTAATGTGACAAACATTTATGAAATATGTATGATGTATAAGGCCCAGTGGTAGACTGAGTGGGTGATAGATAAGACATAATGCCCACCTTTAAGAGGTTAGACATAAAAATAGCTGTAGTTTGAATAACAAATGTGATTCAGTGATTTAGTCATGGTTTGATAGTTATTAAGCACCTACCACTATGAATCAGACACCGTGCACAATGCTGCATTCAGAAGTGCCTTCATGGACTCATAGACAAATGGGTGAGCTTGGCATACAAAAACACAACCGTGTGATGACATCAGTAGAGGTGGTATAGAGGGGGGAGTTTGAAGAGGTGAGGACCCGTTTCTTGAGTCTTAACAGTGTGTCAGCAGGCACAGTCCTGGGTCCTGGGAGTACAAGACCTCTGCCTTCACGGACCTTTGGCCTAAATCTTGTGTGATTTGGGCAGATGGACAAGCAGAGGCCATATGAGACAGAGGAAACAACACTTGTGGAGACATGGAAGCAGCAGACAGCATGGCGTATTTGGGGCACTAGGAGTGGTTGGATGCCACAGAAGGGCAGGGCACCTGAAGGAGGTGCAGAGTGGAACTAAAGTGTGGTCGAGTATGTTAGGCAGAGTCCCAAGGGCTCTGCTTGGGACACCCTTCTGGCTGGCTCCTGTTCCTTCTTTCCAGTCTCCTCCTCAATGACGCTGTCTCTGAGAAGCCTCTCCTGATCACCCAGTGTAAAGGAATTGCCCAGTCACCATCCGACACGCCGCCTCCCCTTTTGTTTATTTATAGTGTTCCTTACTAGCCGACACTTTTTGTTTATTGTCTATATTCCAACACATAACTGTATTCCATGAGCATAAACCTGGTCTATGCTGTTGATTGCTATAGTCCCAGCACCTAGAACCTAGCATAAAGCTGGCATTTCACAAATGTTTGTGGAGCATATGTAGGTATCGATTTTTTTAAAAATATGAATTTTGGATTGCATTGTGTGGACCAGTGGTTCTCAATATTATTCTTTTTTTTTTTTTTTAAAGATTTTATTTATTTATTCAACAGAGATAGAGACAGCCAGCGAGAGAGGGAACATAAGCAGGGGGAGTGGGAGAGGAAGAAGCAGGCTCATGGCAGAAGAGCCTGATGTGGGGCTCGATCCCACAACGCCGGGATCACGCCCTGAGCCGAAGGCAGGCGCTTAACCGCTATGCCACCCAGGCGCCCCTCAATATTATTCTTTCATAGACCCCTCTATACTTAAAAATTATTGAAGAGCTCAAAGAGTTTACTGCTTTGTGGGTTATATCTATTAATATTTATGAAATTAAAGATAAAAACCCAAGCATTTTAAAAAACATTAATTCATTTTAAATAAACCTATTACATGTTAATATAAATATATTTTAATGAACATAACTTTTTAAAAAAGATTTTTTAAAATTTTTATTTATTTGAAAGAGAGGGAGCAGAGCAAGTGAGAACACAAGTGGGGGGAGGAGCAGAGGGAGAAGGAGAAGCAGACACCCTGCCTAGTAGGGAGCCAGATGTGGGGCTCCATCCCAGGACCCCAAGATCACGACTTGAGCCAAAGGCAGACACTGAACCAACGGAGCCACCCAGGCGTCCCTGAAAATAACTGCTTTCAAAACAAAACTAGTGAGAAATGCGCCCTCGTTTTATATTTGTGTAAATCTCATTAATGTTTGGCTTCTCATAGCTGGATTCTTGTATCTTCTTCTGCATTCATTGTGTTGTGATATCACATGTTATATAGCCTCTGGAACTCAGCCACTTAAGACAGAATGAGAGTAAAAAGGCAAATAATAATAACTTTGTATTAGTTTACAAATAGTTTTGACCTTGAAGACTCCTTGAAAGGATATTGGGGACCCCTAGAGGTGGTCCCTGTATTACCATTTTAAGACCTACTGCAGTAGGTAGATGGTTTTGAAACTTTTTGGTAGCAGGGATACGTTTTTAGATATCTTCTACCAAGCTTCAATGTATGGGACAGATAAAAGTTCATATGTGTTGGAGGTTAGGGAGGAGAGGAGAGATCCCTGCTTTTCCTTTCTCATTTCCTTTGGCTAAGCTGCTAAATTGAACCAAGGGTTCAGTACCTCTAGCATGGGAATATTGTGTGTGAGAGAGTGAGGCAGGTGGGTGTACTTGGAGATTTTCCACTTTACCATAACTTAGCTTTTAGTAATTTTTTTGTGGCTTTTTATATCATAGTTTTATATCATTTTAAGCATTGAAATACTTGTATTAATATTTTATCAAGTCCAGTTTCCTTTAAGTACGGTATCATAGGTTTGCTTTCATAAAAAGATTTAATTGCAACCAGAGGTCTAATTTTGTTCCTGAAGTTTACTTTTTCAGTTTTGTTTAAGAAAACGTAACTGAAATTTGCAGCAACTTTATGAAAGTATTTACGTCATTAGACATCATCTAACTAGGGTTTTTTGGACAATTTGCTGTCTTTGCATGTCTGAGAGTATATAAAATAAAATTTAGTCGAGGCCCAATCAAGATGAAAAGTAAGGAGCTGGAGGAAGTCTAATTCTAGTTGCCAAATAGAGGCAGAATTCTCATGATCTGTAGAGGGGAAGAGAATGGCCGGCAGTTAGCAGGAGTGAGACCAGCAGGAGTGAGACCCAGAGCTTGGGTAGAGCTTTAAGCGTTGTTACCACCAGCTGATTTTTGTACGGTGCTATGGTAAAGTGCTGTAATTGTCTGCCTCAGGCAGCATTCTCAAGTTTGTTTATTTTGTTATGTGGAACCATTTCTAATTTTTTTGTCTTGTAATAGAGGGTCCCACATTTCCTGTAAAACTTCTGTTGTTACAAGTATTTAAGTTTTGTCGGTCCTGTCCTTAGGATGTTTTATTTGACAGACAAATAAAAGTGGCTGTGCTGGAATGTTCATTCATTACCATCATTATTTATTACCTGTATCATTAAAAGAGAGAGATCATCTATTGTATATAATTATAACACAGTGTTTCTGAAGCTCCAGGTTTATTGTCTACCTTGTCAGACATGGAAGGAAAAATTTAGTGATATGGAGAAAAGCAGTGAAAATAATTACAGGACTGGGGTGCCTGGGTGGCTCAGTCGGTTAAGCGTCTGCCTTCAGCTCAGGTCATGATCCCAGGGGGACTGGGATCCAGCCCCACATCAGGCTCCCTGCTCAGCGGGAAGCCTGCTTCTCCCTCTCTCTCCCTCTGTCAAATAAATAAGTAAATATAAATAAAGAAAAGAAAATAATTACAGGACTGGAAAGTTCTGTTTTGGACTTGGAGTTAAATATTTTAAGGCATGATTTAATAAGTCAGCTTCAGACATGATTCTTCTTACGGGAAGAGAAAAGCCTGTTTTAAAGAGTTATAAATAGGGTACATCTCTCCACAAAAGATAGAATGAGATATAATTGTACTAATTGCCTTCTGGATTAGGTAAATTTAACATTTATAAGAATGATAATTAAATTCTAAGTATCTTTAGAAATATGAAAGATAATACTCATTTAACTTTTTTTCCAGTAAATATTTGAGTGCCTACTTTGATCCCATCATAAGTTTATTTTTTTAAACATTTTTTTTAAGTTTATTTAAGTAATCTCTACACCCAGTGTGGGGCTTGAACCCATGACCCTAGGATCAAGAGTCACATACTTTTCCGGCTGAGCTAGCCAGGTGCTCCCATAAGTTTATTTTTAAATTCCATTTATTTCAGTTTTATTTTTATTTTTTAAAGATTTTATTTATTTATTTGACAGAGAGAGAGAGGCAGCAAGAGAGGAAACACAAGCAGGGGGAGTGGTTGAGGAAGAAGCTCAGGCTCTCAGTGGAGAAGCCCGATGTGGGGCTTGATCCCGGAACTCCAGGATTACGCCCTGAGCCGAAGGCAGACGCTTAACGACTGAGCCACCCAGGCGCCCCCCAGTTTTATTTTTTGAATAGGTAGCATCATAACTTTTTGAGTATCATCTTCAATTTTTGATATTAACATGTGCTGCAATTTCTTTGAAGTGGGTGGAGTCATACAGTATTAACAAGTCTGTAGGTTGCTTGCTGTCATACTTCACATCAAGAGAAGAGAAAAATACTCATAGTTTCTTGTATTTTTATGTTTAATAAAAAATAATTGTTATAATGTTGTAGGGAAATACAGCTGTAGTAATAGGTGCCTTGTTGAACATAGCAGTGCCCCCCAACCCCTTACTCCTGATTCTTCTATCCAACCCCTCGATTTCTTCTTTCTTTCTAGTTGCTCTTACTGCCTGCTATAATTCAATTTACTTATGTTTTTTGTTTGCTGTCTGCACCTCTCCTCCCTCATAGAGTTTTTGAATGCATTAATATCTGTTTAATTTACTGATTTATGCAAGTGTCTAGAATGGTGTTTGGCAGGTATTTGTTAATTGAATATGAATTATTTTTCCTTTGGCTTTTAGGAGTAGAGATACATTTCTTCTGGGGGAAAGTACTTAGCTAGCAGACTATGCAAAATGTTTAGAGGCTTCAGTTTCTGGAAATGTGGCAGATTATAGATTTTTTTTTTAAAGTTCCCCTTTATGAAACCCTAAAAATACTAGACTAAATATTCAAAATATTTTAAAAAGTGCATTAGTTGAGCTGACAATTAAGGAACTCCTCAGCAGTCAAAAACAAGAAATCTTGAATCCAAAGAGATAAACTAAGGGTGATACTGGCTGCTATGCTGGGGGTTCTGGTATCCGTAGATCCCTGGAAACCTAGAGCTTTGGATTTTGCAGGGTGACTGTAGGGTACTAGGTACAGTCTATGGATCAAGCAGGATAAAAAGATACAGAGACTGTGTAAAGCTGAAACTCCTTGAAAGGTGTTGCTGGGTAAACTAGCGAAAGAATGTGGGGAGAATTGTTGAGTGGGGTAAGGAGGGTTCCCTGTCTCAATCTGTCTTTCATTGGAGAGTTAAGTCTTCCTTGAGAAATGGTAACGACAAGTTCATTTTCACTGGATTTGGGGTTGGAGTTCCTACTACTTGAATAGAGGAAAAAAACCCAAGCCAAGAATTTTGTGAAAGTGGTCTCAGATTGTTAGGCCTGAGAAGCAAATTGTCTGTGAAGGAATATGGGGAACACAGACCTCAGTTGACACAGATAAAGTTTCTAGGAACATGAGCTCACAATTTAAAAAAAAAAAAAGCTTCAAATAAGTCACCATGAGTTAATCAGCTGAACTAGGAAACTGTGTAGTCAGGCATTCAGAAACTGCAGATATTCTAGTTGTTAAGTACAAAATAGAAAATAAATGTTTGATAGGTTCAAAGAGTATAAAAATATGGCTAAGGACAAGAGGCTATCAAAAGTAATTAGGCAAGCTGAATTCAGCAGTGTATTAAGGAAATACTGCATATTGAACAAAGGGTTTATTCCAAGAAGGCAAGCTGGGTCATGCATTAGAAAATCTGTTAATTTCTAAATTTCTTAATTAAAAAAAAGCGTCATCTGAAATGATGCAGGAAAAACATTTATTAAAATTCAGTATTCTTTTAGGATACAGAAAACTAAGGAGTAGGAGAGAAATTCCATAACCTTAAAACATTCCTTTAAAAACCAACTACCTCATCTCTCCAGCATTGCACTGGTGGGAAAAAAAAAAAGTTGCAAGGCTATAGAAAATGAACAAAATGGTCTTCCTTAAAGTCAGCATGAATATTTTAATAGGAAATTCAAATCGGATAAATCTTTAGGGTTTATTTATAAGATCAATTTAGTAAAATCAGTTCTATTACTCTAACCTAACAGCTCACAATAAAAAAAGTGATATTTCACAACAGTTAAGAAAAAAAAAACTGCCTAGGGATAAATATAAAAAGAGGTGGCAAGATCTTTATATAGAAAGTTATAAAAGTTATATTGGAAGACATTAAAGAAGACCGAGATAAATTTGGGGGCCAATCCTGTTCATAGGGAGAATATGTTGTGTAAATTTATCAATCTGTCATTAATATATAAATTCATTTCTATTTCAATAAAAACCCTGCAGGGTATGGTTATTATTTCTTTGTTTTTGTGGAACTTGACAAATTAATTCTAAAATTTGGCCAAGAATAGCCAAGATGTTTCTGAAGACCACTTGTCCTACTAAATTGTATGACTTATTGTGAAACTTTAGTAATTGAGATCATGTAATAATAGGGCAAGGATAGACAAATAGGTAATGGAAGAAAATCGAGGTGAAAAACAGAACTCTGCATTCTTGGAAATCTGATATATAGCAGAACTAGTGTTACAAATCAAATAAGGAAATAGAATACTCTGTAAATGATGTTGGTGTTGTTATTTAGCCACAGTGGGGAAAAAAGAGATTTGTTACCTCACACCATATTAAAAAAACCAATTCCAGATGGATTAAAAAGTTAATTATGAAATGAAAAATGTAAGCTTTCAGAATAAAATATTAGAGTATTTTATAACCTCAGGCTTTCTTAACCAGATACTAAAAGCAAAATTGTCCAGGAAAAGGTTAATAAATGTGGCTATATTGAATTAAGATCTTTTATTTTTTCTTTACAACAGAGTGCAGAGTCTAGTCACAAGTACAGAAATAGAAGAATCTCTAACATAACGATTGACGAAAAAATTTTTATCACAGTAATATACACACGTCTATATGTCTCTACGCACAGTCTATATACACCCGTCTATTGCAGTGTGAAAAGATAAATGGTCAATAGAAAAGCCATTTCATAGAAGAAAAATGAATAGCCATTAAATATTTTTCAACGAGGAAATGCAAATGAAACTACATTGATTATAAAACTTGGACAATATCGAGTATACCACTGCAATACTCTATGGCAGAAGTCAGCAAGCTCTCTGTAAAGTTCCACACAGTAAATATTTTAGGCTTTGCAGGCCATATAGTCGGTTGGTGTGGTTACTCAGCTTTGCGGTGATAGTGCTAAAGCAGCCATAAACCATTCGTAGAGAAATAGAATGGGTGTGGTTGTGTTCCCATAAAGTTTTGTTTATAAAAATAGCAGTTTGCCAACTCCTGCTCTGTGACACCAAAGAAGAGTTGGTGAACTATTAACAAGTTAATGAACTATTAATACAGCAATGTGGACAAATCTTAAAAACACGTTGGAGTAAAAAGGTAGCAGAAGAATGCATTATACTATGATTCCATTTATATAAATTCTGGAAGTAGACTATAGAGGGTACAGTTTTATGGGTTTTACCATGATTACAGGGACTTGACTAATTTTGAATTCTAGTCTTGACAAAGTCTGTGTGATTTTGGCCAAATTACCCATCTTTTTGAAGTGTTAGTTTTCTTATCTGGGAGGTGATGAGCGGCATCGTACTAGCTCACCACTTGTTGGGAGGATTATGTTACAGAGTGCCCTGAACCCGCTGAGCACTCAGTACCAAGTAGCCGTTGTTGTGCTTGTTGTGCTTTCCTTCTGCTTCTTTAACTTCTGTCCCCTTTAAAGGAAAGAATAGCCTTTCTAGCTTTAGGAACTCTTATTTTTTTATCCAGGCTTCCAGAGCATATGGCTTATGGGACTAGTAGTAAAGCTTGAAATATCCTGAAGTCTCGAGTAATGTTTCATTTCTTTACCTGGCACAGTTTATGAGACCCTCTGATGTTTTTTATTTTTTAATTTTTTAAAGATTTATTTATTTTAGAGAGCATGCATGAGTGGGGGGAGGGGCAGAGGGAGAAAATCTTTAGACTCCTCACGGAGCATGAGCACAAACCCAAGGTCATGATCTGAGTTGAAACCAAGAGTCGGCTGCTTAACAGAGTGAGCCACCTAGGCATCCCTTCTGATGTTTTTTATTTTTATAATTATTTTATTTTTAAAGATTTTATTTATTTGAAAGAGGCAGAGAGAGAAGGAGCAGGGGGAAGGGTAGGGATGGAGAAGCAGACTCCTGGCTGAACAGGGAGCTATACGTGTGGCTCGATCCTGGGACTCCAGGATCATGACCTGAGCCGAAGGTTAGACACTTAACCGACTAAGCCACCCAGGCACCCCTATTTTGATAATTTTTTAAAATAAAGATTTGAGAGAGAGAGCGTGTGCGTGGGCTCGCGCACATGAGCGGGGGGGGGGGGACAGACCGAGAGGGAGAAGCAATCTCCCCTCTGAGCAGGGAGCCCATCAAGGGGTGATCCCAGGACCCCGGGATCATGACCTGAACCAAAGGCAGGCGCTTAACCGACTGAGCCACCCAGGTGCCCCCTCTGATGTTTTTTACTGTCGTGTTTAAATCACCCAACTCACTGAAGCTTGCTAAATATTGACAAAAACAGCTTCCAGTGTCACTTAACCCTCCTCTGTAGCAGTTAGTCTCATGGAGAACTCCTTTTTGAGAACTCCGTTCTTTTTTGGTTTTGTGTGCCACTCTGCAGATCCTTCTCTGACCTCTGAAGCCTCTCGGTTCTTCAAATGTGCATGTTCTGCTCACTCCTAAAACCTATGACTCTTCAGCTTCCTCAGCTGAAACATGAATATAAAACCCACTTGAAAGGTTTGCTGTTAGGTTAAAATTTTCTCATACACAGTCATCTGTAGAGGAACACTATACCCACAGATTCGGATTCGTTTATGCTTGGGGCGGAGTCTTGTGTGAAGACAGAAGTTCATGAGTGGTTCCTCTTCCATTTGGGCAGCAGTGATATCTGGATGTAATGTGTATGAAACAATGCAGGCCGTCTGACATTTCTCCTCTCGGTCTTCTGTCTGTGGCTGCTGTTCTCCATGCCCTCTGCCAGACCACCCTCAGTCCTTTATCACAGGTATTCATGGTGACTGTTGTGTCCCTGAGGACAGGGACATTGTCTAACTCTTCTTTGCTCTCCCGGGTCTGGTGAAATGCTTGGCATATAGTAAGTAGGTGTTATTAAATTGAAGTTAAGTGAATGAATGTATTGATGCCTTGGTTTTGTTCACAAAACACTAATGTTTGCAGTATATGGCCTGCCAGAGTAGGATGCTAAATCCATTCATAATCCTAAGTTAGCTTTTAGCTATCTGGAACAAACTTAGAGGTTACTTCTTTGTATTTCAAAAAATTCTGACATATATAAAAGTAGAAGAAATAGTAAAACGATTCCCCTTAAACCTGTCTCCGTCTTCGGTATTCAGCAAATGTTAAGATTTGCCGCACGTGCTTCACCTCTCAATCCCTTCCACCCCTGACCCCCAAGCCCCAAGTGTATTAAAGTAATACAACACATCATGTCATTTTACCTCTAACATTCTTTAGTATGGATCTTTCAAAAATGAGAACTTTTTTCAAATCTAGCCATAATGCTGCTGTTATTCCTGATAAAATTAACAATAATTCCTTAGTGTCATCTGATACCCACTGTGTAGTCAGATTTCCCCTGATGGTCCCTAAAATGTCTGAGTTGGTTTATAGATTCAAAAGTCAAACAAATCCACACATTACATTTGGTTTTTATGAAACAAAAACAACTCTTTTGTGGAGAAATAGAACAATATCTAATTTTTATTATTTCTCTCCCTTTCTTCTTTGCTCCTTTTAAAGTAACTCTCCCTCAAGATTAAGTTTTTATTTTATCATAAAACCATAAACTTTGCTGTATTAGGTAAAGCTTTCATCTTCTCCTTTAAGACTGCTTTGCTGTTCTTTTTTTGGTAATCAAACACTTCATGTATATAGGGCAGTACTACAGTTAACAGCACAGCAAAATGCAAAACTGAGTTATAGTTAAATTTAACTGTTCTCCACAGTGCTGTTAGTACTTCTCATTAAAGCTGTAAAATTATTTTATATTCATTAAAAAGTATATGCTCTTCGATAATGTTTAAATGTATCTTAACTATTTTAATTATTCTGCTTGAATATATAGTGAGAAGAAGGAAGCTAAATCCAGGCTGTAGCATAGTATGTCTGTTTGAAAAAAACTGCTCGTGTGTGAACCCAATTCTTAAATTCTCTAAATCTGAAGTGGAAAAAGGTCATCTGCAGAAAAAATTATCTTTTAGTTACATTTTTATTAGTAATAAAGAAAAACATGTGCAACTGTTTAGTGTAAGTAGGAAGGAGAGAGAACCCAAGTATTCAGAGGTTTTAAGCAGAATACATTTTGAGAATTCAGTGGAATTGAAAAAAAAATACAGAAGAAATGTTTTGAGTTATTGATGTGAATGTAGCAGGATTTCTTTCAGGGATTTTTTTCAATAATTTTCCTGTTAGCTTTCTATACATTGTTAAATGTAAACATCCTGACCACAGTGGTTTATTGTTTTTGTTTTGGGTTTTTTTTGTTTTTTTTTTTCGTTCTAAGATTGGGAAGCAAATCCTATCATTTGCCCCCAAAGGGCTAAAAAAAATTCCAGGAAAAGGCTCTTGGGATGATAGGGCCTAGTGTGGATCTCAACTGGTGTAAGCGCAGAAGCCATCTGAGACTAGGGGAAAACCAAATTGACGGAGTGAGGCAGAGTGTAGCTATTCACAGAAACAAAAGGCAAGGGGCCAGAAAGTGAGTAAAATCAGCAGGAGAGAATGCAGAACAACCACTAACGTTGTAAGCTAAGAAACGAAATTAAGTGGCATTAGAGAGAAACCAAATAAGTGAGAAATCAAATTAGGAAAAAAAAATCCACAAAAATGAATATACCCTATTGCTGACTAGCTAAAGAAAGAAGATGAAGAGTATGTTTTGCACTGCGTGGTACCTGTGATAAATCATGACTGACTAGATCATTATCTTTCTCTAACAGGCCAGTAAGTGAACAAGAGTTTTTGTTGTTGTTTCTTGTGTTCTTTTTCACATGATAACTAACTATTTCAGAACATTATCTTGGGTCAAAATCTAAAACCTACCTTCATTCCAAGCTTGTGTTTTCATCTGGTCTGTTGAGCAAATTTTTTTAAAAATTTTTTTAAAGATTTTATTTGCCTATTTGACAGAGAGAGAGAGACAGCCAGCGAGAGAGGGAACACAAGCAGGGGGAGCTGGAGAGGAAGAAGCAGGCTCCCAGCAGAGGAGCCTGATGTGAGCCTCGATCCCAGGACTCCGGGACCATGCCCTGAGCCGAAGGCAGACGCTTAACGACTGAGCCACCCAGGCGCCCCTGTTGAGCAAATTTTAAAACCTTTTAGATCCCAGAAGGTCACTTGAGTTAATATCCAAGTAACATCAGGCAGTGTTTTAGGTGAAGTAGTTCTCCAAAGAACCTTCCTGTTTGTAATTGTAAAAGACAACTAAATTTCCTCTGAAGGTGCTATTGGCCTGTGATATTTTTGCTTCTCAGATGATCCACCTGTGGAGACAGAAAACTATGGCACTGAGCTCTGGGGAATGATGGAGAAGGAAAAATAGGGAAAGAGAATGACAACAGAGTTTTCCATTTAGTCTGCAAATTGTTTTTGGTTTTTCTCATCCCTAGCCCAGATCCAAGAGACTGTGGGATTGTTTGTTATCCAAACCGGCAGTAGCAGTGCTGGTGGCAATAGTATAGTAGCTGTCTGCACTCTCCAAGTGTGGTTGGCCCGTTTCTAGTGAATTCTTTATCCACTCTGGTTGGCCACCTCATAAAGTATATGTGTTGCCTTTGTATTTTTTCTTGATTTGTGGGCCAGCAGTTGTCTGTGGTTAACATTTCAGAATCTCTGTTTCAAATCTGGGAGGTGAAAGATTTTTTTTAAGAAAAAAATAAAAACATATAGAAAAGTACAGTAGCAGAATTTAGCCTTTCCCCTATGTCTTGTCTTAGCATTTTTTCTCCTTATTTTCTTCTGTGTCCATTAGCATTAGGTTTGGCTGCATTTAAAGGATCCCTATACCTCTTCTTCCCCCACCCCTCAAAAAGGTGCTTTAAAGAGGACTTTTTTCCTCTCAGGACATGGCAGCTGTGTGGTCATCAAGGACTGGACATCTTCTGCCTTTCTGCTTTGCAGTCCTTAGCTTGTGGCTCTCTTTCTCAAGGTCATTTCGAGGTTGCTGAGAAGGTCCTTGCAGCTCCATCCCTCATGTCTTATCCCAGGCAAGAGGATAAAGGAAGGAGTAAAGGCAAAGGGCCCATGCCCCCATGAAGTCCTTACCGTTTCAGTATCTTTCCCATGGCCCAACCTAGTGATTTCTGATTTTATCTTATTGGCTACCTTAATCTGCTGTGCAGGCCAAGATGTGTAAATTGCCACTTTTAGACATAGAGCAGTTTGATTTGTAAGACCGAAGAGGAAAATAGGAATTTGGTGAGAAACTAAGTTGTAGCAGTCTGCCACAATTTAGATCTTTTATATTAAAAAGTTCCAGTATTATTGAAGCCCTTCCCTCCCTCCTCAGAAATATCCATAATGTGAATTTGGTCTTTACAATAAAGACAAAAAGAATTTGTCTTTACAATAGATGTTTGTGTCTATGAATAATGTCTTATTTTAATATGCTTTAAAACTGTATATAAATGGAACGAACATACTACACATACCCTGCATATATTGATTTTTTTCATTCAGCAGTGTTTACCCCTAGTTGTAGTTTAATTTTAACTGCCGTGTGTTATTCTGTTACACAGTTTATTTATCCGTTTCCTCTTGCTGTATATCTAGGTTGTTACCCTTTTTTTTTCCATTATAAACATTGCTATGGTCTTTGTGCATGTCTCCTTATACATATGTGTGAGAGTTTCTCCAGGGTACGTACCTGAAGTGGAATTACTGAATAATGGGGTAGTGTTTTCTTTAGCTATTTTAGATATTGCTGGATTGCTCTCCAAAGTGACTGTACCAAATTATTACACTTGGAACAACACTGTATGAGTGTCACATTTCTTTATTCCTTACTAACACTTGTGTTTTGCCAGTTTGATGAGGTCAAATTCATTTTTGTGCATACTACTGAAGTTGAGCATATTTTCATATGTTCATTGGCTATATATGTTTCCTCGCCTCTGATTTGCCCATTACCATGCCATTTTTCACTTGTGTGTTGTTTTTAGTTGGAAGAGTTTTTAATACATTCTGATATTAATCTTTTTTTTTTATTATTTTTCCCTAGTCTTTGGTTTATCATTTGACTGTCCATGATGATATCATTGGTTGTACTTTAAAAATTAATTTTTGGGGGGCCTGAGTGGCTCACTTGGTTAAGCATCTGCCTTCAGCTCAGGTCATGATCCCAGGGGTCCTGGGATTAAGCCCCACTTTGGGTTCCCTGCTCAGCAGGGAGTCTGCTTCTCTGTCTCCCTCTGCCTCTCCCCCTACTTGTGCTCGCTCTCTCTGTGTCAAATAAATAAATTAAATCTTTTTTAAAAATTAATTTTCATGTAGTGAAAATTACTTTTTCCCTTTACGGTTTGTGCTTTTTTAATATTAAGAAATTCTTCCTTACCTGAAGATATGAAGATATTTGCCTATATTTTATTTTCATTTTTTAGAGCGTATATCCTTAAATCTTTAATTTACCTGTAATTGTTCTTTTGTAGGGTGTGAGGTAGGAGTTTCATTTCATTTTTACATGTGGATGAACATTTATTAAACAGCCTCTCTTTTTCACACTGATTTGTAGTGCCACCTCTGTCGTATATCAAGTTTGCTCATTCATGTGGGTCCGATTCTGGACTCTCCATTCTGTTTTATTGGTTCTTTAATCTGTCTCTGCCCATGTCTCTCACCGACTTAATTACTGTAGCTTGATATATGGTTGATAGAGTTCTTTCACCCTGTTCAAAATTTTATTGGTTTTCATGGGTTTGTTCTTCCATGTGATTTTAGCCTGCTTTTTTTTTAAAGTTCTATAAAAAAAAATTATATTGAGATTTTGTATTTCTGTATTAAGTATATAAATTAATATTGAGAGAATTTATTTCTTTAATAAACTATCCATATTTGAGCATGCTATTTTTTTATCTTTTAAAGATCTTTTTAAGCAATTTTCTAGTTATTGGCAATAAGAATTTATCAACTTTTGCAGTTGAACTTGTATCTAGCAACCTTGCTAAAAGTTCTCATTAGTTCTCATTGTCTTTATTGTTTTGAATTTTTCTGTCATCATTTTTTTTTGTTTTCCTTCTTCTTTCCAGTTCTTAAATCTTTTGTTTCATTTTCTGGTTTTACTCTTCTGGGTAGGATTTCTAGTATGTTGTTGACAGGAAAAAGTGGTAGAATACATTTTTATCCTTTTACTAACTTTAAAGGGAATGATTCCAACACTTTACCAGAAACTGTTTTGTTTACTGTAGATTTGGGGCAGATATCCTTTATCAGGTTAACAAAAGTTTATTCTTAATTTCAGTCTCCTGGTATTTCTTTCCTTTTTGTTGTAAATATGAGTGGGTGCTAGGTTGTACTATTTCACATAAAATTGTAAGTCCCTTGGCAACTATATAGTTCCACTTAACTCCCACCTCTATTGTTTTCTCTAATTTTTTTGTATATTACATCTTCATACTAAGAAATTAATGCAGTACAAAGTTAGAATTTGTAATTTAATGAGCCATATGTCTTTTAAGAAAGCAAGAGGGAGGAGTGCCTGGGTGGCTCAGTCAGTTAAGTGGTTAAGCGACTGCCTTCAGCTCAGGTCTTGATCTCAGGGTCCTGGGTTCGAGCCCCGTATCGGGATCTCTGCTCAACGGAGAGCCTGCTTCTCCCTCTCCCTCTGCCGCTCCCCCTTCTTGTGCTCTCTACCTTGTGTACTCTCTCAAATAAATAAAATCTTTTTCTTTTTTTAAGATTTTGTTTATTTGTCAGAGCGAGCACACAAGCAGGGGGAACAGCAGGCAGAGGGAGAAGCAGACTCCCTGCTGAGCAAGGAGCCTGATGTGGGACTTGATCCCAGGACCCTGAGATCATGACCTGAGCCAAAGGCAGACACTTAACAGACAGAGCCACCCAGGTGTCCCTAAATAAAATTTAAAAAAAGAAAGAAAGCAAGAGGGAAAAAGCAGACTTTTACATTTACACCTACATTTACCATTGCTTCTATTCTTCATTTCTCCTTACAGATCTGGTGTCATTTCCCTCTGCCTTGAAGGACTTCCTTTAGCATTCTTGTAGTGCAGGTCTGCAGAGATGAGTAGTTTTGGCTTCTCTTTACCTGAAAATTGTTTCATGTAATAAGAAGTCAGCCACTTTTTTTCACTGTATATAGTATGTCTTTTTTCCTCTCGCTGCTTTCAGGTTATTGTCTGTTATCTTTAGTGTTTAGCACTTTGTATATGATATGCTCTGGTTGAGATTTTCTTTGTATTTATCTTGCTTAGGATTCACTGGACTTAGATTTGTGATTTTATGTTTTCTCCAAATTGCGGGCGTTTTTAGCCGTTATTTTTGCACATACTTTTCTGTATAATTTATATAATTTTTGTGTAATTTTCTCCTTTTGGGACTTTGATTTCATATATGTTAGACTTTGATATTGTACCATAACTCACTGAGGCTCTCTATTCATTAAGAAATTTTTTTTTCAGATCTTCAGATTGGATACTTGCTTTTGATGTATCTTTAAATTGACCCTTTACAGGCATACCTCATTTTATTGCACTTTGCAGATACCGTGTTTTTTACAAATTGAAGGTTTGTGGCACCCCTGTGTCCAGCAAGTCTATTGATATTTTCCAGTGGTTTTACTCACTTTGTGTCTCTGTGTTATATTTTGGTAATTCTTGCAATATTTCAAACTTTTTCATTATTATTATGTTTGTTATGGTCACCTTTGATCATTGGGTTTTGATGTTACTATTGCAGTTGTTTTGGGGTGCCACAAACTGTGCTTATATAAGATGGTGAAGTTAATTGGTAAATGTTATGTGTGTTCTGACTGCTTCACGTACCAACTGTTCACCCCTGACTCCCCCTCTCCTCAGGCCTCCCTATTCACCGAGACACAAAAATATTGAGATTAGGCCAATTCTGACCCTACAGGCCTCTCAGTGTTCAAGTAAAAGGAGTTGCATGTCTCTTCCTTTAAATCAAAAGTTAGGAATGATTAAGCTGAGTGAGGAAGGCATGTTGAAACTGAATAGGCCGAAAGCTAGTTGAAATCTGCCAGCCAAATTGTTAATGCAAAAGAATGCAAAAGAAAGAAGGAAATTAAAAGTGCTACTCCAGTGAAGAATGATAAGCAAGCCAAACAGCCTTATTACTGATATGCAGGAAGTTTTAGTGGTATGAATAGAAGATCAGACCAGCCTCAACATTCCCTTAAGTCAAAGCCTAATCCAGAGCAAGCCCCTAACTCTCTTCAATTCCATGAAGGTCGAGAGAGGTGAGGAAGCTGCAGGAGAAAAGTCTGAAGCTAGCAGAAGGTGGTTCATGAGGTTTGAGGGAGGAAGCCATCTCCATAACATAAAAGTGCAAGGTGAAGCAGCAAGTGCTGGTGGAGAAGCTGCAACAACTTTCCCAGAAGATTCACCCAAGGTAATTCATGAAGGTGGCTATGCTAAATGACAGATTTTCCATATAGACAGAATAACCTTCTGTTGGATGAAAATGCCATCTAGGACTTTCATAGCTAGACAGGAGAAGTCAGTGCCTGGTTCCAAAGCTTCAGAGGACAGGCTGACTCTTGTTAGGTGTTAATGCAGCTGGTGACTTGGTTGAAACCAATGCTCACAGACCATTCTGAAAATTCTGCGTCTCAAGAGTTATGCTAAATGCCGTGCCTTGTCTCTAGAAATAGAACAATAAAGCTTGAATGACAGCACATCTTTTTACAACATGCTTTACTGAGTATTTTAAGCCCATTGTTGAGACCTACAGCTCAGGAAAAAATAAAAATTCCTTTGAATATATTACTACTCATTGACAAAGGGCCTGGTCACCCCAGAGCTCTGATGAAGATACACAATGAGATTAACGTTGTTTCCATGTCTGCTAACACAGTATCCATTCTTCAGCTCATGGATCAAGGAGTATTTTTGGCTTTTAAGTCTTTTTATTTAAGAAACACATTTTGTAAGGCTATAGCTACTATATATGATGATTCCTCTGATGGCTCTGGGCAGTCAGTTGAATACCTTCTGGAAAGGATTCTAGATGCTGTGAAGAACATACATGATTCATGGGAAGAGGTTGAAATATCAACATTAACAGGACTCTGGAAGAAGTTGATTCCAGCCCTCATGGATGACTTTGAGGGGTTCAAGGCAACAGTGGAGGAAGTAACTGCAGATGTGGTGGAAATAGCAAGAGAACTAGAATTAGTAGAGCCTGAAGATGTGACTAAATTGCTGCACTCTCATGATAAAACTTGCACAAATGAGAATTTGTTTCTTGTGATGAGCAAAGAAAGTGGTTTCTTGAGATGGCACTCGTGGTGAAAATGCTGTGAAGATTGTTGAAATGGCAATAGAGGATTTACAATATTGTATAAGTTTAGTTGATCAAGCAGTGGTAGCGTTTGAGAAAATTGACTCTAATTTTGTTTGTTTGTTTTACAATATTTTATTTATTTGAGAGAACAGAGAATGCAAGCAGAGATGGGAGGTAGAGTGGCAGAGGGAGAAGGAGAAGCGGACTCCCTGCTGAGCAGGGAGCCTGATGCAGGGCTCCATCCCAAGACCCCAAGATCACAACCCAAGCCAAAGGCAGACACCTAACTGACTGAGCCACCCAGGTGCCCCAACTGACTCTAATTTTGAAAGAGGTTCTGCTGTCAGTAAAATGCTGTCAAAGCCTAGCATGTTACAGAAAAGTTATACATGAAAGGAGGAGTCAGTTGATGTGGCAAATTTCATTTTTGTCTTATTTTAAGAAATTGCCGCAGCCACCCCAACCTTCAGCATCCACCACCCTGATCAGTCAGTGGCCATCAGCGTAGAGAGAAAGATCCTTCATGAGCAAAATGATTATGACTGAAAGCGCAGGTAATGGTTAGCATTTTATTAGCGATGAAGTATTTTTTAAGGTATGTACATTAGTTTTTTTTTTTAGACACGATACTGTCACATCTTAATAAACTATAATGTAAACAACTTTGAAACAAAATTATTATTACTCACTTTATTACAATATTCACTTTCTTATGGTGGTCTGGAGCTGAACCCACAGTATCTTCAAGATATGCCTGTATTCTCTTGCCTCTAATGTGCTGTCGAACCTGTCAAGTGAATTCTACATTTCAGACTTTGTATTTTGTGTTCTGCATGGTATCCTGTATGGTTCCTTTTTATACTTTGTGTTTATCTGATGAGTTACCTTTCTTCCTTTATTAAGTTCCTTAACACATTGATAGTAGCTGCCTTATAGCCCTTGTCAACTAATTCTAACATTTGGGTAGTCATGTGTCCAAAGTATATTGACTGCTTTTTTTTTGACCATAGTCACATTTTCTTGTTTATTTTCATGTCTTTTTTTTTTTTTTAAAGATTTTATTTATTTATGTGACAGAGAGACAGCCAGCTAGAGAGGGTACACAGCAGGGGAGTGGGAGAGGAAGAAGCAGGCTCCCAGCGGAGGAGCCCGATGTGGGACTCGATCCCGAAATGCCGGGATCACGCCCTGAGCCGAAGGCAGACGCTTAATGACTGCGCTACCCAGGCGCCCTATTTTCATGTCTAGTAATTTTTTATTGTATACTGAATGTTGTAAATATGTTTTTGTGACCCATAATTCTGTTTTCTCTGAAAGAGTGTTGATTCTTTGTTGTTCTAGCAGGCAGTTAACTGGCTGGACTTAAATTCCACACTCTTTCTCCTGCATTGGGCAACACCTGATCTCTTGCTCAGTTATTTCAGACATTTTAGCTGTTGCTTTTCGTTGGGGCCTCTGGAGTCTCCTGTGTTGTGTGTTCAGAGCTCAGCTAAGGATTGTGGTGGAGTTTACATATATAAATATGTCTAGGATTTTCTTCCTTACTTTCCAGTTGCTCTTCTAGCCCCAGCCTTCATCCTTTGATGCCACAAGCGGATGAGTGTGTTACTTCCCTCTTGAGTTTCATCTGCTCTACACAGTGCAGGGTGGTCTCTGCCCTCAGGCAAGCAGCCATAAAAAGGCAAATTTCACCTAGTATGGCTCCTGTTTCAAGGGTTGCCTTCTCTTTTCTTTTGGTTGCTATCCAGTGCTAATTTAATTTTTTTTTACTTTCTTTTTTTCAAGTTTTTATTTGAATTCCAGTTAGTTAACATGCAGTGTAAAATTAGTCTCAGGTGTACAGTACAGTGATCCAGCGCTTCCGTACGTCACCTGGTGCTCATCACAAGTTGCCGTCCTTCATCCCCATCACCTATTTCACCTATCTAGTGCTTTTCAGTAGTGGTTTTTACGTTTTGGCCAGGGTTTATAATTATTATTTGTGGGAGGGTTAGTCCAGTATAAACTGTTTCACCTTTCTGTAAGTCTTTCATGCTTTAATTTTTTTTTAAAGACATTTTTTTTTTAAAGCAGCTTTAGGTTTAGAGTAAAGTTGAGAGGAAGGGGTAGATATTTCCCATATGCCTTCTGCCCCCACACATAAGTAGCTCCCCCATTATGAGTATAATTTCTCCTTCAGCACCTCTGAGAAAGCATAATTTTTCCTTAATGTGACCCCTCGGGTCCTGTTGGTTGAGATTTGGTCACTGGCACCAGGAAGAGGAATAGAATAGCCATGGCTAGCTTGAATGAATAAAGAATAGGTAGTCCAGCAGAGAATCATCAGTTGAGTTCAGTTGGGGGTCTAATGGAGTGTAACATTGTGGGTTGGGGTGGGATAAGGAATTAGCAGTACTGGAGCTCCTGGGTGGCTCAGTCGGTTAAGCTGCTGCCTTTGGCTCAGGTCATGATCCCGGGTCCTGGGATCAAGTCCAGCATCTGGCTCCCTGCTTAGCAGGTAGTCTGCTTCTCATTCCTCCTCCCCTCTTGCTATCTCTCTCTCAAATAAATAAATAAAATCTTAAAAAAAATAAATAAACAGTACCTGCTGCAGGTGCTATCTCTGTGACTTGGCCTTCCCACCAGGAAAGTTAATATCCTGATAGATTTCTAAGAGGAGGAATGACACTTTTATAGTATTTCCACAGAGCTTGATGTTGGATCTTAGTAATATTTTATTCATGTACTAGGCATTAACTGAACACCTATTCTGTGCAAGGTTTGGGGAAATACCTGTTACATGCCCATGCTCAGCATTGGAGAAATAGCTAAATAAGAAATGGGTTTTGCCCTCAGCTATGGCTGACTTAAAGTCCAGTGGAATAGGGTGGCTAAAGTAATAAGGGGGGAGGATAGAGTTATTCTGTAATAATCTGATTTTAGGAAATTTATTTTTCTACAGGAAATGTGGGACATTTGGATTTGGGATATGAATTCATTTGAAAAACCACTTTGGGGTAAGTTGATAGCTGGGAGTGAATGACTTCAGGGTTACAGTTCTCTTTTCCTTGGGGCTTGTTCTTACAGCTATGGAGGTATCACACTTAATGCTGATGGGACTTTATGCCTCATATATACATAAGTGAATGGCTTATACTAAAATGCAAATTCAGTTATTTGAGAAATGTAACCATCAAGCATAGTCCCAGTACTAATTAATTAGTGCATTCATATCTCCTTAGGGAAGTCAATTTGAGGACTAGATGAATATCAAGTTTAGGAATAAAAAGGTTCTTATTATATGGGGTTTAACCTCCTTGAGCTCACCCGATAATCCTGTCATGTGGGCTGGAAATCACTCATGGAATTATTGTTGAAGATTCAGAGTTAAAGGTTACCTCTGAGCTGCTTTTTGCAGTACCCTGCTTGGCCATTTGAATAATCATTGCATCAGTACAAATATAAAAGTTCCTGATTTTTTGTTTCATCTAAGGAAGTACCTCTAGAAATACTATTTAATATTTACTGAGTGTGTGCTATGATATATGTGATGTGAATTACCTCGTTTAATTTAGCGAAATGGACTATAAGGTGGGTATGTTTTTCTCAAAGGAATGAAGAGCCCCTGGATTATGCAAATAAAAAGTAACATTGCTAGGATTGTTTAACTAATGAGTGTTGGAATTGGAATTTGAACCCAGATTTGAATTTCAGCATTGGGGTAATAGACACTCTCTTCTCTTTCAATATGCTGATTGTGTTGGGGATTCCCAAGGCCGCCCCAGGTTTAGTGATTGGCTAGGAGGACTCACAGTATTCAGCAAATAGTCATAATAACAACTAAGACTTCTTACGGTGAAAGGATACAAAGCAATATTGGCAAAGGGAAAAGTGCATGGGGTGAAGTCTGGAGGAAACCAGGCACAAGCTTCCAAGAACCTCTCCCAGTGGAGTCACACATGATGTGCTCTAGCAATGAATTGTGACAACACATGTGAAGTGTTACCAGCTGGGGAAACTCATTAGACTCAGTGCCAGTGTTTTTATTGGGGCTGGTGGCACCCTCTGCCTAGCATGTACCAAAATTTCAGTCTCCCAGAAGGAAATCAGGTGTTTTGCACAAACCATATTGTTTGTACAAATAGGTTAGGCACAGTTAGGCACACTTATCATTTAAGATAAGTTTTATATCAGTGTATGAAATTGCTTATTGTTTAAGTTACCAGATGCTAGTCAAGGGCCCACCTTGCAACCATGCCTTTCTAGGGATAGTAGTCTTGTGCCTGCTGTGTTAACTTTATCCTGTACATTGGTTTATTCATTTAAGCAGATCGTGATTATGATCGTTTAGCATTTAGAAGTAGGTATTATGGCAAACCAAATGTTTTAATGGTGTTTATTTTGGGGGGTGTCCCATGACTGCCCATTAGTTTTGATTTGTTGGACTCCCCCAGCTTAACATAATGTTGTACTCACGGCTAAGGTTTATTACAGCAAAGGATGCAGTACAGAAACAGCAGGAGAAAGCTATGTACAGGTGAACGCTAGGAACATAAGACACAAATGTTCATGTCTTTCCTCTGTGAGGATCACATGGACATGATTTTCTGTGGCCAGCCCTGGTGACTAAATACCGACCAGATACCAGGTGCACATCATAAATCTTGATGCTTACTTTAAACAATGCTGACAGCCTGATACGTCCTGACCCATTGCCTCTAACATCCTTACCCAGTGACTGTGAACATTCCACAAATTCAGTTCTCAGAGTTTGGCCAGGGGTCATTGCCATGGCTCCAGGCATCCCCCAGAGATTAGCAAGGCCTGAATAAAACAGACCTGCTGTGTTAACTCTTTCCTTATAGCATCCTATTGTGTTGTTGAATATAACATTTAATGCTGATACATTCTATAGAATATGATATTTTAAACTTAGAAAAAAAATAATATAGTTGCTAAATTTCACTTCTTTTAGATTATTTTCTTTTAGGAATTTATATAATAGTGACGTCTGGATTTACCATTTTTGTGTGCAACTATGTGTGTTATATATGCTAAAGAATAGTGCAGAAATATGAACTTTAAACAGTTAAGATATTACAGAGTTAACCTTCACTTTATGAAGGTCTTCATGTGAACACGGTGGGATTTCTCTTGTATGGAATTTGCAGGTGCACAGAAATAACCAGTTTTGCAGAAAAAGAATAACCCATAGTTTAAAAATTGGCTGATCCTGGGGCGCCTGGGTGGCACAGCGGTTAAGCGTCTGCCTTCGGCTCAGGGCATGATCCCAGTGTTCTGGGATCGAACGCCAGGATCATGCCCCGCATCAGGCTCTTCTGCTATGAGCCTGCTTCTTCCTCTCCCACTTCCCCTGCTTGTGTTCCCTCTCTCGCTGGCTGTCTCTATCTCTGTTGAATAAATAAATAAAATCTTTAAAAAAAAAATTGGCTGATCCTAAGATTTGAAACCAGTCTTTATTACTTTATCTATTGCTCTTTGAAACCTGTATTGTGTTGTGCAAAAAAGGCAAAGTAGATGGGGAAAGTTCCATGCCTGAAAACGAGAAGTTCTGAGTTAATGAAGTTAGATATGTTTCCTTATTGCAGAACTTCACAGAATCTTTAGGGCAGTAATATGCAGTATGAATCTCCCAGGGCATATAAAGTCTATAACATTTCCCTAACTTACTTAACCATGCAGTTTCTTCAGTAAGAACCCACAGGTATGAGTCCTGCAGTTGCAGTGTTCTTTAGAACAAAATAGAAGGACAGGGGCGCCTGGGTGGCTCAGGTAGTTAAGTGATTGCCTTCAGCTCAGGTCATGATCCCAGGGTTCTGGATCCAGCTCTGAACCCTGCATAGGGCTCCCTGCTCTGCGGGGAGCCTGCTTTTCCCTCTCTCTGCTGCCACTGCCCCTGCTTGTGCTCTTCCTCTCTGTGTCAAATAAATGAATAAAATCTTTAAAAAAGAGAGAGAGAAGAAAACCTTGTTGCAGAAAAGTTTAGTATCTTATTCCGCCTTCTGATAAAAACTGTTTAGAAACTTCCCTATCTGTCTGTCTTTTTCCTGCCAGGTTTCCTGAGTTGATGTTTCTCTTTTGTAATGTGAACGGTGCGGCTTTTAGATTGGAGTTTAACTGTGAGATAAGGGCTTCCATGGTGTGGATCATTGCCTCAGGCTTGTACCATCTGTGGTACCTGACCTGGTAATCAGGAATGTAGTTGGCCAAGACTCGGTAAATATCCTGATAGCATGGAATGAATTGTGATTCTCAAATACTGAAACTTTTTTTTTTTTTTAAAGGAACAGCAGTATAGTAGACATAAAAGGTGCTGTACATTAATTTTAATAATGATGTCATTTTGTAAGACATTTTCAGAATTTCTTTTTAAAGCATTTACAAAATATATTTATTTTAGAGAGAGGCACTCACACTAAGTCAGGGGAGGGAAAGGGACAAGCCGACTCTCTGGTGAGAGCAGAGCCCCACGAGGGGCTCAGTCTCACGACCCTGAGATAATGACCTGAGCTGAAACCAAGAGGCGGATGCTTAACCAACTGAGCTACCCAGGTGCCCCTGGAATTTTTCTTTTAAATGGCTCTTGAACTCATCACCAGCTTCTTTTCTGTGACTTGTATCATTTTTTAATTTAATTTAATCCTAACAGTAGAATTGTTCCACCATAGACATGTAAATTTTTAACTACTAGATTTCTTTTTTCAGTGGGTGGAATATCATTTTTAGTAATTATGGTTGCTATACCTAAGGAAGGCCAGTTGGTCAGAAGTAGCCACGGCCCTCCTCAAGAAGCAGTGCAAGGTGAGAAGACTTCTTTAGTGTATATGAAGAATTGTTATAAAGCTGTAAGTAAGACAGCAGTGTGGCGTAAGGCTAGACGGACCAGTGAAACAGAACACAGAACCCTGGTTTATGACAAAGTTTGCATTGGACGCACACCTTTAGTAAGAGATTGAACTTTCCACACGTTGTGGCAGGACAATTGGTTATCCACATGGGAGAAAGCGATGTTGAATCTCTACTTAAATATGAAAGGTAAAACTTAAAAATTTTTAGACATTAGAACATTATTTTTAATGATCCTCTAGATAGGGAAGAATTTCTTAAGACATAGAAAATGTAAACCAGAAAAGACACCTCTTACTAAGAAGACAAGCTATAAACTGGGAAAAGATTCTTGCTTTGCATGTAGCCGACACAAGATTAGAATCCAGACTGCACAAAGATCTTTACAAGCTAATAGGAAAAAGACAGAACAACCCACTGAATAGAATAGTGGACTAGACTTCACAGGCACATTAGAGAAGAGGAAATGGAATGACCAGTAATGTCAGAGACAGTGGGGAAATGCAAATTAAAACTACATTAAGATACCAGCTACACACTCACCAGATTTTCAAAAAATAAGAAAGTCTGACATCAGTAAGTGTTGCCAAGGATAGAACACATCCGGAGCTCTCATTTTGTTTATTGTTTTGCTTCAGCCACCTGGGAAAATAAATGGGTCATGTTTAGTCATATGAAAAATATGCATACCCTATGACCTAATAGCCTTATGTGTGTACTCCAGATCAGGGGCTGGCGTGACAACTCATGAGTTAAAAAAGGTTTCTAACATTTTTAAATTGTGAAAAAAATTTTGTAATTTGTAATATGGAAATTACATGAAATTTAAATTTCAGTGTCCATAAATAAAGTTCTGTTGGAATACTGTCACACTTACTTGTTTATATATCATTTATGGCTGCTTTTGTGGTATAGTACCAGAGTTGAATGCTTACACTGCACTTCTTGTGTCTTGCAAAGCCTAAAATATTTACCATCTTGCCCTTTGCCGAAGTTTACCACCTCTGCCCCCCTTACTCCTGCACGTGTGTGCCAGAAAATGTGTAGGAATGTTCATAACAGTACTGTTTGTAACGATAGAAACCTAGAAAGAACCACATGTCCATTAAGTGTAAAATGGATAAACTCTGGTGTGCTAAGCCAGTGGGATACTATTCAGTAGTGAAAACAAATTGATGGTAACTGCATGCAACATATGGATGGGTCTCAGGAACTTGGTATTAAAAAAAAAAAAGGCAAGACAGATTTTTCCATTTATAAGCAGTTCAGAAACAGACAAATATAAAGAAGGCATTGCTAAGGATACCAGTTGGGTAAAACTGTCAGGAAAAGAGGGAATGGTAAGTTTGGAATAGAAGTTGCCTTTGAGGGTGTTATACTTAACTAATGAATCATTGAACACTACATCAAAAACTAATTACGTACTATACAGTGGCTAACTGAACATAATACAAAAAAATAATGAAAATTAAAAAAAAAAGAAGTTGCCTCTGAGGAGCTGGGAAAGAGATGGTATTGGAGAGGGAGCTTTAAAGATTATGTTCTTATTCTTAAACTGGGTGGTGGATACATGATACGTGTATGTTGTATTGTGATCCTTTATTTCAGTGATGTTCCTTCTACATACTTTTGATAGTTCTTATATTTTTGTGATTTGGAGTACTAAAAGGTATCTTTTCAAATAGTGTAGTTTGCCTCATGATGTACAATGTTTATAACTAGTAGAAGGGAACCTCATCAGTAGACCAGAACCTATTTGATTTCACCTGTAGGTCTCCTCCTCTTTCCTCCCCTCCCCTCCATATCCCAGGTGTTCTGGTTGTGTCAGGAACCAATTTCAAACTCTTCTAAGCAGAAAAGGGATTAGTAAAAGGACTACTGCTCTTTGCAGAAGCTAAGGAAGAGTCAGGGACTTGGTCACCATCAGGACCCTCTGCCTCTTGTTCTGTATGCCTCTGCTTGGACTCATTCTCTTGGACTGCAGATGGGCTTTCTCCATGTGTTGGGCTGACTGCAGAGCTACATGCATAGCCTCCAGTTCTGTGACTTGAGAAACCAAGGGGTGAGGTCCTGTGGTTGGCCTGCCTAGGTCACTTGACTATCTTCTGGCCAGGGGGCTGGGTCTATTACCAGGAGAAACCTTTGGGGGACGGCAAGGAGAGCGAGGGTCAGCATCATGAACCAGGAAGCCCCCTTGGTTTGTATCTATTTTATGTCTGTTCTTTACATGTGCATCAATGTGTGGCATTTGACATAGCTTTGTAAATATCAAGGCTAGTTTGAAATGACCCATAAGACATTTGATGTTGCCTAGAACATGATATTCAGTAGTTGGGGTATAAGAAGGGTTAGAAATGTCTGTTGAACATATTACTTAAAAGAAAAATCGAGAAATACAGCACCACCACAAATACCTCTTTTGCTACCCTTTTATAGTCACACCAGTTCCTTTCTTTTCTCCCTGATAAGAACATTCATTTAAGACATTAAAATGTTTGAGTCAAACTAGACATTACAAAGTTGCTTTAAGACATATCTGCTGTATTCCAGATGACTGGGAGGACACTTAACCAATTGGTAGTAGTGTTTAACTGGGATGAGGGTTTATAGGTGGTTTTCTTTTACTTTTTTGTTTGCCAAGTTCTTTGCATTGAGCATATACTACTTTATAACTAGGAGAAATATTAATTTTTAAAGATATTGCTAGAAGTTAAGTCAGTTTATCACCTTGGAAACTGATATTTTATTCAAGATACTGGTAAATTTTATGAGAGTCTTTACTATGACTACCCCAGATGATAAACATGTTTCCCCGACCTCTAAAGTTGGAGTGACACCTGGGAAACAGAGAAAAAGAATATCCAAATTTATGTGGAATGTGGACATCATTTTGTGTAGAATTTTTAGACTAGTTCTTAGCTAATTTTTGTTAAATACTCAGAATGAGAGTATGCTGATACCTAAAAATTGGTTCATGTTTTTGGCTGGTGAATGAGTCTTCTCAGTGCCAAATTTTAGTAAGTAATCACTTGACAACTCAAAGACAGTGGGAGAAATGTTGGCCTTAAACACTTCACTGGAAGTGGAAACTATAAAATTAAAAACTATGCAGGACTAAAACCATACTTACATCAGCTAGTAGGTAATAGGCCAGAATAGCTGTGACTTTGTTTTGACAACTTTGGCTTCAGTTATTATCTTTTCACAGATTTACTTTTGTTACTGGTATAAGGTAAGATCTAAATTTATTTTTACCATATGGAAAGCCATTTGTCCCTCTATCAGTTTTCTACTCTGATTTGTAGTAGCACCTGTCCAGTTTTCTGTACATGTATGGGTTTGTTTTAGAGAACCACATGGTTTTAGATTCTTCTGCTGTATTATAAATCCAGTCCCGAAAAGCTTCCTTGTGTTTTAATTAGAATTGTATTAAATTTATAGATTAATTTTGGGAAAAGGCTATTTTTTTCCTAGCCATTAGTTGGTTGTTCTCTTATGTCCCTCAGTAAAGCTCCACAGCTTTTTCTATGTCTTGCACATATTTTGTTAAAGTTTTAATTTTTTTTTAAGATTTGTTTATTGGAGAGAGAGAGAGAGCGAGAGAGCACAAGCAGGGTGAGGGACAGAGGGAGAAGGAGAAGCAGGCTCCCTGTCGAGCAGGGAACCTGATGCCGGCCTCCATCCCAGGACCCTGGGATCATGACCCAAGCTGAAGGCAGACACTTAACCAATTGAGCCACCCACGCACCCCCTTTTTTTTTTTTTTAAGATTTTATTTATTTATTTGACAGAGATAGAGACAGCCAGCGGGAGAGGGAACACAAGCAGGGGAAGTGGGAGAGGAAGAAGCAGGCTCATAGCAGAGGAACCCGATGTGGGGCTTGATCCCATAACACTGGGATCACGCCCTGAGCCAAAGGCAGACGCTTAACCGCTGTGCCACCCAGGAGCCCCTATTTTTTTTTAAAGTTTATCCCCAGATACCTTAAGGGTTTTATAGCTATTTTGAATGTGATTTGTCTTATATATTCTGAGTAGTTATTACTAGACAAGAGCATGATTGTTATATGTTCATCTTATATATAGCAACCTTTTTTTTTTTTTTTAGATTTTATTTATTTATTAGGGAGAGCACAGAGGGAGTGTGAGAGGGAGAAGCAGACTCTCCACTAAGCAGAGAGCCCAACGCCAGGCTTGATCCTAGGACCCTAAGATCATGACCTGAGCCAAAGGCAGGCAGACAGCCAACTGAGCCACACAAGCGGCTCCTTGCATTCAAGCAACCTTGATGAAGTCATGAATTAGCTCTAATGGTTTATGTGTTTATTTCTTTTAGAGTTTCTGTATAGAAATCATGCTGTCTGCAGATAATTTTGTCTTTTTCTCCTTCTCATCCTTATTCCTTTTCTTGTCTTATTGCTTAGACTTTATTATGATGTCAAAGTGAAGTAAGGATGCATAAGTCATCTTACGTTACAGAAATCCATGACAAGTCAACAGCCCTATCATTAAGTATGTTTACTGTAGATTAAAGAATTTTCTTTCTAAGCCTTTTTTGTTGTTGAAATCCTATATTGATGAATAATGAATTACCTCCAAAGTTAATGGCTTCAAACAATAGACATTTATTGTCTTGTTTTTTCTTTGGGCCAGGAGTGCATGAGTAGCTTAGCAGGGTGGTGTTGACTCAGGATCTTTCAGGATATTGCATTCAGAATGTCAGCAGGAGCTGCAGCCATCTGAAGGGTTGATTGGGACTGCTTTCAAAGAGGTTCATTCACTTCCATGCCTAGCTTGATAGTACTGCTTGTTGGTAGGAGGCTTCAGTTTCTTACCATGTAGACCTTTTTATAAGGAAGCTTAAGTATCCTTCTGACATTGGTGCTGGCTTTCCCCAGAGTGAGCTGAGAGAGAGCTAGGAGGACGTGTGTTTTATGACTAGCCTTGAAATCATGCACCATCACTTCTACCGTATTCTGTCGATTAGAAGCAAGTCACCAAGTCCAGCCCCATGCTAGGAGAGAAATGACACTCCACAAAAATTGTTTTGCATATTGATTTTTTAAAAGTCTGCTGCCCCAGTGATGTTGCATAGGAGCAAGGGCTTCTGTCCATATGTCTTTACCTTAGACCCCTCCTTTGGGCCCCAAACTTTTGTATCCTTAGCTGTGGTTAATATCTCTTTTTGAAGTTATCAGGGTTACCTGATACTTAACATGTCCAAAGTCAAACTTAAGTTTCTTCCTGTCTTGCTTCTTCTTTCCAAAAATTTGTCCTGTTTTATTGGTCCCTGTTTCTTTGTCTGGCACCACTCTGCATCCAGTGGTATAAGCCAGGATTTCCTCCTCTTTCCCATCTAATTTGTCCCTAAATCCTGTTGAGTTTGTCCCTGAATACCTCTTGAATCTGCCCACTCTTACCACCTCCAGTTTTATCTCACATCACAGTTTCCTCTTCTTTTGTTTTTGATCCCTTGACCTTTCAGTGTTGGGCTCCTTCCTGCTACAGAGCCCTTGCTACTCACTGCCCCCAATGCTTATTTTCCCCTCAAATCATGTCTTCCTGGGAAGCCTTTCTGACAAAGTCCGATCTTTGTAATACAGATGTTTGTATTGCTGTGTACCGCCCTTCAAAAGTTACCACCAGTGAAATTTTATGTATATGTGGCTGTTTGACTAATCCCTGCTTTCCTGGAGCCAACTCTAAATTTCATAAGGGCACAAGGGGTGTGCATTCTGTTCATTTTTCTATTCCGTGCATTTGACACATTCTCTGTATTTACTGAGTTTGTGTGCATTGAACGAATTAATAAGTGAATGAATATGTTTGATTATGGTTCTGATTGGGAAATAGATTAAACAGAATATATAACTGGTAAATAAAATAATTTAGCCTCTCCTTACTATGTTAGAGGATGATTATCATATTTTTAAGTCTTTTCGTTTTTCTGGCAGAAGTTCCAGCTACATATTAAGTCTTGAGTAGATCTCTTGAAACATCCCGTCTCTCCTACTTCTGCTGGGTCATACGATGCAGTTAGTGATCCTAGGAGCCAAGGGTACTGTGTTCTTGTGAGAGGAAAGACAAGCACTGTAATGTACCCAGAAGTCGAAAGCTTTAGGTCCAAGGGAATGAAGCTTCCATTTTCTCCTAAAGGTAATGACTGTCAAGGTGTCTTCTTAGGCTTGAAATTTCTGGAGAGCCTTGGTTAGAAGTATGAGGGGTAGGAGAAAATAATTATTTAGCCCTAGAAAATAATGATCAGTTTTGGGGGGAATTTGGCAGTATGACATGTAGGGTCGGATCAGAAGTTTACTGATATAATTGATCACTGTACATTCACATAAATTCTGATTTTATAACTTTTAAAATAAATAAAGCAGTCAAATGCATTTCAAATGGAAGGTTTTAATCTATTGTGAGTTCCAAGATAAATTCCGGTATGTGTCATTTGAGGAAATGTACACCCTTTGTCTCCTTCTAAAATCGACATTGTTTCATTGAAGTATGCCCCCATATTTATCTATTTTTAAGGGGATTGAAGTTGAATTCACAGAAACTCACCCTTATAGCTGTAGTTGTATAAGTTTGGACAAATGGGCATAGTTGTCTGACCACCACCACAGGCAAGATATGGAATGATTTCATGATCACAAGTTCCTTCACTCCACTTTTGGGCAGTTCTCTCCTTCCTCCGCAGCCCCTGGCAACCACTGATTGATTTCTATACCCATAGTTTTGCCTTTGCCAGATTGCCCTTTAAATGAAATCATGCAGGATACGGTATCTAGCATTTTTGTGACTACTTTCACTTAGCATAATGCTTTTGAGATCCATCCATATCATTGCATATATATCAAGAGTTCTTTTTTATTGCTGGGTTAGTATTTCACTGTTTAACGTACTACAGTTTGTTTATCCATTCACCAGGTGACGGACATTTGGATTATTTCCAGATTTTAATGGTTACAATTAAGCGTCTATAAAGATTTGTGTATAGGTCTTTATGTAGACATATGTTTTCCTTTCTCTTAAGTAAATAGCTAGGAATGGAATCGCAGATTCTTGTAGGAAGAAACTGCCGAACTTGTTTTCCAGAGAGGCTGTACCATTTTGCATTTCCACTGGTACCATATTACAGTTTCAGCTGCAGCAGATCCTAGCTAGCACTTGGCGTTTTTCTTTTTCCCTTTAGCTGTATAGATTGGCACCTAGTGGTGTTTCACTGTGGTCTCAAATAGCAGTTCCCTAAAAGCTAATGATGTTGAACATCTTTCCATGTGCTCATTTGTCATCTGTATCGCTTTTTTTGGTGACAAGATCATTCAGACCTTTTGCCTCTTTTATTGGATTGGGTTTTTTTAAATTGTATTTTGAGAGTTCTTTACCTTTTCTGGATACAAGTCATTTATCAGCTAAGTAATTTGTAAGTATTTGCTCCGAATTTGTGACTTGTTTTTTATTTTCTTTTGAAGAAGATTATAATTGTGAAATCATTTTAATCAGTCTTACGATTTGTTGAGAAAACTTTGCCTAACCCAAGGTCCCAAGACTTTTTGCCTCCCCTTTATCCTCCTTTCTGCCTACGCCTCCTGCTTCCTCCATACTCCTCCCAAACACATACATTACCCACGGCATTTCATCTTCAATTTTTGCGTCTAATTGTGCTGCCTTGAAAAATTAAATAGGAATGAATACAAAGTAATAGAGATTTGCACTGAAGTAATCTGGGTTGTAAGCTTTAAAAAAAATAATCAGATTTTCAAGAGCATAAAGTTACTTTTGAATTTCAGATACTGTACTGGCAGTCAGATTGTTTGCTTTGCCAGTGACCGAAAGAGGTAGCTTTTCATGTAAAGTAGCTCAAAATATAAATTTATATCTGTCTAGCTTTCCTGGCAAGAACTATTGTTTCATGAGGCTGTGCACTATAATGTTTTTGGTTCTCCCCTCACCATGGTTACCATAGTCATCAGTAGTCCTCACTGCATGTGACACAATATCACATATTGAGTAAGTACGATTTTGGGGCAGGAATATGACAGTAACATAACATCCCTGTTCACTGTTCAGTCAGGAAATATTGGTTTGATGAAAGAGCAAAAGTCCCAGAGAGAACAGAGCACAGATAATACATTGTAAGTATCACTTAAAATTTTTTTTGGGTGCTTTTCAGGTTGCTGTCGAGCAGCCTCGTGAAGTAGGCAAGACTTATTATATCTTTTTCGTAGATAAACTCGTTGGCCTGGCCTAAATTGTCCAGGTAAATACCTCTGCTGCCCACCATGGAACGTAAAGGTGCCCCTTGAGAAGCTGCTGTGTTGCCCATCAGCCCAGTCCTTCAGACCATCTGCTCATTTGGCTTTCATTGTGAGGCACGTGTGCAAAGTGTGTGTTTCCTCTATCTACTTCATCTGAATGCACTTGGCTTGTCTCCCTCCTGGTCAGCAGTGACATAGGCCTTTGAGCTTCCGCGACTGCTGTTCATCAGAATGACTCCCAGCCTCTCTGAGGTCCCTCAATGTGCTCCAGAGCTCCCCAAGATGAGCTCCTTATGTAGCAGGAATGTTACTAGTCAGACTATCCCAAATGACTTTCCAAATTTGGTGACAGTTTCTCTAGTCATCTTCTCATGATATTTTAACAGATTGAGGGGCAGGGGTGGGGGAGTAGGAACTAAAGATCAGGGAAGTCTGTAAAAATACTGTCAGAGCCAGGAGTAGGTCTCGGATCTTATCTTTTCTTCTCCATTATACTTTCTTTCCCTGAGTGCTGGTGACCATTCAGTGTTTTTAGAATGGGATTCAATAGGAGAGAGATAAGAATTAGCCCAATAAACAGCTGTAGTACAAAACTAGGAGAACTGTTGCTCCTTGGGACCTGGGAACTGAATCTGAGTGGTCGAAGTGGACTGAGAATTGCTGGTTTCTTAAACTCCTGTGGCAACTAACAGCTTAGCATTTTTAATACAGCAGTCGAATAGAAGGGAGTTAAGCCCTGTGTGTTTGATGGGTATGAGATGATAGCACACTATTGTTTTAATTTGCATTTTCCTAATTACACTTAATTGAGTGCTTTTCCACATTTATTCGCTATTCAGGTTTGCTTTTTGCAAAGTGCTTGTTTATATCCTTTACCCATTTTTCTATTGGATTGTTGTGTGTTTATTTGTAGGATTTATTTGTACATTCTTTTTTTTTTTTAAAGACTTTATTTATTTATTTGACAGAGACAGAGACAGCCAGCGAGAGAGGGAACACAAGCAGGGGGAGTGGGAGAGGAAGAAGCAGGCTCATAGCGGAGGAGCCTGATGTGGGGCTCGATCCTATAATGCCGGGATCATGCCCTGAGCCGAAGGCAGACGCTTAACCGCTGTGCCACCCAGGCGCCCCTATTTGTACATTCTTGATACTATTAATTTTTATGTATTTTACAAGTTTTTTTAAGCCTGATTTTTAAATTTATTCTGAATAGTAAAATTTCATGTGCATGTTAAATAATCTTATAGTTCATTTTTAAGGTTCTGATATTTTTAAGTTAATCTTTTATTCATTTTGTCTCTATAGGTTATGAACGTGATTTCTGATGAAACTGGATTGGAATAATTTTCATGATCTTTGTATATTTATATATATATATTTTAAAATTTTGCATTTGACTTAAGTGCCATGAGAAAATTTGCATATTGCAAGGTGGTCCTAGCCACCTCCTTGATTTGGGTACTCTTGGATATGTTCCTGCTGCTTTACTTCAGTGAATGCAACAAATGTGATGAAAAAAAGGAGCGAGGACTTCCTGCTGGGGATGGTGAGTGATATTTTATAATAATACATATTTTTTAAAAAGTATATTACTTGTTTGTTCACTAATTTGGATATTATAAAATTTTAATTTTTTTAGATTAATAGTAATCCCTGGCATCCTAAATAATGACAATCATATAACTAACAGTTTTCCAGTGGGTTTGTCCATTGGTTAAAATATTAAAGTATCATGTATAGAATTGCTAAATTCATTATTTGTGTTCAGTGTTACACGTGGTTAATTTTCTGCAAGTTGTGTTACCAAGTAATGTGGGGAAACTAATATCAGCTGTTATTAAACTAATAATAACTAATAGTTGGAACCAACAGAATTGTATGGCATTAGTTTAATGCCAGCAATGCTGTGTTAAAATTATAATATCTGGTATCAAAAGACGTTTTTTCCTTGCCTTCCCATCTCAGTTTTAAGGGAAATCATTCTAGATAGATGTTATCTGGCGAGTTCTTTTTGTTAATGCTGTGGATAGCTCCAGTTAGCACTTTGAGGGCGGGCTTTTTTAAAGATGAGGCCGTATAATAGAGGCTGCAGTAAGATTGCGGTATTTGGTATGGAAAAGAAAGGAAACACAAATATGAAGGACCTGGGTTGGAAGTACTAACATTTTTGTCAGTGGAATGCCTGGAAAATTCAGTTTTGAACTCCTTGTGTTCAACAAACAAATGTTGCCTTTTTTTTTTAATTATTTTTATTTTTTTTAAACATTTATTCATTTGAGAGAGAGCAGGCACGGGCACAGGCTGAGGTGGTGGCTGGGGGGGTGCAGAGGGAGAGAGGAAGCTGACTGCACATGCGCAGGCTGGGGGGGAGGGCAAAGGGAGAAGGAGAGGGGAAGCAGACTCCCCCCTGAGTACGGAGCCTGTCTCCGGGCTGGATCTCATGACCTTGAGGTCATGGCTTGAGCGGATATCGAGAGTCCAACACTTAATCAACTGAGTCACCCAGGTGCCCCCCCCCCCTTTTTTTTAACATAATCAAAATGACTTTGCATTATGAGTCAATAATTCAGCTGTTCTGGGGCGCCTGAGTAGTGCAGTCGTTAGGCGTCTGCCTTCGACTCAGGGCGTGATCCCGGCGTTCCGGGATCAAGTCCCACATCGGCCTCCTCCGCTGGGAGCCTGCTTCTTCCTCTCCCACTCTCCCTGCTTGTGTTCCCTCTCTCACTGGCTGTCTCTGTCAAATAAATAAATAAAAAATATTAAAAAATAATAATAATTCAGCTGTTCTGAGCTCTGAACTCTCTATGATTAATTATAGAAAATCTAGCTGTATAGTGATTCTACTATTTTTAGGAATTATATGTGAATGATTTGTTTTAATGTAAGCTTTGAGTATATGATCATATTTAAATTTTTCATATTTTTATAATGAGAGGACCTGGTTGCCTGAAGTTTATAATCTAAAAATATTTGTTTGTATTGGTTAACTGTGCCTAGTTACTGTAATTTTTGTAGATGAGATTGCTTAACCAGTCCTATTTATTTCTTCTTGGGAAATTTGCCCAAAATTAGGCTCATTGGCTAGTACTGGGCTATAGTAATACCTAGACTAACCCCTGACTTTTTAATTTTCACTTTCCCCTTAAGTTTTAATAAAATATACTTTAATTCAAAGTCAGCCTATTAATTCGCTGACTTTCCTGCTTTACTCTATGGCTCTTCTGTTTAGTAACCTTGTTGGGTGACAAAATGCTGCCTCCTTAACTGTTGTTAGAACTATAACTCTTGTCTACAGTTTACTCAAAGTGTGGGTATTACCATCCACCAGTAACTCACATACTCTTTTCCCAAATAGAACAGATTAATTTACCCTTCCACTTTAATTCATTGTCATTGATAGTGGGAGTTCTATTTTAAACGCAAAGACAAGAAAAAGTAAGAAAGTAAGAAAGAATTAGTATGTGAAGATCTACTTGGTGAATGTTTTTTTCTTTTTTTAAGATTTATTTATCTGTTTAAGAGAGCGAGAATGTGAGCAGCAGGAGGGGCAGAGGGAGAGAGAGGGAGAGAATCAGACTCCCCACTGAGCGCAGATTCTAACACAGGGCTCCATCCCACAACCCCTAGGTCACGACCCAAGTGGAAATCGAGAGTCAGATACTCAACCGACTGAGCCACCCATGTGCCCCATTGGTGAATGTTTTTAAAACTCTGATATATGCTAGGCAGTGTGTTAGGAGCTAATGATCCACAGCTCAACAACAACAAAAAATAAGACAAAATTCCTTCCTTCAGGGAACTTACAGTCCAATAGGAGAGGAAGAATAATAATAAAATACTAATAGGATAAATAGCATTCTAGAGATGTGCATAAGAGCAGAACGGAAGGAACATGTGTCGGAGAGGGCTCAGTAAGGAAATAATGCTCATGTTGAGCAGTGTCAGGGTGAGCAGGTATTTCTTAGGTTGGATGAATAAGCAAGGGAAAGAAGCATGTGCAAGATAAGCAAGTGAGAGAACAGAATTGATGGATAGAGAACGTGAGGAAGGAGCACAGATGAAGCTTGGGAGGTTAGCAGAGGCCATATCACAGAAGGCCTTTTATGGCATGCTGAGGGCTTTGAATTTCTTTATAGGCAGTAGCATGCCATTGAAGGCTTTTAAACAAGGGAGTAAGTAACCTGATGGGATCCAGACTTTCAGGAGAAAGCTTTTGGTGGTCATGTGGCTAATGTACTAGAAGAGACAAGCTGCAAGGATGTTGTGACAGTTTAGAGAAGTTCTTGGGGCCTATACTAAAGTGATACTGAAATAGAAAGGAAAACAATATATATGAGAAGTATGTCAGTGGTGGAATTTATATAACACGGGGAACTGCTGAATGTGGGTAGTAATAAAAGCAGAGTTTGAGATATCTTTCAGGTTTCCCTGTTTGATGAATTGGCAGGAGGGTAGGCCCCCAGAGGTGGGGCAGCTTTGATGGAAAGTGGCAGGATGAGCTCGGTTGGAGGTATTTGACTTGGAAGTGCTGGTAGGGATGTTCTACAGAAGACAGTTGTTCAAGGTGCAGAACGTAGGTGGTAGTGTAAGCCTTGTCTGTGCAACAGACTGTGCCAGGAGCATGTGTAGACTTAGACAAGACAGACCCAGTGTTGGAGAGCTTCCTGGAGGTCAGTAAAGGAAGAGAGGCTTCTCAGGAAGTCAGAGGTGGAAGGGGCTGCCAAGGGGAGGGCGGTTATGAAAACCCAGGAGTGTTGTTTGTCAGAGATTTTACCTGAGATGAAGGTAAGGTGTTTCTTTATGTTTGGTAATGCAATTTCCTTTGACCCTGGCGGGTGCCACTTCAATACCAGCAGATTTGATGTCCCCATGAAGGAGTAGAGATGCAGTGTAACTTACTCTCAGGAAACTTCCACACAGAGGAAAAAGGGTGTTGCATGGGCGCCTGGCTGATTCAGTCAGTGGAGCGTGCAATGCTTGCTCTCGCGGTTGTGAGTTTGAGCCCTACATTGGGTAAAGAGATTACTTACAAACAGAATCTTAACAAAAAGAAAAAACAAAGAAGAAAAGGTGTCGTGCACTCAAGGAATGGAGGCAAAGTCGCATGTATGCGTGTATTTTTATGTACCGTAAGGGGGAGGTTTAAAATACAAGGGAAAATGTAATTACCTGAAGGAGCACTTTCTTAGCAGATGAGATAGTGAGGTATCAAAGCCATAAGAAGAGGATTGTATTTGAAGAAATTGCCAAGGTTAGTACAGTCCTGAAAGCCACCGTGGCATGAGCATCAAAGACAAGAAGTGGCTTTTATACAAAGTACAAAAGTACTATGTAAAGGAGAAATGGTCTGGGAGTAATAGCGTGAAGCTGTGAGCCCTTGTCGGGACCTCCTGAGAAAGAATGACCAGTTCTCCCAGAAGAGGTTTGTGAGGCTAGCGGGCTCTGGGGGAGGACAGACTTGGGTTAAGTCCAGTGGAAGGGGCTTGTGTGTTGTGCAGAAAAACGATGAAGAAGCTTTACAGTGGCCACGGCGGGGATCTGGGTGTTTGGTGGGATGACTGAGAAGGAGAGGAGGACAAGAGAAAGGGACTGAGCAGTATGCCTGAGGGTGAGGAGACAGTATGAAGGGAGACATAGTGGGAGGGTGGCAGTTCCAGAGGGGGCTTTAAAATGTCTCTTTGCAGCTTTGTTCCTTATAGCCTTAAGGAGTTGACGGGAAAGGGGGGAAATGATTTGAGGAAGGGGGACAGTTGATGCTAAGAAAGAAAGGCTTGAAAAATCTGCTCGCTGTGAAGTTTCAGTGCGGTAGGAGCTGGGAGGTCGCAGGTGGTATCGGCACCCTGAAGTCAGCAGGTTCTCAGCATAAGGCTGGGAAGGGCTTGCAGTGAGTGCCCCTGAGGAACTCGCCCTGAAGTGGCAGGGCAAGGACACATAGCTGAGGGCACCAAGGACGTGGGCCTTCTTAATGGATAAGCAGGTGCACCCAGTGATCAGAAGAGGGGAGGTCTCTTGATAGTACCATGAAGTCTACAGGATCTTTGGTTTTTATGGCATTTGAAAAACCAAAACAAAAGCAAAAGGCAAAGAACAATGAATGGATAGGACACTCCAGAATTACTGTTTCAGTATTATAAAGATCTGTTTTCTGAACATTCTTTGAACTGCTCTGCAGTGCTCATGTGGTGAAATTTATCAAATTCTGGTCTTTATATTGTGAATAAAGGGGTCCTGTTTTTAAGTGGAATGGAATGATTATCTTTACCATAATGCTGAATCTCTTAAAAGATTGTCATTGATAATCCATTTTCTAGGATTTACTTGTTACTTGCCTACTTCAGGTAGCATTGGGCCAGTCTTTGTGATTACAGAAGGATTGGTTTTGGTTTGTTCTGCTGACCAGTTTATATTTGGCATTTTATACCCTAGGCTATCTGAGAATAGCAAAGTTCTTTTCTTGCTAGAGAATTAGACAGACTCCCCTTGAAAAACTGGGGTTAGTGTGGGTTGTGTCCTGGGAATATTTTTGTTGCCCTTCTGCCTTTCGAATTAGCTCATTTGTTCAATTTATGGATTTGGATGTTGTATAGAATATGAGTATTTTTACAGATACAGTTTCAAGTAGGAATTGATCTTTCATGCCAGCACTGTACTCAATTTTCAGGTCATTAAGATGTTAATGATTCAAGTTTTCATATGTGTGTGCTAGAAGTTTTTCAATTATCAAACATCAGCAAGCCTTTTGATGATTAAAACCTAAAAATACTGTTAGTAAAGGCTTTCAGAAACGTACAGGTTTTTTTGCATGTATAGAGTTTTATATACTGAACACGGTACAAATAAATCAAGCATAAAATTGGAACGAGGGTTGAAACTGATAAGGATTTGAGGTAGCATTGAGTTATCAGTGAATTTTGCTATATAATTTTGATGTGTTTTTCTTTGTTTTTTTCTTTTTTTTTGAGAGGGGGAGAGAGCACACGTGCACACAAGGGGGAAGTGGTGGGGGGGGCAGAGGGAGAGAGGGAATCTTCAGCAGGCTCCATGCTCATCACGGAGCCTGATGCCATGCTCTATCTCATGACCCTGAGATCATGACCCAAGTTGAAATCAGAGTTGGACCCTTAATCCACTGAACCACCCAGGCACCCTATAATTTTGATGTTAAAAAAAATCAGGTAGGGGCGCCTGGGTGGCGCAGTCATTAAGCATCTGCCTTCGGCTCAGGGCGTGATCCCGGCGTTCTGGGATCGAGCCCCACATCAGGCTCCTCCACTGGGAGCCTGCTTCTTCCTCTCCCACTCCCCCTGCTTGTGTTCCCTCTCTCGCTGGCTCTCTGTCAAATAAATAAATAAAATCTTAAAAAAATCAGGTAATTTGCTGTATTTCATTACCATCTTACATACTTTTGTTTAATATTTTATATACTACTAAGAAAGCAAAAAACATTCCAGTTATCATTGTAAGCCACATCCCATTTTCAGAGATTGTTAAAATGCAGAAAAAATATTTTGGGGTAGGTAAAATATAATGCCTAAAAACAGTAAAGGTGATAATTGTGTAATAAGATAAAATCATTTGGGAGAAATGATTTTAGCCTTTTATTAGTATTTTCCCCCCAAAGGTATCATAGCTTTATACTTCTTTATTCTACTTATATGAGAAAAACACAAATTAAAAATTTCTAAGATTTATTAAAGTACATTCAAAGGTATATTATGTGGTTTGTGTATATTGATATGATTTGGTGGCATTCAGAGTGAATCTGTAGTTTTCTTGGTAATTAAGTTTTTAAAACACGATACTTGATTGCCTTAGAAATGAAGTTTACCTGAATATAAAATACATTTGTTCTCATATAATACTTCGGATTAACATTTTAGTCTCTCTCATGTCAAAGTTGATTTGATTCTTAGAAATGATCTGCATGTAAAATTTTTTGCCAAAAAAAAATTTTCTTTTCAGTTCAGGAAATGATATCCAAACCCCATTTTTGTTGCTCTCAAACAAAAATTTCACTGAACTCACTATTAATTTACATAAAAGATTGGTAAGTAGAATGCATGGAAAGTTAATGCTTACCATTTAATCTGCAAGCACAGTAGTAGTAAAAATATATTCATTATCCACATGCATTTTATCCTGAGCTCTTTGCCAATGAAAGCTAATTGACTAGTGCATTTAATTCTTTAGGATATTATAATTTCTAAATTAGAGTATTGTGGTGGATTCTGTAAGTCATGTAATAATCATAAAATTCTTGGTAATTCCACTGTAGCTTGGAAATCTCATGTGTACCAGTAGGTTAAATGATACAGTGTGGACATTATACTAGATACTTAGATTATTAGTAAGTACTAGGTGGTCAAATCAGTAAAATGTGGCAATAATAGAATTGTATATGTTGTACAGTTTTGTTTGCTTCTTTAAGATCTTAAAGCCAGAGTTTTACTTCATGAGGATGGGGCAAGATTTTAACATTCTGGCCAATATAGTCTCTTATTCTGTAAGCAATCAAGTTTATACTTAATAATCCTCACAGTAATAATATCTGGAGTCCTCCTTCATGTTCCCCCAACCTCCATGGAGAATGTCAAACATAAACAAAAGTAGAGAAAATAGAATTCCCATATACCCACCATCTGGCTTCACAGTAGTCAATTCAAGACTAGTCTTGTGGCATGGATACATGGATACTTCTTTTTCTGTCCTCCGTTTCAATCTTTTTGTTGTTGTTGACAAAGAAATTGGGTTGTTTCTTTTTTCCAGGTTCCCACAGTCAGGATTTACATCCCTTTAACATTTTTTGTCATGTCCTTCAGTGCCCTATATTTTCTTTGAATTGGTAGGTAGGTCCGGAGGCTTGATCAAGTTCAGGATCCGCCCCCCCAACCCCCACCACCTCACCCCAGGAAAAATATGTTCTAGATGGTGTTCTGTATAACTTAATATTCTTAATTTTTAAACAGCATAAGAATGTTTTTTTTTCCATTTTAACTTTTCTTTAAAGCATCATCTTATCTTATACTAAAATAGGGCTCAGTTAACTGAAAGATACTTATAATCAGGGCCACTAGATGTCTCCTACTTACTCCTTGTGTTAACTCTGCCATGCACATGGGATGATTGCCACCTCCAGAACTCTGCTGCTTTTTGTTGACCCCTGAACGTCCCAATCCCCAAATCTGTTGGTTGCTCTTTTTTTTTCTTTTTTCCCAGAAACAGGTAAGTAAGTAGAATTGACCCTAAGAGTTTTATAATTTATGATTTTTAACATTTAAAATTGTATATGGGGATGATACATCTTTACTTGTATTATAGTTTTTATTAACACTTGTCGTTGACAGTTTTTGAAATCTATCAACCCTAATATTTAAAGAGCTTTGGGTTGCCTGCGTGCCTCAATTAGTTACGTGCTAGACTGTTGATTTTGGCTGAGGTCATGATCACAAGATCATGAGATCGAGCCCTGCATCAGGCTCTGTACTGAATGTGGAGCCTGCTTAAGATTCTCTCTCTGGGGGGCGCCTGGGTGGCACAGCGGTTAAGCGTCTGCCTTCGGCTCAGGGCGTGATCCCGGCGTTATGGGTTCGAGCCCCACATCAGGCTCCTCTGCTATGAGCCTGCTTCTTCCTCTCCCACTCCCCCTGCTTGTGTTCCCTCTCTCGCTAGCTGTCTCTCTCTCTGTCAAATAAATAAAATCTTTAAAAAAAAAAAAAAAGATTCTCTCTCTGGGGTACCTGGGTGGCTCAGTCAGTTAAGCATCGGATTCTTGATTTTTGACTCAGGTCCTGATCTCAGGGTCATGAGATTGAGCCCCACCTCAAGTCCAGGCTGGGTGTGGAGACTACTCAGGATTCTCTCTCCATCTTCGCCGCCCCCCCCCCCCACCGACTTGCACGCACACATGCTTTCTCTCGCAAAAACACATAATAAAAAAATAAAGAGCTCAGTTACTTGGCAAACATTAGGCAGGATTTGTTTTTTAAAATGGTTTTACATGAGTTTTCTATAATTTTAGTTATTTCCTGATATTTTAATGCCCTCCTAAAATCACAGTTCATTCTGACAACAGGCAAAATTATTTTATACCATTTTTTCTCGATGCTTGTCTAAGATAGGTTTTTATATTCTAGACAGAGTTGTTGAAGACACAATAATTTCGTATTCTACAGTTGCTTTGTACCACCATCTGAAACAACCATCTTACAGGTCAGCTTTACCCACTAGTGTTATTCTTGGGCAGATGAAACCTGGCTGAAGAGAGATGGTTTGTTTACTGCCTTGATGTCTCTATTTTTGTGCAGAGGCTTTTTAGAGGTGCCTAAAAAAATAAACAATGGGAGAATAAAAATTTCAGCTTTAAAAATAAGTAATGTACAAAACAGGTATTTTTATCCCATTCTTGGCCTTATCTCATTCTCTATCCATGCCTTTTAGATGAGAAGTTTAATACACTTTTTTCCAAGTTTAATATATCTGAGAACTTGTTTTTCTTGGAACACTTTTGAAGATCTCAAAAGTGTAAAACAAAAAACAATATTTGGAAATTGCTGAATATCACTCTTTTTTAATTTAATTTAGTTTTTTAAAAAATCTTATTTATCTGAGCAAGGATTGCTCACATGCATGAGTGGGGCTGGGGCAAAGGGAGTGGGAGAAGCAGACTCCCTGCTGAATGGGGAGCCCAACCTGAGATCATGACCTGAGCTGAAGGCAGACACTTAACTGACTGAGCCACCCATGTACTCCTGAATATTACTCTTTTTATGTATATATCAAGAGATAACGTTACTTCTGATTAGAATTCTCTTTCATGATGCTCCACCTTGCTTAATGCTTATTAGAATGTCTATTATCAATTCTGGGATTTCATTTTGACTTATTTTGACTAGCACTTTTTCTCACATACTAATTCAGCATATAGTTATAAAACTCCTATAGACATCATGCTGAATTCCACAAAAAGTACACGAATGAGTCAAACCTGAGATAAAAAGAGATGTAATTTAGTGGGGGGCCCACAAGACAGGTTAACAATCGTTATAGGAGGTAGCAGTTGATTAGAGACGTAAGAGCCCTTGATGAAATGATGTGGCAGTCAGGAGTAGTGGATGATCACTATAGAGAGATTTGGAAAAGCTTCAGACAAGAGAAGCTGTTTTAGCTGGTCCTTAAAAGACAAGTAGGTGTTTGGTATTACAGAAATAAGACTGGGGAGGTGTTATGGGAGGGACCTCTGTGAGCAAAGGTGCCAAAGCAGGAAAACATGAGGCACATGTTAAGGAAAGTAGTGAGTTGCTGCTTGACTGAAGGATTAAGTACTGGAGTGGGTGTGGGGAGTGGCATGGTAGAGGGCCAAGCAGGTGATGGGTTTGGAAAGTTAGGTTAAATTCCATATTGAAGAGTAGACTCTAGGAGATCATAGGAATACCACCATGAAGGTCATTCTTTAGAGAGGTTAATGTGGTGGTGATATTTGAGATGGGAATGCCAAGGCTGTGGGTGATTCAGGTGAGTAGTGCAGGGTGAGGAGATCTTGAGTGAGGGCACTGGTGTGGAAGGAGGAGGACAGGCAGCCCCTAGGAGGTTTTACAGACTGGGAGAGGATGGGCTCAGAGATGGCTCTGGTTGTTGAGGGTACAATTTAAACTCGTTATTAAACAGAAACATTTATCAATTGTTATAAAATTGATGTTAGTTAAGTTTCTTCCATATTCTTAGTTCTAGAGCCAGTACAAAAGCCTCATGAAGGTCCTGGAGAAATGGGGAAACCAGTTGTCATTCCTAAAGAGGATCAAGAAAAGATGAAAGAGATGTTTAAAATCAATCAGTTCAATTTAATGGCGAGTGAGATGATCGCGCTCAACAGATCTTTACCAGACGTCAGGTTAGAAGGGTAAGTACCTAGTGTAGTACTGACAGCATTGAATTTGAATGAAAGTGTGTTCTGAATTCCCAGTAGTGTTGACTGTTCTTAAAGTGAATGTTGTATCACTAAGTTACTACTTACCCACTTTTAAATAATTAAATACTGATAAAAATACTACTGATCATTAGGCTATAAATTTTAGGCTTTGGAAAATAATGATTTATCTTAATAGATTAGTAGGGAATTTTAAACTTCTCAAAACATTCCTGTAATCAGCTTTTTAAAAAAAAATTCTTTTAAGATGTATATAACTTAAAACTGTAATGTATACAGTCATAGGTGTACAGATTACTGAATTTTTACATATATGTATATACCTGTCTAATCATCATCCACATCAAGATATATGTGTTATGTGAGTGAATATTCTATAATTTATTTACACACTGATAGACATTTGGGTTGTTTCCACCTTTTGACTGTTATGAATAATGCAGTTGTGACATTCTTGTGCATGTCTTTTGGAGGACTTAGGCTCTCGTTTCTTTTTGGTATGTACAGGGGAAAGGAATAGGTTATACATTTATATAGCATTAGTATGTGCTGCCAAACATTTTTCCAGGATGATTGTACCAATTTACATTCCCACCACCAATGTTATGGATAGTAAGGAGGGCACGTATTGCATGGTGCACTGGGTGTTATAGGCAACTAATGAATCATCGAACTTTACATCGGAAACTGGGGATGTACTGTATGGTGACTAATATAATTTAAAAAATTTAAAAAAAAAAGAGGCCCAGTTGCTCCATATGAAGAAGGTAAATAAGATATTTGGGTTAGAGGACAGCAGGCCCTATTAAAAGCAAAGGACCTATACAGAAAACACATGGAGCAAGTGAGCATACACATTTGGCTCCTGAGACCCTAGCCACCTTACCCTCCCATTAATGCCAACAGCCAGGCCACCTTTCTCCAGGCAAGAGATTGCAGGATGATTCTTGATAGAGTAGGACGAGGCATCATCACTCTGAGCTAATATTCAGCTTTTTGGTTCCCTATTTTTATAACAAATATGTAACCAAGGAATACTAGACAATCACAAGAAACCCTCAAACATGAAAAATATAGTCCCCAAAAGAGAAATACGCAAGTTGGAGGAAGGAAAAAACTATTCAGGGAGAAAAAAACTTAAAAAGAATTAATCCCAATGAAATAAAATGTATTACAACCATAAAACAAGAATAGGTTACTATTCAAAAGATACACTAGGAGAACAGAAGAGTGTTTCGAGTTTAAAAAGAAAGAAAGAAAAAAAGGGCAAAGCTTAATGCAACTCAGCAGCAATCCTGGAAACAAAGGAGCAAAATTCCAGAGGGAAGGAATTGCGAGCCTAGAATTCCATATCTGTCCACACTTGCAATCAAATGCATAGGTTAAAAAAGGACATTTTTGGAAACGTGCAGCGTCATAACATCGAACTGCCATGCACCCTTTCTTAGAAAGTTACTGGAGATTATGCTCCACCCAATGAGGACCTAAACTCGGGACAAGATGGACACAGAATGTAGAAGACAGGAGATTTGGCATAAAACAAGTGTGGTGGGAATCCCTCGAGGATGGTGAAGGGAGAGCCCTGGATGGGAGTTGTTAGGCCAAGAGGTAACCACCCAGATGGAAGCAGGACACGCACCGGCAGAGACTTCAGGAAGACAGATGATGGTACAGCTGAATGCCTCTGGAAGACATTTAGACGATGGGGAGCTTGGGATGCATTTAATAAGTACATAGAAAACCATAGCAGAGAAAACATAATTCTAGGGAAAACTTTAAGAAGTTGTTCAGAAAAAGCAAAAGCAGTTATAGTTTAGTACATGGCACAGCTGTGAATGAGTCCTAGAAGGCCACCATTTAATATTGTGCATATAAAAGTTAAACTGTGTGGGGGATGGAGAGTATCAGTGTGTTCATCCAGCAGATTGGTTAAGTGGCGATCAGTCAAAAGAAGCTTCGTTGTACTCTTAAGTTTTCCCAAGTTGTTAACTCTCCTGACCAATATAAAGGTTACTGAAGAAAGCTACACCATTCAGAGAAGCCTGAGGTTGAAATGTTAATGGTGTCTGTGCTAAAAAGAGCCTTGATTATTATTGTTCTGGTAGAATATTCTCCTATGTACATTATTGTTCTTAATACATTTTATTAAGCGTTTATGTTTTGAACAGTGTTTAAATGGTGTGATACACATGCTTGTGCACTGAATTTCGGGCTTGATGAGGACTGCCTAGGCTTGAAAGTCTCACTTTGCACAAGCTGCTGATACTCAGTCCTTCTTGCCAACCGTTTGGTCTCTGTGGGAGTGGGCTGCTGAGCAAGTTGGCACAAAGTCGCTACTGTCACTGGGTAGCCTTTTTATACCTTCTTGCTCCCATCTCTGTGCAGGTATCTTTTAAAGTTTTTTGTTTGTTTAACTTTGATTGTGGGGAATTTCAAGTGTGTACAAAAAGAGACAGTAGTATAAGGAACCCTCATGTGCTCCTTACCTCGGTTCAGAAATGCCTAATAGTCTTGTCTCTTACTTACACCCTTTTATATGTCCCCCAACAATCTCTGTCTCCTGGTATGTACACCTCTGTGTATCTTCTTCCTGCTGAACTAGGGTTGGTCTGTATGTTCTACCAGTAGAACACAGTATAAGTGATGGAGTGTTGCTTTTAGTGTCGCTTTTAGAAAATACACTGTGATTTCAAATTCGGTTTTTTACTCTCACTTGGGTCATTAGCTCCAGAATTAGCCAGCTGACTTGACAGCAGCAGCCCTATGGTAAAGCCCCTGTGGTTTGTGGCCTTCTGTGAATAACCAGCTAAGTGTGATTAGAAGCAGGTTCTCCAGTTCCAGGCAAAGGTATACCATTTGTAAATATTTCAGCATGTATCTCTGAAAGATAAAGACTCCTATAGGAAGGAAGGTCATGATACCATTTCATACCTAAAAAAATAATTAACAGTGACTCCGTAATAACATGAAATACCCAGTTAGTGTTCAGATTTCCCTAGTGATGTCATACGTTTCTTTTTTTTTAGTGTTTTTATCAGGATCTAAATAAGGTCCACACATTGCAAATGGTGCACATGTCTCTTAAGCCTCTCTTAGTCTCTGTAGGTTCCCTTTCCATTTTTCTCCCCGAAGACCAGGCAAAGTATCTTGTATCTTTCCTCAGCCTGCATTTTGTGGACTGCGTCACTTCAGTGTCATCGACTGTTCCTGTTTCCTCTGTTTGCTGCCGCTGGTAGGTTAAAGGCATTTTGTACCAGTATCCTTCAAGTCAGCCAGATTGTGTGCTTATGGTACTAAAGGTGTGCATTCTGGTTAGCCATGTGCATCCCCATTGGACAGGTCTCTTGCATGTCCCATCCTTCTGTTTTTTTGGACTACTTGAATTGATTCTCTTGGTCTCTTATATTTTTGTCTTTTCTTTTTTTCTTTTTCCAGGGAAATATTCTAGACTGTCTTTGAGCTATTCTCTTGAATTTTTTATTTGTTAAGTTTTTTATTGCTAAGTTTTTGTCATTGTTATCTGGCATTTAAACAATGTAGACACAAAACCCTACACTTTACTATTTTTATACATATAAATATTTGTGAGATATTTAGTATAATAGTAGCATTTTAATCTTTCTAGTTTTTAAGGTAAATTTAACTGTCGTTTAAAAAATAATCAGTTCATGGGGCGCCTGGGTGGCACAGCAGTTAAGCGCCTGCCTTCGGCTCAGGGCGTGATCCCGGCGTTCTGGGATCGAGCCCCACATCAGGCTCCTCCGCTATGAGCCTGCTTCTTCCTCTCCCACTCCCCCTGCTTGTGTCCCCTCTCTCGCTGGCTGTCTCTATCTCTGTCAGATAAATAAATAAAATCTTTTAAAAAAAAATAATAATAATATTAATCAGTTCTGGGGTGTGTGGGTGGCTCAGTTGGTTAAGTATCCGGCTCTTGGTTTCAGCTCAGGTCATGATCTCAGGGTCCTGGGATCGAGCCCCGTGTCAGACTCTGTGCTCAGCGGGGTGTCTGCTGGAGATTCTCTTTCCCTTTACCCCTCCCTCCACTCCTGCATGTGTGCAATCTCTCTCTCTCTCTCACAGTAAATAAATTTTTAAAAAGTAATCAGTTCCATGAATCAGGCTGTTGCTGTTAAAGTTCTTCAAAAAAATTGCTGTGGCCCAGGGTAGTTAAATTGAGTTTGGATCCAGGTCTGGCTCTTACTTCTCTTTTTTCTCTACCTGATTGCTGGAAGTTATTTTTTCTCATTTTCTTAACCATTCCTTTTAATGCTAAGTTAAATTCTGGAAACAGATTAAAATAATGTGTTTAGTAAAATTGTATTTATTTTCTCAGATAAGCTCCTCTAGATGATTATGATGAATTTGTGGAGGTTGCTTTGCTTATAATTTTTAATATTTTATATTTCCCAGGTATTTTCAGTAACTGATATTGCCCTATAAATAATTGGTATTTCTAAGGCTGATAAAGTGTTTTGTTTCAGTTAAATAAAATTTTGTTGTGTACATTCTAGCATAAATATTACTTTTTCATACCTCTCTTCTGATTTGGTTTCTACCTGCTTCATGAAATGTAAATTTTCTGTTATAGAACTTTAGCAAATTCCCTGATTTTGTTCTTGTTGTTGTTGTTCGTGTTCTATCTTTTGCCTCAGAGAGACAAGATAATTTGTAGTTTAAAAATATGCTCACGGAGGGGGGCGCCTGGGTGGCTCAGTCGGTAGAGCATCTGCCTTCGGTTCAGGTCGTGATCCCAGGGTCCTGGGATGGAGCCCTGGTTTAGGCTCCCTGCTCAGCAGGGAGTCTGCTTGTCCCACTCCCCCTGCCCCTCTGCCCCTTCCCCCAGCCCATGCATTCTCTCTCTCTTTCTGTCTCTCAAATAAATAAAAAAATAAATGGAATCTTTAAAAAATGTACGCTTGGGGTGCCTGGGTGGCTCAGTCAGTTAAGCGTCCGACTTTGCCTCAGGTCATGATCTCAGGGTCCTGGGATAGAGCCCCAAGTCTGGCTCCATCTGCTTGTCCCTCTCCCTCTGCCCCTCCCCCCGTTTGTGCTCTCTCTGTTTTTCTCTCAAGTAAATAAATTTTTTAAAAAATAAAAATTATGCTTCAGGATATTTATCTTAAAGTATTTTTTTCATGTATTTTCCATCTTTTACTAGATATCTCTTGGAAATTTTTTTTTCTTTTGGAAAAACTAGACTTCTCTTTCTTTAACTGTTATTTTTTTAAAAATAAATTCATATAAACATTCAGGAAGCTATAGGAGATAACAAACTTTTGTACCAACCACCAGCCTTACTGAATCTTAAGTTGCCATATTTTCTTTTTCTTTTTCTTTTGCTTTTAGCAGTAAAACTTTATGGCTACAGTTGAATCCCTTTGTACAAATCCTCCTCCCCAGTTCTCTTTAACCATCGTTCTGGTTTTTCCATTTATCATTACTGTTCATGTTTTAAAGGTACTTCTTCATGTCTCTATATATGAATAACATAGTTTATAGTTTTATATTTTTAACTTAACAAATGGTAGTACAGCATAGGCACAGATCCTTCTGCAGCTTTTTAAAAATTGTTTTTGCTCACGCATTGATTTTGAGATTTATCCATGTCGGTGCAAGTAGTTCTGGATCATTCATTTTAACTGCTTTGGTAGAAGTCCATTGTATGAATATGCCATAATTTATCTATTGTTCTTTTACTTTATGTGTACATATTTCATCGTTATAGTGTCTCTGTAAACACCCTTTTACATGTATTCTCTTCTACAGATGTTAACAGTTTTCTGTAGAACAGTGCTTTTCAAATTACAGTTCAGGACCCTTTACTCATTAACGGATCATAAAATGAGTCTAATGAATACCTGTTAGCATTTTAATTAGTGAAGTAGAAGATAGAGTGTGTTTTATGTAGTAAAAGTATTTTTCATTAATCACTAGTTCAGGATGTGTGTATTAGATTAACATAAAATGTATTTGTTACCATGGGTTATGGCCAAAAGTGTTCAACAGTAGAAGTGAAATTATTGTGCTGAGAGGTATGCACTTTTTTATTTCACTCAATTTTTTTTTAAAAAAACTGCTCCCATGCTGGTTTTACCAATTTACATTTTCCAGCCACAGAGAATTCATGCAGAGGATGATAGTGGCATGGGCTAGGCTAGCACAGATGATGAAGTTTTAAAATTCTGATTGCATTTTTTATGATGGAACCTACCAGAATGCTGATGGGTTGGATATGGGGTAAAAGAGAAAAGGAGGAGTAAGAATTTAGGCCTGAGCAGCCATCTCATTTACAGTAATACTTGCCAAGATAGAAAGAAGAGGAAAATAGAAATATGGGGAAAGAAATCAATTAGCATATACTTATAAAAGCCTGGAATTCAGGGTAGAGGTTGAAGCTGGAGCCATGAACTTGGACAAGTGAATTTAAAGGCACGGGGTTGGTTGAGGTAGCCTTCGGAGTGGATGAGATGAAAAAGAGGTTAGGTTAGATGATTGACATTTCAGCTTTTGAAGAGTGAGAAGAGGAGGAAGATCTAGCAAAAGGGTAAGAAAACCTGAGGTATGAGGGGGAAAGTACATGGAAGTCAAGGAAGTGTTTAAGAAATAAGTGGTCAACTCTGTTAAATTCTGCTGAGATGAAGGATGAAGTCTCTAAATTGACCCGTGAATTTCAGTGTATGGTGGCTCTTGGAACTTAGATAAAATTGTTTCTGTGGAATGACAGGGATGAAACTCTGATTTAAAAGAATGAGGAAAACTTCCAGTTTCTGTGATGGCAGCCTTGGTGATTTAGAGCAACTCTTCAGTTGAGGACAATTAAAAGTGAGGAAAAATACATATGTGTAAATGATTTCCTTAAAAACATATAGAGGTTAGAAGGCAGTAAAGAATTATGGAGCCAAACTATGGGGGAAGATGAAAACTCAGAGAAGCAAGCTTGGAACTTTTACCTTGATGCATTCCACATTCCAGAAGTTGTATACCTAAATAGTACTTTTTGTTTTGTTTTGTTTTGACATTGCGATTTAAGTTCAGTTAGCCAACATATAGTACGTCATTAGTTTTGGATGTAGTGTTCAAAAATAGTACTTTTGATAGCCTTTTGGTGCTGGGGCATAAAACCTGGAGTCCAGAGCGTATCATGTGTTTGGGGGAGGGGTGGTGAGTCAGATAACCCATCCTGCATGCTTTAGTTTTAGGTTCCTAGAAATAATGATGAAATTGAAGTTGACCAGCCCTGGTGGTGACTGAAGCCCAAGTTTAAACCATCTTACTCCAGAAAATTGAATTTACTATTGCCCCTGGCTCCCCCTAGATTCAAATGTAAATCCTCTCTGAAGAATGCTATTAGGCCAGTAAATATTTAAATGGTACTTCATACACAGTGTCTGGCTTATACTAGACACCTGAGGAAACAAGGCATATGACAGAAAACAAAACAGTAGACTATGGAAATAGACCCAGAAGGACTCCAGGTAATGGAGTTATCAGACACAGACTTTAAAATGATTATACATAATATTAATGTGTTCAAGGAGATTTAAAAACAAGGTTGAGAATTTAAGCAGAGAACTAGAATCTATTAGAAAATAACCAAGTGGAAATTCTAGAACTGGAAAAGTACAGTAATAAAAAGTGAAGTCCTGATGGATGAGTTTAGCAGCAGACTAGACATAGCTGAAGAGAGTTAGCTGAATTATAGATCAGAAGTAAATATCCAGAATGAAGCATGGAGGATGGAAAATAAAGAACAGATAAGTTAGAGATACAGAAAATAAAGAGGTCTAGGATTGTCAACAAATTGTAGTCAGAATAAGAAAGAGAATAGAGCAGTAGTGATATTCAACAGTATAATGGCCAAGAATTTTCTAAAACTAATGTTAAAAACATTAAGGCACAGATTCAGTAAGTTTGATGAACCTTCAGCAGGATACCTGCCACATCATACTTGGGCGTATCATAATAAAACTGTTGGAAGCCAGAGCTAGAGAAAAGAATTGTAAAAACAAGCAAAGGGGTGGAGGGGGAAGATAAAGATTGCCTTCAGAGGTGCAACAGTAAGTCTGACAGCTGACTTCTCAGCTGACTTCTCAAGAGAAAAAACAAGGAAGCCAAAAGATAATAAATAACATGGTATCTTTTAAAGTCCTAGATAACTTTATATAAGCCTAAAATTTTATACCCAGCACAGGTATCTTTCAAAAAGAAAAACCTTTAAGAGAAACGAAACTGCGATAATTCATTACCCACCCTAAAAAACACTAAAGGATGTTCTCTAAGCAGAAAGAAAATCACTGGAATGATCAGGTATAGAAATGAAGGAAGAACAATGGAATTAGTAAATATGTAGATAAATTAATGTCAACTATGTAAACAATATCTTATGACATAAAATATCAATAAAATTAAAATAGAGAACAAAGCATTTTCTTGGGTGGGGATAAATGGAGTTAAACAGTTGTAAGTTTTTTTTGGGTTGTGTATGTATTGTCAAGTCGTGGGTAAAGATAGCAATTAGTATTAGATTTTAATAAGTCAGGGTTTTGTGTTGCAATTTTTAAGGTTACTACCAGAAGAGGATAAATCTTAGTAGAGTGGAAAAAGTAAAAATTAGAAAAATATAAATTCAGAGGCACCTGGCTGGCTCAGTTGGTAGAGCATTGTGACTCTTGATATTGCAGTCATGAGTTCAGTCAAGCCCCACATTGGGTATGGAGTCCATGTATATAAATAATAAATAGATATATAAATTTAAAAGAAGGAAAGGAGAAAAAAGGGCAAATATTTCTATTTGTATAAGATGCTAGATTTAAACTCAAGTATATAATTAAAACTGTTAAAGGTTTTGCTTAAAAGACAAAGGTTGTTAGATTGAGTAAGAAAAAATGACAACTGTGTATTATTATAGGAGGCAAACTTTAAAAAAAGAATATAGGAATACTTAGGGTAAAGAATAGAACAAAACATACCATATTTGATACCTGATCGATAGTTACTCTCTGGTAAATAGAGTAAACTTCAAGGCCAAAAGCATTAAGTGCTTTAAGAAAAAAATATTTTATTCTAGTTAACAATGCAAATACTGCATATCAGAACTTGTGAGGTACAGCTAATTTCATGCCGAGATGAAAATAGATAGCTTTAAATGCACGTGATTTTTTAAAAGATAGAATATAAATGAACTATCATAAGAAATTTGAAAAAGGACAGCAAATTAAACTTAAATAGAAGGAAGAGTAGAAACTTAAGTTAATAAATATACAGTAGAGAGAACAGAAAGCCAGAAGTTGGTTCTTTGAAAAAATTAATAAAATTAACCAGTCAAGAAAATAAGAGGAGTGACAAATAATCCATATAAGGTATGAAAAAGGTACCATTACTATAGGTGCTGCCCCCACAAGAAAATATACTATAAAGAGCAGAAATTAACATAAGAGAATACATAGAGTATAGGGTCAGCAAAGCCAAAAGTTAGTTATTTGAAAAGAATAACAAAATCAAAGAACCCTTTCCTAAATAATAACTATCATGAATGAAAAAGAGGACATTACCACACATTGTGCAGACATTTAAAAAATTGTAGATAATATAAACATTATCTCAATAACTTAAAAATTTAAATGAAATTATTAATTCCTGGAAAAATACAATTTAATAAAACCAACACAAGAAAAATGGAACAAGGTACTGTAACTATTAAATAAATAAATGATATAAATGATTTAAAATTTTTACATATGGACACACACAATCCTAAACTTCTAGGTGTTGTTGCCCTTGCCAATGAACTGTATCAAATATTTAAGGAAGAAATAATGCCAACTTACACAAACTTTTTTAGATAACTAGAAAAAGAAGGAACATATCAAACTTGTTTCATAAGATCAGGATGATCTTGAGATGAAAATCTGACAAGAACATGACAAAGGAGAATGACAGGCCAGTTTCATTGATAAACATAGGATTCTAGATAAAATGTTAGCTGAATCCTGCAATATGTAATGTTAATAATATATTGAAATCAGATTGGTTTATGCTAGCACAGTAGGTTGGTTTAATATTTTAAAATCATTTAATGTCACCACATTAACAGGAATAAAAGAGATAAGCTATGTTAGTAGATATAGAAAAGGGATTTGATAAAAATTTGTCATTGGTGATGACAGAAATTCTAGTAAACTATGAATGAAAGGGAACCTCCTTAATCTGATAAAATGTGTCTACCAAAACCAAAATGAAACAAAGCCGCTTAGGTTTAACAGTAATTTTGAAAGTGTTCCTTTCAAGATCTGGAACATGACCCAGACGCCCATTATCACTTCTATTCACTGTTGTGATGGAGGTTTTAGCCAGAGTAAGGAGGACAAGCAAAAGAAATAATAGTTATAAGTACTGGAAAGGAATTAAAACTTATTATTTGCATTCGACATGATTATATATAATGAAAATTCAGAAATACAGATAAAAGATTAGAATCAATAAGTATTGATTGTTTTACGGTTGATACTTATAATGAAAATCAGTTGTATTTCTATGTCAGTTTTTAACAAAAGGTAGGCAATAAATTTTTTTAAAATACCACTTAGAGTGCAATCGGAAAATATCAAATATTGGAAGCTCTCTTTAAAGGAAGTTCTAAAATGTTATTGAGAGAAATTAAAGATCTAAGTAATGGAAAAATGCCCATCTTTATGGGTGGACAGTTCAGTATTATAAAATGCTCGTTTTCTCCAAATTGATTTATAGATTCAGTGAATTTCCAGTCACCACATTTGAGTGTGTGTGTATAATTTGACAGATTGGTTCTCAAATGTAACTGGAAGTGCAAAGACCCAGAATAGCCAGACATTTTTTGTAGAAGAATAAGATTGGAGGATTTGCAATAACAGTTACCAGAATTTCTCAGGAAAGTATAGTAATTAAGATACTGTGGTACTTTTGTAAGGATATACAAACAGATTGGTGAAACAAAAGGAATTTATAACCGGTCCCATACTACTTGAACACTTGATTTAGGACAAAGATGGCACTGCATAATAGAAAGATGTTCTTCTAAAGAAAAAGGTAAACAGTACTGGGTCATCCTGATAATAATTTAAGGGCAAAACTGAAACTAACTTTTTTTTTTTTTTAAAGATTTTATTTATTTATTCGACAGAGATAGAGACAGCCAGCGAGAGAGGGAACACAAGCAGGGGGAGTGAGAGAGGAAGAAGCAGGCTCATAGCGGAGGCCTGATGTGGGGCTTGATCCCATAATGCCGGCATCACGCCCTGAGCCGAAGGCAGACGCTTAACCGCTGTGCCACCCAGGAGCCCCTGAAACTAACTTTTTCTTACACAATATAGAAAACCATTTTCATGTGTATTACAGATATAAATGTGAAGGCAAATCAATAAAGCCCCTCACAGATCACATAGAATTCATTATGATCTTGAGAGAGGGGAAGATTTCTTAAATAGGACATAGAGACTCCCAAAAATGCAGGGCAAGTTTGATAAATGGGACTACTTTAAAGAGTTACTGTTCATTTAAAAAAAGAGAGTGTAAAAAGAAAAATACATTGAAAAGACAAGTCACAGAAGAAATTTATGATACTTATAACCAGCAAAATGCTCAGATCCAGAATATGTAAATAACTCCTACACATTGAAAAAGGAAAAGGAAAATGGATGAAAGACTTGAAGAGATAATCCAGATGACCAGTAAACATAGGACAAGATGCTCAACCTTATTAGTAATCAAGAAAACACAAAACTAATGAAATACCATTTCATACTCTCATATAGTGTTGGTGGCAGTGTAAATTGTTAAACCCACATTGAAAAACATGTCAGTATCTAGTAAAATGAACACTAACATACTTCATGACCCAGCAGATCCACACCTAGATGTATCTAACAGATGCATGCACATATGCATCAAGAGACAAGGACAAAAATGCTAATAGTAGTACTTTTGTATTGGCTCCGAACTAAAAATAATCTAAGTGTTTATCATCAGTGGAATGTGGTAGATCCATATGATGGAATACTTTACAGCAGTGGAAATGAACAAAAGTCACAACATGAATGAATCTCACCATTTATACCAGGCTAGAGTCCCGGAAGAATATATACGCAATTATGCTATCTTGAGGAAGGCCAGAATCGGGCAACACAATTCGATGTTAAGGGTTAGGAGAGTGATTGATCACCTTTGGGGAGGAAGGACAAGGTAATGGGAGCAAGGGGGACTTGTAAGGTGCTGGCCACGTTTTCTCTCTTCCCCTGAGTCACGGTTACATGGGCATTTGCTGTGTGATAACTCATTCAGCTCTAAATTTATGTTTTGTGCACTCTGCTTTACTTCAGATAAAATCAACTTGAGAAAAGAGTGGGGGAAACAAAGTGGGAGGGGCTGCAGTGGAGGCAGCAGGTGCAACAGTGCTTTTGCGGTGTCACCCGAGAAAGGAGAGAAGTGGAGGTGTTAGCTGGGGAGATTGTGTGATTAAGGGAGACATTATCTTTCTTTTCTCAAAGATGGTATATAGTGCAGTCTGTGCATGTTGATGGGAATGATCCCACCGAGGGTAACTTTGAGAGGGGAGTATTACAGCAAGAGCATTTAACTTGAGTGGGTGAGAAGGAATATAGTTGGCTTCAGACAGGAACAGGGATAATTCGGGCCTTGTGTCGTGGGAAAAAGGCACAATGTTCACGATCACACATGCCTACAGGATGGTAAATGTGTTCATGGGAGCATGGAAATTCTCTGACAGCTTCTGTGTTTTCAGTGAAATTGCCACCTGTGAGTGAGGAGGGTGGGAAAGGTATTGGAAATCCGTGGACATGTGAACAAGCACACTGAAGGAGGTGAGTAGGAAGTTCAGGCAGAACTCTCCACAGCGCTGAGAGCCTGCTTGAGGTTTGTGGTTATAAATTGAAAATGAGGCCATTCAGCATGCTCACATGTTTTCTTTAGCCGTATTCAGCAGCTCAAGTGGATGCAAAATCAGCAGAAAGTGGGATTTAGCTAGGACTGGGATATTGCAGCAAGTGAGATGAAAGAATGGGAGCTCCAGGGTGGTGATAATCATAAAGAGCCATGGATCTAAGCAGAGTAGAGGACCTGGAAAACATGAAGAGGGCAATAGAAAGTGGGAAGAGGGATGGTCTGGAGTGGAGACCCCATGAAGGAAGCTAAGGATCTGGGATTATTGGAGTAATTTAGTTGGAAGAGCAAGGATTTGGGGGGAGGTGGGGGATGGTGACCAGAGATTCTGATGCTTAAAATGGAGGTGATCAGGGATGCCCTGGGTGGCTTAGTCGTTAAGCATCTGCCTTCGGCCCAGGGCGTGATCCCAGGGTCCTCCCTCCTCCACTGGGAGCCTGCTTCTTCCTCTCCCACTCGCCCTGCTTGTGTTCCCTCTTTCACTGTCTGTCTCTCTGTCAAGTAAATAAATAAAATCTTTAAAATAAAAATAAAATGGAGGTGATTGGTAATGGCATGGTCCAGGGATGTAGCATGAAAGTATATGGGTGAGATGTGGTGGAGGACAGTTTCATTGGAGGAGAGCAGGGCAAAGATCTGAAAGGACAGGGTATTAAAAAATGGACTACATAGATGCTAAAATGACCGAGAATGTGATGACAAGACTAGCGGGGGAACTGATAGGGAAGGTGATAGATGGCCATGAAAAGCATGAACTGGCACATTCTTTAAAAGACTTGGGGCTTCTTAGGGAAAAGGGAAAAGCAACAGTCTTAAATCAGCAGTAAGGAACAAGGATGGATCTACCACCCCCTTCAGATTCAGTGGTACATGAGATATGGAAGAAAAGCAGCCTTCTCTTGAAAGAAGACTACTCAGAGGACACACGGCTGGCTCAGTGGATTAAGCACCGTCACTCTTGATTTTAGCTCAGGTCATGATCTCATGGATTGTGAGATTGGGCCCCATGTTAGGCTCTACGCTCAGCGAGAAGTCTGCTTGACATTCTCTCCCTGTCCCTCTGCCCCTCCCCCCTCACTTGCTCTCTCTCTCTCTCTCTCTCTCTCTCTCTCTCCCTCTCTCTTTCTCTCTCTCAAATAATCTTTAGAGAAGTGAGAAACTACTTAGGAAGTGATCTTCTCGGCAATATTTTAATTAATGGTAGAAGATCACTTCCTAAGAAGATCAGATTAATGGTAGGGAATATTAAAAAAGAGATTATGAAAATAGCCGATTTTACTGGTAACAAAACCATGAATTCCCAGCAGCAAAGGGGAAAGGTTTGTAGGTGTTAATCTAAAAAAAAACCCAACAAAACAAAAAACCCTGCTAGTTACTTTATCTGCAAAATGGGTTTATTTGGGAATAGCAGAGAATTGTAATTCAGGACAAACTGCGCAAAACCATCGGCACATCCACCGATCAAAGGGAAAGACTTCGTCTTTTATGGAGGAAGAAGTTGGGAAGAGGGTTGGTTGGTTTGTTTGTTTGTTTGTTTGTTTTGAGGGAGAGAAGGAGAGAGGGAGAGAGAATCTGAAGCCGACTCCGCTGAGAGACTGAGCCACCCAGGTGCCCCCAGAGAAGCTATTTTGAATGAAAGCTCATTAGAGAAAAGCAGGAGTTCAGGGTGAGGATGGTTTCTCATTCGCTGAGGTGCAGGCGGGTCCTCAGTCTCTTGTAGAAGATACAGTGTACATCTTTTCCTGTTGGGACCTGTAGTTAGTGATTCTTTCTTGTTGACCATTCTGTTTGGGTCTGTAATTGACATTCTTGTAACTGAAATTGGTGGTATGGCTCCCCCTTCCTGGCCTCCCTTCCTGGCCTCCTGACCGTTTTTGTGAGGTTTCTCTTCATTAATTTTCACACAGGTCAGGAGCTTTAGTTAGACCGATAGCAGTTAGGATTTGGATAATTCATAATAACTGGAAGGCCTGGATTTTTTGTTACTTGTTCACGGCATTATCTTAGAGTTTTAGAACATTTTCACTAAGTATATAATTATGTAGTTATTCTCATTTCTAATATTTTTATTACTTTTCTCCTTTTTCTTTAAATAATCTTGCTAGTGATTTGCAGTTTTTAATTTTCAAAAAAGTAGCATTTCCTCTGATTGTTTTTTTTAAATTTGTTTTCTATGTAATTATCTCTTCTTTTTTGTGTTTAATCTGTTCTCTTCCTTCTTTAGTTAAATGCTTAACCTATTATTTTAAAATATTTTTGCTTTCTAATAGTCATTAAAGACTCTGTATCTGTGAACACTTCAGTGCAGACTGTTGTTTTATGTATTTTCATCCTTATTTATTCCTAAGTAGTTGGTAATTTCCATTTGATTTCTGCTTAACTCAGGATGACCTAGAAATACATTTAAATATTTCTAGGTACATTTCTTTTTGCCTTTTGATTTACTCATTTTTTTATTAGTGATTTCTAGATTAATTTCGTCATGGTCAGAGAACATGACCCGTATATGAACATGATCTATTTCAAATGTGTTGAAACCTTCTTGACCTAGAAAGTGTTCAGTTTTTTAAAAATGTTTCCTCTGCAGTTGAAAATAACTGTTTGGTTGCCTGTTACTTCTGGATTTTTTTCTTTTTCATAGTATATGCTGTATTAGATTCTGATTAATTTGTATTTTTAAAAAACCTCCCATATGATTATGGACTTGACACTTTCTCAATTCATTCTTTTATTTTTCAAGGCTGCTTCATTGGATGCATTTACAGTAATGATAGTATATTCTTGTTTTTAAACCCAGTGTTCGCTGTATCTGTATTAATTTTTTTACCCTGGTTTTGACATCGCTATACTACTTTTAGTCTGTTTAACATTTTCCTGGTGTGTCTGTTTTTTTTTTTTTCCCTATTTCTTTCAGCCATCTGTGATTTTATTTTATGTGTATTTCTACTAAATGGATGGATTTATATTTTCATTTCACTCTAATCATTTTTAATAGGTGAGTTTGATGCATCTACACTTGTGACTATTGTTAAATTTGGACTTCTTTTAGGTTGAACCACGTGTAATTGATACTCAACCATTTTTGACCTGTGAAAACGAGTTTCATAAAGTTCAACCTAACCTTGTTTTATTTACCATCCTTTTTATGTTTTCCTCCTTTCCTGCTTCGCTAACTGATACAGTTTCATTTGATAAAATTTTTAGTATTCTTGTTTTTGTGTCTCTTGGTTTGGAAGCTGCACATTTTACTTTTATTCCTTTAGTAGTAAGACCTGGGCATATTGTAATTGTCAATGTGTGGACTTTATCTACATGTTTCGTGCACATAGTGTACTTTTGATCTGAGCATTCATACTGTTCAATTTTAGGACATTTCTGGCTATAATCTCAAATGTTGCTGTGTTACCATTCCTTCAGCCTTTTCTTCTGGAATTACTCATATGCATAGACTAGAGCTTCTCAATCTATACTTTTATTTTTTTTCCCTTTGTCCCTTTTTGAATTATATATAATGAATTTCTCATTAATATCTCGGTAGTGACAAAGTCCAGATCTCACTCTGCCATTTACTGGCTTTGTGGCTTTGGAAGAGGCAGTGACCCATACTTCAGGATCCTTATCTGTACACTAAGAAAAGTAACAAGGGCTGTTGTGAGGATTTGTAGTGCTTCAAATACTTCCTGGCCCCTCGGATATAGAGAAGGCCTCTGTTCAGGGAGTAAGCTCTAGGTCCCAGTGCGAGTCTCATGAAAAGCCAACTACAAGCATGCTTTTCCATCCCCACTCTTTTTTTTACTAATCACTGTCTGGCTTCTGAAGTGTGCAATGAGAAATATCAGATGTATATTTAACTGTCTCTGCACTAAGATGAACAAAGCTGGCCAGCAGGTGCTTTTCAGACCAGTTCTCAGAAGTGGAAGAATAAGTAGTGTGGACAGCCCCTAGAGTGCAGCTTTTTCACCTTCTTGTCTGAATCCAGAATAGCCCTGCTTGATCTAAGTCATGGGCTTACCTGGTAGTATAGCTAGCAGTGTCCAGACCATCCTGTGCCTGCCAGAAACCTTTACTGTCTTGTAGGATCTCCAAGGACACATTTCCTGCAGGAAACTGGGGGAAGGATTAACATTGTTCAAGTGTCACGAAGAATGAAAAACAAAGAATAACTTTTGTAATGTGTGATGTTAGGGAAGGAGTCTTGAGGCAAATTCCATGTCATCTAATGCGGCAATTCCATCCAATATAATTAGTCTCAGATGTTTAAAAAATAATAATACCGGTTAGTGAGTGCTTAGTATGTACCAGGCACTACACACATTATCATATTTAAGCAGTTGAATAAAATAGTAGTATGCCCAGTTGACAGATGGGGTAACTCAGACTTCGGGAGATTAAATGATTTGTGCAAAGTGCAGTTAATAAGTGATCCAAGTGAAATCTATCAGTGACAAAACATGTATTCTTAATCACTGTGCTCTGCCATCACTTGTATGGTGGAGCTTCATTGATTTTGTCTGAGTGACAGTCCTCGGAAGAGAAATTACATAACGTTGCCAGACACTGCCAGACAGATGGCCAGCCATCTTAAGAAATACTGACTTATCATTGTTAAGTGGTAGTGACAGGCTAACTTTAGTGGATGACAAATACTTTAAAAATTATAACTCAGGGGCGCCTGGGTAGCTCAGTCGTTAAGTATCTGCCTTCGGCTCAGAACGTGATCCTGGCATTCTGGGATCGAGCCCCACATCAGGCTCCTCTGCTGGGAGTCTGCTTCTTCCTCTCCCACTCCCCCTGCTTGTCTTTCTCTCACTGGCTGTCTCTCACACTGGCTGTCTCTGTGTCAAATAAATAAATAAAATCTTTTTAAAAAAATTATAACTCAGAGGGACGTAGAGAAGAGAATTGGATTATATATGCATACTCACCTTGACTTAGCGTAAAGCTACTTCCTTTCCCTAGGCCTCAGTTTCCTTATCTGTAAAACTGGGAGAACAGTGCCTCTGTCTTACAATTGTTGTGAGGATAAGGTGAGGTAATGCATAAAAACTCATAATGCCATTTCAGGCCCTAAGAGGGCTGAAATAAGTACAATGAGACTTTAACAGTTGCAAAATAATATAAATAGTAATTATCATGGGACTTCTGTTGTTCTGCATTCCTGAATTGTTAGGTATCTGTGTGGATTGATTCTCTGGTAAACCCAGTCTTGCTGAGATGATCACTGTCCTAAGCAAAGTTAATAATCTCTCTATTTCCCAAAATGCTGCTGAGTCACTCAGGCAGGCACTCAAACTAACTCAGACCACATAGTGAATTGCATGCATTAGAGTTAATTCAGTAATTCTTTCACTCCCTTATAACAAGAGTGCTTGTTGTGTAGGCCATCTTTTAATTTTTCAATCAACTCCAGCTCCACTTCAGTGTATAACTCACTCCCACTAAAAGCATCAGTCCACTGTGGTAGGGATGGTACAGTTTTAAAAACCTGCCCATCTCCCCTCATCCTTTCTCAGTCTGTGCTCTCTGCCAAACAAAGGAGTAAACGAGGGAAAGAGAAAGGCATGGGATATGAAAGACAGGAGATTCAGTGTGCAGGACAGCTAATAGAATCCCCATGGGGATGGCAGAGGGAGAGCCCTGGACCAGAGTGGTGCGGGCATAGAGGCAAACCACCCAGAAAACTTCAGGAGAGAAAGCTTTAAGAAGATTTCATTCATATTATAGCTGGTGCTTCAGAACATCTTAAGAGACTATTTAAAGGATTTGTAGAGAGTCTGGGTTTGAAGAAAAGGGGCAAAAACAACCTAGGGTAAGGTGGAAGGTAATGTTGTGCAGAAAAGGAAAAGTATTCACAGTATACAAATTAGATATAAATAGCATTTTACGTAGTCCTTATGTAAACATTAAATAACATCCAACCAAATTTCTAATATAACTACATTGGGAGACTGAGGGAGTAACAAGTGTATGTGTTAGGATGGGGATAGGAGGGAAGTAAATCTTTATACTGTACAGTAAGTTAATATGTAATATCTAGAACTAGAAAAAAATCAGCAAATAAAAATTCAGATATAGTGTTTAGAATTATGGAGGTAAATACCAGGAGAAAGAGGTCAAAGAATTGGATCCACATGGGAGATGCATCCAAAGGAGAAAGTGGTGGAGAGGGGAAAGAACGGCTTTTTATTTATTTTTATTTTATTTTTTAAGATTTTTTAAATTTATTTGACAGAGACAGCGAGAGAGGGAGCACAAGCAGGGGGAGTGGGAGAAGCAGGCTTCCTGCCAAACAGGGAGCCCGATGTGGGGCTCGATCCCAGGACCCTGGGATCATAACCTGAGCTGAAGGCAGACGCTTGATGACCGAGCCACCCAGGCGCCCTGAGAACAGCTTTTTAAAACAAGCTTTGCACTGTTGTTTGTTCTTTATGTTTTCATTTGTCTTGTAGATTCCTAATTGCCGTGTCTTATGGTAACTTTGTTTTTAACTAAGAAATTGCCAAACTTTTTTCCAAAGTGGCTGCACTATGAACATTTCCACCAGTGAAATGTACGAGTGTTCCAGTTTCTCCACAACCTCACCAACACTTCTTTGTGCCTGTCTATTCTTAGAGCCGTTCTGCAGCATGGGAAGTAGTATCTCGTTGTGATCTTAATTTGCATTACCTATAACTAATGATATTTGGGCTATTTTCATGTACTTATTGGCATTCTTATATCTTTAATGAAATTTCTCTGGATTTTTTTGCCCATGTTTTATCAGGTTGTCTTCCTATTGCAGAGTTTTAAGAGTTATTTATGTATTCTAGATACAGATCCTTTATCAGATATATAATTTCTAAATATTTTCTTCCAGTTTGTGGCTTGTCTTTTCATTTCCTTAGTGGTATCTTTTGAATCACAAAAAATTTTAATTTTGATGAAGTCAAATGTATTATTTTGTATTATGCTTTTAGTATCATATCATGCTTAATAGTACAAGACTAAAAGCTTTCGCCTAAGGTCAGAAACAAGGAAAGGATGTCTGCTCTCCCCTTCTATTCAACGTGGTACTTGAAGGCAGTCCAGAACTCAGAAGTATGTACTGGGTGCAGAGGGAGAACCCCCAAGAGAAACCCACTCTTTCTGTTCTTAGGAATGAGAACGGGATCTCTTAGGGGTTAGTGGTAGAAACCCCCCCATTTTTGTCTCTTCCTTTTTCCCCTTCTCTACTATCCCAGTCCCTAGACAGTATTGCCAAGGCAGCACAGCCATGGGAGCCATGCCAGGCAAGCAACTAAAACTGAGGGAGGGGAATCTTTTTGACCAGAGGATATCTGGCCTCCAGAGTATCGGTAGAATCTCCCATGCATCTCTTCCTACCTCCTGCTGCTTGGCCTAGAGCACAGACACAGACACAGACAAGCAGTGCACAGCAGAGTGAGAAAACCAAAGCCTCTGCTTTCTAGCTATGTTGGAATGTCAACATAAAAGAGGTCCGTTGTCCCCCCGTTAAGTGTATAGATTTAATGCAGTTCCATTCAAAATCCCAGCAAGAGATTTAAAAATATATTTGGAAAGGCAAAGGAAATAGCAAAAATAATTTTTTAAAAGAAGAATAAAGTTAGACGAAATAACATTGCCTAAATTAAAGATGTACTATAAAGCTACAGTAATCAAGACAGTATGCTTTTGGCAAAGAGACAGACGTATAGACTGGTGGAACAGAAGAGATAGTTCAGAAATAGACCCACATGGATATGGCTGTTTGGTTTTTGACAAAGGTGTAAAAGCCATGCAGTAGAGGAAAGATCGTCTTTTCAACAATTGGTGTTAGGACAATCAGACATCCATATGCGAAAATATGAATCACAGCCTTAATCTCAGGTGTTTTTTGAAAATTAAGTCAAATTGGATCACAAATCTAACCTCTAAAAGTTCATAATTTTAGGGAAAATATTCAAGACTGGTATTAGGCAGAGAGTATTTAGACATGACACCAAAAGCCTCATTTCATAAAATAAAAAATTGGTAAGTTGAACTTCATCAAATTTTAAAACTTTCACTCTGATAGAAACACTGTTAAGAGAATGAAATGATGAGCTACAGGCTGGAAGAAAATATTGGCAAACCATACCTCCAACGAAGGACTTGTATGAAAACTATATGAAGAACTCTCAAACATAACCCAATTAAGAAAAAATGAATGCAGTAAAATGTTGTCAAAAGACTTGACACTTACCCAAGATACTATATGGATGGCAAATGAGCACATGAAAAGACATTAGCCATTGAGGAAATGCCAATTAAAACCATAATGAGGTACCACTCTATGCTTCTTTAAATGGCTACAAAAAAAATATAGTATCAAGTGCTGACAAAGATCCAGGGCATTTGGAACTCTCATACATTTCTGGTGGGAATGCAAAATGATATAGTATCTGGAAAACAATTTGGCAGCTTAAAAATTACACTTACAAACTTATACTTACCATGTAACCCAGTAGCCCATCCCTGGATATTTACCCTAAAGAAATGAAAACATGTTCACATAAAAGTCAGCACCTGAATATGTGTAGCAGCTCTCTTCATAATAGCCCCAAACTGGAAACAGCTGCTGAATGGAAACAATGATAGAGCAGAATGGATTTCTGATTTACTCTTCATAAAAAATAAGCTTTTGATACATAGGACTGCAATGAATCTCAAAGACATGCTGAGTGAAAGAAACCAGTCTCCAAGATTACATGCTGTATAATTCCATTTATAGGATATTTGTGAAAGGACAAAACTATAGTAATGGAGAACAGATACTGGTTGCTAGGGGTTATGTGTAGGGGAGGGTGAGACTATAAAAGGATTACAAAAGGGGTTCTTTGGAGGTGGAACTGTTCTGTTTCCTGAAAGTGGTGGTGGTTTTATGTTCTTTGAACAGAAAAAGTTTAATATAATTATTAACTATATTGGGGTTAACTGTAAGGAGATAAAGACAGTTATAAAGTATATCCTAGGGTTGAGAGTACCAAGGAATGAAAAACATTGAAAGAGAGCCCGCTCCCTAATGCTAGGGTTCAGACCTCATTGGAGAAGTTGTGATTGCTGCTCATTGGATGGTGGAGATACTTGCTGGTTACCCTTGGTGAGACCTGACACGACGTACTCTCCAGAAGTGAGGGCTGGTAGGCAGGCCTAATAAGCAGGAAATATACTTGAAATGCCTTTGGGCAGGAAATTAGAGCCAGAACTGGCAAACAGGAATCACGCTTCTGGGGTGCAGAAAGCCAAAACTGGGAAGCCAGCTGCTGAGTACCTGGGAGACTTACTGAGAGTCTGCCTGAGAGGGTGGGTGCTACTGAAACTTGGTGGGGATACTGCATCTGGGTGTCCACCACACACCACTGGCAGCGCCAAAGTAGGAAGGAGAAGAAAAATAGAAGTGTGCTGGAAGCAGGAAGGGAAGTTCTCATTTCTTGCAGTGTGTCCCTCCAACACCCCGTGTGTGTGTGTGCCGTGCAGAGCTTATGTATGCCTCTTGTCAGCTGCAAAAAAGAAGGGCTCATGGGAGTCAGTTACATTATCACAGACCAGGCCGTGGAGGGTGTATTTGGAGCTAACAGGCAATATATCCATAATGGGCACACTCTGTGATAGTGATGGATCATCTCTTGAATAGCCTAATATGTGTTTGTAGAGTCTTCTGTTTTAAAAATTTCTGTTTTAGTTTATAATGTAAATACCAACGGCTATACTTTACATAAAAGCACTTTGGGATCACCAGTTTTTAAACACATAAAGAGGTTATAAGTCAAAAAGTTTGAGAACTGCTTTATATTATTCTCTTTATATAAAGTTCAAAAAAAGGGTTTTTGAGGAAGACATAAAAAGATGGAAAAATATTCCATGCTCATGGATTGGAAGAATTAACATAGTTAAAATGTCCATACTTACCCAGAGCAATCTACACTTTCAATGCTATCCCGATCAAAATACCGAGGACATTTTTCAAAGAACTGGAACAAATAGTCCTTAAATTTGTATGGAAACAGAAAAGGCCCAGAATCTCCAAGGAACTGTTGAAAAGGAAAAACAAAGCTGGGGGCATCACAATGCCGGATTTCGAGCTGTACTACAAAGCTGTGATCACAAAGACAGCATGGTACTGGCACAAAAACAGACACATCGACCAATGGAACAGAATAGAGAACCCAGAAATGGACCCTCGGCTCTTTGGGCAACTAATCTTTGATAAAGCAGGAAAAAACATCCGGTGGAAAAAAGACAGTCTCTTCAATAAATGGTGCTGGGAAAATTGGACAGCTACATGCAAAAGAATGAAACTTGACCACTCTCTCACACCATACACAAAAATAAACTCCAAATGGATGAAAGACCTCAATGTGAGACAGGAATCCATCAAAATTCTAGAGGAGAACATAGGCAACAACTTCTATGACATCGGCCAGAGCAACCTTTTTCACGACACATCTCCAAAGGCAAGAGAAATAAAAGATAAAATGAACTTATGGGACTTTATCAGGATAAAGAGCTTCTGCACAGCCAAGGAAACAGTCAAAAAAACTAAGAGACAGCCCACGGAATGGGAGAATATATTTGCAAAGGACACCACAGATAAAGGACTGGTATCCAAGATCTACAAAGAACTTCTCAAACTCAATACACGAGAAACAAATAAACAAATCATAAAATGGGCAGAAGATATGAACAGACACTTTTCCAATGAAGACATACAAATGGCTAACAGACACATGAAAAAATGTTCAAAATCATTAGCCATCAGGGAAATTCAAATCAAAACCACACTGAGATACCACCTTACGCCAGTTAGAATGGCAAAGATAGACAAGGCAAGAAACAACAATTGTTGGAGAGGATGTGGAGAAAGGGGATCCCTCCTACATTGTTGGTGGGAATGCAAGTTGGTACAGCCACTCTGGAAAACAGTGTGGAGGTCCCTTAAAAAGTTAAAAATTGAACTACCCTATGACCCAGCCATTGCACTACTGGGTGTTTACCCCAAAGATACAGACGTAGTAAAGAGAAGGGCCATATGCACCCCAATGTTCATAGCTGCATTGTCCACAATAGCCAAATCATGGAAGGAGCCGAGATGCCCTTCAACAGATGACTGGATTAAGAAGCTGTGGTCCATATATACAATGGAATATTACTCAGCTATCAGAAAGAACGAATTCTCAACATTTGCTGCAACATGGACGGCACTGGAGGAGATAATGCTAAGTGAAATAAGTCAAGCAGAGAAAGACAATTATCATATGATTTCTCTCATCTATGGAACATAAGAACTAGGAGGATCGGTAGGGGAAGAAAGGGATAAAGAAAAGGGGGGTAATCAGAAGGGGGAATGAAACATGAGAGACTATGGACTATGGGAAACAAACTGGGGACTTCAGAGGGGAGGGGGTGGGGGAAGGGGATGGACTGGTGGTGGGTAGTAAGGAGGGCACGTATTGCATGGTGCACTGGGTGTTATACGCAACTAATGAAGCATCAAACTTTACATCAGAATCAGGGGATGTACTGTATGGTGATTAACATAATATAATAAAATAAAATTAATTATAAAAAAAAAAGTTCAAAAAAAGGGCAGAACTCATTTGTACAATGCTAAAGGTCCAGCATACCGGTTACTTTGGGAGGGGGCACAAAATAAACCTTTGGGGTGTAGGTCATAGTCTGTTTCTTCATCTGGGCACTGACTACTTGATGCATTCACTTGGTGGAAATTCATTCAGTTGCATGCTTATGATCGGTCCGCTTTTTCATATGTATATTATAATTTCAGTAAAAAGTTAAGCCTCTTCTTTTCCCTTTCCCCAACCCACACCCTGTTGTTAAACCTGCATGTAACTTTTTTTTTTTTTTTAAGTAGCACAACCCTTCACTGGCTAATTTTCATTCCTCAGGATGAAAGACTCATTTGGGACAGGGTGGAAGAAAGCTGCTTGGTAACACAGCTGTGGCCCTGCTGCTCACCCTCAGCTCTGTGTCCCCCAAACCCAGAAGGATTCCCCACTCCCACCTCCGTGGGGACAGGTCGTCCCTCCATGGGAGTAGCTTAACTAGAAGGCTGGAAGGAACTTTGGTTCTCCTTGAGTGCCTTATGTATTTCCCAGGTTGGGGTGGGAGTTACCTGTTCTGAGATCAGTTATGTTGACTTTTTCATACTTTCCCTATATTTCCTATGTTATTTTGAGAGAATATTTATGAATTTGCTGTGTTCTATGAATGATTAAATTTAACTGATTTAGGAAATTATTTTCCTTTTTGTCCAGATCCTAATACGTGTTTTACTTTGTGATTCTTCCTCCTGTGAACAATTTCCATTTTAGTCGCTATTCCTAGTGTTCTTATAGTCTTTATGGTCTTCCTTTCCATAGATTCAGAATTGAATTCTTTTCTGTATCTTCCGAGAAATAAGTCTGGCTTATTACTTTTCTTCTGCAGAATCTGCCATCAGAATTTTCTCTTCTTACTGTCTGCTTGCTAGCCATGCACATGGCTGTCAATACTGTTTATATGCTGTGTGTATTACCTGATCATCTCTGTCTCACACTATCTTTTTCTTTTGTTGTTTGGTAAGCCAGCAGCTTTGTAGTCACCCTGGCTGTTCTGCTTCCCAGTTCTCCTACAGTAATGAGTAGGATTAATTGGGGAAAAGAAATCATATATGACTTAGTATGCTTCAGTTAAATAATGTTTCAAACTCTTTTTCTGAACCCCTTTTACCCATACACAGGCCCGTTCCTGATTTCAAAGTCCTGTGCCAGTGTCTGTGAGTCAGGCATTCAGGATGAAAACACGAGTGTCTCGGCTTGCTCACTATGGTATCTGAAGCACAGTACTGCGTACAAATGTATAAATGTGTAATCTAGGCACTGTTTATAACATAACAGTTTTGATGGGAAGCTGTTCTCAGGAGTATTACTTGGAATGCTAAGGACTCCTTATCCTTCCCAGAGCCTAAGCACCTAGTCTTCGGGGCCTCCTAGTGGGGCCCGGAGCGAACCCAGGGTGAGGGGCATGGACTGTGGTGTGGAAAGGAGGCTTTGTAAAACAAAGGTGTATTCACTTCATGCCCCAGTGAGTAAGAGTGGGGTTACTAATAGGAGGAGATGGCGAACACACTGTGAAGGGGCCTGGAGAATGGTCAAGACAGTGGTAGGGGCTTAAGAGGGATATAATGAAGGATAATGGAAGCAATTTGTTTCTCCTTTCCTCCTTGGAGAGAGGAGGGACTGGTGTTGATGGGCTCACAGTGAACTCTCCTTCTAGTTCTCCTTTCAGCCTCTGTCCCTTGTCATGTCTTTTTCTCCCGTTTTCCTTTTCTTCCAGCTGCCAGCCAGCAGCCCTAGGGTGGCACTTTCAGTAGCTAGGTCGTCATGGCCTCTTCAGAAGAGGGATTCGTTGGCATTTTTCTCAGTTTTTTTCCCCATTTTTCCCATCTCCACTCCCACTGGCAGGTATAACACATGGGATTGGAGAGACAACAAGGTTTGAGGAGCTTGTGAGAGCTGGAAATAAAGGTGGAAAGAGAAGGCTGGAGCCAACAGTTGCAGTTTGGAGATACCTACAAAAGAGTTACATGCACATTTTTTAGGAGTGCCGATGTTCTAAACCGCATCCCTGGATGTCTGGTTGCTTACTTCCCTTGCTGTTCTCAGCTGTGTGGTGGTTTCATCCAGCTAACGAGACTGCAGGAGGAGACCATGTTGCCGAACAAAGTGCTGGAAACATACAACTAATACGTTGATTTTGTGTGCATATATTTTGGATGTGTTTGGTCTTTTTGATGGTTGCATTTCTAGATGTAGTTTTTACTACACAAGATGCATGTTGGTATTTCACTGTGGAGGAAGCAACATCAAGCCTTTGTTCAACAGAGCATGGACTGTGGAGTCCTCAGTCAGGCTCTGCCACTGCCTCATTGTATCTGTCCTCAGCCTCTCCTCTGTGAAATGTGGCTCCAGGTACCTCACGGAATTATTAGGAAGCTTCTGTGCCTAATACAAAATAGATACTCAGTAATTATTAGTTCTCTTCTTTTGTGGAAGTTATTTTTTTTGTTGTTTAGATCATTAAACTGCATAGACTTTTAATGGTTCTGATTTTTTTGTCTAATTGGATTCTTGAAACACATTCAGTTTCAGATTGATGATGCAGTCTTAGAGCGTTGTCCTTTAAAATGAATCAACAGAAAACATTGATCAGGAAGAGGTGCCTAGTTTTAAGAATACAGTTGACATCTTTAAGATAATTTAAATCTAAACCTATAACTTTAAATAGGTACTATTTATTAAACACACATTAACCAAAACTTAAATAAACGAATAGTTACCAAGAGTCCCACCACTAGAGCAAACTGTCTTTATTGTTCTATTACCCCTTCTACTCCAGATGCATTGAATATGCTGTTTTAACAGTCACTTTTTATAAAGGCATTTGCTTTGTCTCTAGGTGTAAAACAAAGGTGTATCCAGATAATCTTCCTACAACAAGTGTGGTGATTGTTTTCCACAATGAGGCTTGGAGCACACTTCTGCGAACTGTCCATAGTGTCATTAATCGCTCACCAAGACACATGCTAGAAGAAATTGTTCTAGTAGATGATGCCAGTGAAAGAGGTAAATTTTAAATTTTAATGCCAATAATATGCTACATCTTTTATCATTAATGGTTAAGAAACGTCGATATCATTTTTAACCTAATAATTTTATACAAACTTCTAATTTATCCTAAAAATATTTGTGGCATTTGGACTCATTCACATATGCAAAAAATTACGCCCTTGTGAAACTTCAAATATTGCCTTAATTAGCATTTAATTTGTGTCACAGCTTAATCTTGTTTTTAAAAAGAAATAATGCTATATAATATAAACATATATGCAGAACAGTGAAAAAACCCACATGATTTTGTTAGAGTTTTCGTTGTGGGCAGCTGCAGCCATGAGCTAGTGGAGAGAGACTGGATCCTCCTTAGAGCTAGGATGGAGAGCTTGAGTTCCAGGTGTAGTGGGAAGTACCCCGGCAGGAAAATGGAGCCTTCACTGGGCAAGCCTTCGTTCTCCAGATTCTTCTTAGGTTTTCGCATTTTCTCCATCCCTAGGTTCAGGAATGATCTATAGCTGGTTATATAAAAGGATGAGGAAGGAACTTAGGAGAGAGTGTATGTAATATGTTAATAAATTTCTACATGACTCTTACTCTTCCAGGAATCTCAGAACAAGCTTAAAGTCTCTCAGACTATCTTATGAAGCACTCCTTTGGGAAAGTTATATTAATTAAAAGTACCTCGAGCTAACATTACTTATTTTGAATCCTTCATGGAGATTTTACACCATGGGCTAGTGTAGAAAAGGCTCTGCTAAATCCCATCTGTAGAGAAACCTGTTAAACTCAGACATACCCAACATTTCGCGGGCTTTTTTTTCACAGCACTGTTGAGGACTGTTGGTGTCTTGTGTTTGTTCCCCCAATATTCCTGTGCTCCCATGAGAAAAATTTGGAAGGAACTACGGAAAATGGCTCTTCCTTCTTTGAACAGCCTTAGACTTCCTGACCATCATTTCACGCTCTTTTGCTACTTCAGCTTTCTTGCCTCATCTCTCACTGCACCTACTAAGATGGTTTATTTAAGCATTTTACCTTCTCCTTCCATGACTATACTGAGTATGTAAATTTAATCACAATTAATCACTTCGTGTTTTAATTATGGGGAGTAATTTGCACATTAAAAACAGTTTAAATCTCACCACTGTGCCAAATTGTAGAAGTACAAACAAAAAATAATATAGCTTACCTCCTCAAGGGAATAAAGATGACCGTTTATAAACACACAAAGCATTTAAATAATAGTATATAATGTAATTAATGTCAAAATGAGTGAGCTGTTAGAAAATAAGAATAGCACACTTAAAGAGTTATTGTTGACAGAAGTGTAAACCCTCGGGTGGATAGTTGTTTGCCCTGAGTTAATTAGTCCCTCTTTAAGAAAATTAGCTTAAGTTCATTGAAGTAGTAATATGTACAAACATTGAGTCTGCGAGTGACTAGTGTTTGTTTTACTTATGTGTTGTTATTTGCTAAAAAAAATTTTCCTCAAGGAGAGCTCTTTCCTCAGATGAAATGAATTATTTTTCCATTTCCTCCTTTGTGTTCTCTGATATTCTATTGAGTGCATGGGAGGGCTGTGTGTAAGAACCCGGTTTTGTAGGATGTGGCCTAATGAAAGATACATGTGCCCACAGCTCTAACATGACAAAGTCACATATACCAGTTATATTTTCCCTTCCTTATGTGGGCCCTTCTTAATCACCCTGCTTGTACAAATTATAAGAGAAACGTGGGCAGAGGTCTACTTGGGGCTCTCGGTTCACTAAGCAGGGCCCCGGAGTCCTACTCCAGAGCCCCCAGTCAGGAGTCTGGTTCTCCTTCATGTTCCTGCCTGGAAAGGCTTGATGGGTGCCTCCCCATTTCTGATAGTTGGAAACCACTAGGTATTGTGTTGTCGTGGTTATAACTATATCCTTCTATCCAGATTGAGAATTCTCTAGTGTAGTTTTTTTTGGCTCTCTTGTTTTGGTGGGAACTGTAGGGCCCCAGAACCAGAGCAGGCTCTGTTTTTATGTAACTAAGTTTGCCTTTCTTACTCATGAGACACAGGCAAGGCACCCTCACTTCTCACCTGGGCTGCTGAAACAGACTAGTGGCCTGGTCCCCCTGCAGACACCCTCGCCCTCCCACTCTGTTCCCCACGCTGCATGCACAGGGAGCTTTTAAACACGCTGCTCTGATCTTGGCACTTCTGACTAACACCATTCTCTGAGGCCTGTGTGACCTGGCCTCTGCCTGCATCTCTCCTCACATCCCAAACCATCCCCTGCCCACCCCATCTCCACAGTTCAGCTCACATGTTTACTCAGAATCAAGATATATTTAGAGAAGCCTTCCTTGAACTCCCGAGATCAGGTCGTGTCCCTTTGAACATGTTTTGGAACACTACACTCCATGGCTCTCCTCAGAGTTTTAACTGTTTGTGTTTGTTTAATGACCATCTCCTCTGCTAGACTCTACACTCCATCAGAGCGGTGTGCTCACCACTCTTTCCTCAATGCCCACAGCACTCACTGCATAAACAGTCCAGAATTTAATGAGTGAATGAAAGAATAATCTACCAGTCAGTTAATTCTTGCCTTTCTTCTTGTCTGTGCAGACTTCTAATTAGGACACATCAGCATGCCTGGTTTGCTTATGGCCTCAGGCTACCGATTTCACAGTTAACCTGCTGAGTCGTCAGTAGCTCCATTTATTACGTATGAAGTAGGTGCTATAATTATCCCTATTTTACTGATGAGGTTTAGCATAAACCTAGCGCTTGACCTCTTAACTGCTACGTACGTCACGTCTCATAACTTCTCTGTTGCAAGGTCTAAAATGAAAACAGCTTGGATGAATCCCTACTTCATGTCAGAAGTTATTGTCATCTCAGAAGGTCATCTTAAGACTTAGAACTGATACAATGTTCCTAATCTGAGATGACTGTTGTTTTTCTCGTCTTTCACAAAAGAAAGCAGAGATTCTTCTTTAGTAGGGATTAGGAGTCAGATTTTTTTAGACCCTAAATTACTTGTTCTTTCGACTGCTCTTTAGAGTTCTGGTGAAGATTTCTCAGATGTTGCTGTAAGCGGTGAAATTTTCCCTGACACACTCTCTGGCAGCCTCACATTCCCTGATGGAGAGATGCCTAGGGATCCATTTATAGGCTAATAGCTATAAAGATATTCTGATAAACAAGATTCTCCCTTATTTTTAGCTTCTACCCATAATCACTTAAACCCCCGTGGCTTCATTTTTGTAGAATTAGCCCTGGATGCATAATTCTATATCATCAGTTAGGAAGACACCTATTTCTTAGCCTTATTGCATGAAGGCCACAAAGATGTCGAACAAAGATGCCAAGAAAATTTGTGGAATGGCAACTTTTTTGAGCTGCCAGACCAGAGAATCATGCATTTTTCATTTTATTTATAGACAGGACAGAGTATTTTAACTTTCAAAGACGTGGGACTTGGGAATTAGATTGCTTTGATTCTTAAGAAGACTTTAAGCTGTCTGATATTTTTGGGAAAGCTTATTGGGAGACATCTTGCGTATGACACAGCCAACCTCAACTGGTCTGAAGCACTAGAATATATCTCACACCCTATCACAGGGGAGTCCATCAAACTCTGAACAAAGTAATTTTAATTTGTGTCAGCTCAGATGATTCCATGGTTCTGAATTGTTCTCTCTAGTTCCCTTCTAGGATTTCTTGTTGTGGATGAAAAGATGAGCTTTGAAGTCAGGCAGACCTGGGTTTGAATCTTGGATCCACGCCTTAACAAGCTGTGTCACTTTGATCGGTTCATTTTAGATTCTGAGACTTGGATTTCTGTGTCTAAAATATGTGTAGTGACAGTCTCATAGCATTGCCGTTGTCAGGATTAAATAATATAAAATAGGTAAAGAGCCTGGCATTGTGCTAACAGACAGAAAATGATAGCTACTATTGGAAAATCTTGCTCTTCTCTAGGATTGGCATTGCCCTCACGTTTTTATTTATGGAGTTATATCTCTCTCATCCTAGGATTTGGTTCATAAGATCACAGTGGTGACCCAGTAGGAGTTATACTCCAGATATTTTTACAGATCCTGCTTTTAGCCTAGGAAATACATTAGCAGAACTGTAAACAGTCAGTATTCTGATATGGGGGGTCCATAGACCTTTCTCGTTCAAATTTTCATATCCTTTAGTATATCATTATTGAGTCATTCTGGTTGCACCAGTTCAAGCAGGCAAGAACCATGTCACTCCTATTTGTTTTTCTCTCTGTGTTACATAGGAACCCCTTTGGATTCCCATGATAAGTATTTAAGGAGCCCCTTAATACATACACCATCCTCTCTGGGTCCTTCTAGTCCTAGAAGTCCCAGCACTTCTCTCTCAAGTTTCTCCTCCCCTAAAGAGATTATCCTCATACCAGTTCTGTTGGGACTAGTTGGAAGGACATTTGACCATACCACCCTCAGTAGCTTCTCTAGCAGAAATTCCACAAACTAACCTGAGCTGAAAAATTCTTTCTCTTTGCATTGAGGAACCTGAGCCTTTCCTGCTTTTTAAAGTCAGATACATAACTTTGGAGGCAAGACTTCCTTGTCTTAGAGGCATAACCTTTATCTGAACACTCCAGGATAGTTGCTGGTTTCACACAACCACTTCCTCTCCCTTTCCTTTCCCCCCTTTTCCTTCAATTGCGCTTCCCTCCTAAGACCTTCATTACTTAGACCTACTTGTCTGCTAAGGAACTCTGTTTGGTCCAGCATTTCCCTTCTGAGCTTGACCTCACTCCCTGCCTCCTGATAGAAGAACTATATAGTCAAAGACTGTGGTAGTCAATAAGACAGTTGGCTTCAGGTTGGATTTTGAAGAAATCCCACAATTGTCTGAATTCTGCCAGCTCTTGCGTATTCTATTCCTTCTGTCTATTGAGGTCTGGATTTAATGCTCTTGAACTACTTTTTTTCTGCTCCTGATCCTTAAGTGTGATTAGAAAAGAAGTGAGCTGACAGAGTTACTTAGGGAACTGTGGTTACATGTCTGTCTTTGAGCCTGAGCCCAAAGGCGCTCTCCTGATTCTTCATGTGGTGAGGTAGAGGCAGCTCTGGGACGTGCTCTCAGGACGTGCTCTCAGGAAATAAAAGGCTCCCTGTAGTGAAATGGGTTTCTGAGTCAGGGAGCTTCACTTAAAGTGCTCAGTAAAGAGGTGGTGAGTGAATATTGCCTATCAGAATTGCTTTACATCTGGGTAGCACCAGGTTAGTCTTTTCATGTTATTTTTTGTTTTGTTTTGTTAATTTTTCAGACTTTTTGAAAAGACCTCTAGAGAGTTACGTGAAAAAATTAAAAGTACCAGTTCATGTAATTCGAATGGAACAACGTTCTGGATTGATCAGAGCTAGATTGAAAGGAGCTGCTGTATCTAAAGGCCAAGTGATCACCTTCTTAGATGCTCACTGTGAATGTACAGTGGGATGGCTGGAGCCTCTCTTAGCCAGGATCAAACATGACAGGTAATTTTCTGAAGTCTATAAATTTGTTTTTGGTTTGTTTGTCCTAAATTGTATGATAAACTGAAAAATTCTGAGTATATAAATAAATGCAAAAATAATTTTCTCTGAAGTTTCCTTTAAAATACCCATGAAGAACTCTAAACTAAAAGGGAAGACAACTGTGAAGAAATGTTTGTAGTCTTGGTGAGGCTGGATTAGGAAGCATGTTGTTCAGATGTATACCTTCTGCTGTATTTACTAAATGGGCGCAGAACAGAAGACAGTGGCTTCAGGAAAGGTGGGATGAAGCCCTTTATTGTCTGTGCCGTCTAAGGCTAAGACTGGGACAGGCAAGTCATCTCATCCCTGTCTCCTTCCTTACCAGGACTCTAGCCCTCAGCTTTTTGCAGGGCTAGAAGAAGAAGGGGGTGGGGAGATAACACAGTGCATCTTAAAGTGCTTCACTGTATATGGAAAAGCACTATAGTCTCTGATGATACAGGAAAAGCAGTGGGAGCAGTGCATGCATTTTTCATAGAATTACCTGCTGCTGGTCCCTGGCATCATTCTTGTGTATCCGGAGAGAAGCTAACTTCCATCTGCTAGACTTAACGTTAGTTGAATTTTTTCTTGTCATTGCAGTTTGAGCTAGAGGCTGTCTGTGCCAACTTAAATTAAGGTTTAGATTTTAGCAAGGTAAACTTGTACTAGTTGAGTAAAGCATGGCATAGCCACTGCATCTGTTCTGATTGTTACCAAATACTGGACTACATCTTGCCCTTTCAAAGATGAATAAATAGGAAAAACCAGCATTGAGGCAATGAGAAGGCACAGCAGCTTTAGGAAGGAGAATATTGCCTAAAGAAGGAAGAAAATATCTCTGTAAATTGTTTTCTATGAGTAACACATGACTGATTTGGGAAATTCTGGCTTACATAAGACCACATGTAAGCAGGAGCCTGGACCCAGGGAGAGAAAGCAGCAGTGTGAGGAGATGGCAGAAATGAAAGGGGGATTGACTAAAATGACAACCACAATTTCCAGTTTAAGCTGTATGGTAGATTAGGTGTCCTGAGTAACATTCCCAGCTGAAAGAGCTTAAATGCTGGATAAATTGTAAAACACATTTTTAAATGCATCACTGAGGTGGCACTGAAGTCCGAAGTTTTGCAAACATCAAAACAGAGTGAGACAAGTGAGTGGTCCAGACACTAAAACCAGCTCTCACTTGGAGAATTTCTGCCAAACTTCAGAGGACACAGAGGCTCTCTGCCTTGATAGACAAATGGATGGGAAGATAGGAGACAGGGTCTAGGCCCTTTCTGAGGCTGGAAGATGAATAGCAAACACCTGTGTAAAGGTAGGCTCTTGTACCTCCGCGTGAGAGAATGAGAAATAAATCCTACCACACCAAAGAAAACTCGCCTGTTTCAACCTCGGTATGGGGTGGTCATAGGGAAACAGATCTCCCCTAGGAATTTGTAAACAATATAGAAAAGGAGGGAAGCAACTCAGCTCTTTATGAGACTAATAAACTTTGATATCAAAGCCAGAAAAGAAGTACATGGAAAATTACCCAAACACAGTCATGAACGCTAACACAAAAATCTCATACCAGAAAATTGAGTCCACTAGCAGGAAAAGTAATTGTATTTTTTTTTTTGAGATTTTATTTATTTGAGATTTTTATTTATTTGACAGAGAGGGTGAGCAAGAGAGAGCGAGCAAGAGAGCAAGCGTGAGCACTAGCTGGGGAAGCAGCAGAGGGAGAGGGAGAAACAGACTCCCGACTGAGCAGGGAGCCCTACCCAGGGCTCAATCCCAGGACCCTGGGGTCTTGACCTGAGCTGAAGTCAGATGCTTAACTGACTGAGGCACCCAGGCACCCCAATATATTTTTATTTTTATGTAAAAATATGTAAAAGAACATATAACTAATTGGTTTAGTTTAATAATATAAAACCAGTTCACATAATTTATCCTCATTAACATTTCTGAAACTATGATTAAAACCCTATCATTAAAAATCTGTCATCACTTCAATAGATAAAAAAACGTGTTCACTTGTGATTAAAATGAACATTTATGATTAAAAGTACTTAGTGAACTATTACAGAATGGAAATTTACTAATCTGAGAGAGGATGGCTTTTAAAAAAGCCTTAGCTAGGGGCGCCTGGGTGGCACAGAGGTTAAGCGTCTGCCTTCGGCTCAGGGCGTGATCCCGGCGTTATGGGTTTGAGCCCCATGTCAGGCTCCTCAGCTATGAGCCTGGTTCTTCCTCTTCCACTACCCCTGCTGTGTTCCCTCTCTCAGTGGCTATCTCTATCTCTGTCTAATAAATAAATAAAATCTTTAAAAAAAAAAAAAGCCTTAGCTAGCAAACATCATATTAATAGAGAAGAGTTGGTTTTTGTTTTTGTTTTATTTGTTTGCTTTTTGGGGGGTTTTTTTTGGGAGAGAGAGAGAGAGAGAGAAAGTACATGCAAGTGAGAGGGAGCAAGAGAATCTTAAGTAGGTTCCATGCACAGAGCCTGACAGAGGGCTTGGAGATCATGACCTGAGCTGAAATCAAGAGTCAAATGCTTAACTGACTAAGCCACCCAGCACCCCCCACCAAATATTTTCTAAAAGATAAGGAGCATCCTTATGATGTGCCCTGAATTACTACTGTTAGTATTATTAGAAGCCTTAAGCTTTACAGTAATACAAGAAATAAAGGGTGTAAGGATTAGAAAGGAAATCTCAAGGTCAAAGAAAAATATTTTTAAAAAAAAGGATTAGAAAGGAAAAAAGTGCTGTCAACTGCAGATGATGTGTTCTTAATGGAAAAAAAAATCTTACACAAAATAGTAGAGATAATAATGTGGCACTGTTGCCAAATACAAGATCTCTATAGAAAGCTTTCTCCACACCAGCAAGGAATAGTTAGAAAATGTAATGTAAAAAGAAATCCCATTTATAATAGCAATGGAAATCAAAAGCTATAATTAGGAATATGTTTAACAAAATATGCATAGGGGCACTTGGGTGACTCGGTTGGGTGTCTGACTTTGGCTCAGGTCATGATCTCAGGGTCCGGGGATCAAGCCCCACATCGGGCTCTGCACTCACTGGGGAGTCTGCTTGTCCCTCTCCCTGTGCCCTTCCACCCCTGTTCTCACAGGCTCTCTCTCTCTCAAATAAATAAATAAAATTTTTAAAAAATGCATAAAATAAAACACTTTTGAAATTTACTAGAAGATAATCTAAGTAGAGAGAAGGATAATATTCATGGATAGAAAAGTAAAAATAACAGGGGCGCCTGGGTGGCACAGTGGTTAAGCGTCTGCCTTCGGCTCAGGGCGTGATCCCATCGTTATGGGATCGAGCCCCACATCAGGCTCTTCCGCTATGAGCCTGCTTCTTCCTCTCCCACTCCCCCTGCTTGTGTTCCCTCTCTCGCTGGCTGTCTCTATCTCTGTCAAATAAATAAATAAAATCTTTAAAAAAAAAAAGAAAAGAAAAGAAAAGTAAAAATAACAGTTCTCCCCACATTGATCTATAAATTCAGTGCATTTCTAGTTGCAACCTCAACAGAATGTTCTTGGAGGAACTGGCTGATTCTGTTATGTGGAAATGCATATATATTTTTTTAAATAGCTAAGATACCCTTGAAGAAGAAGAGTCACGTACAACAGGGCTGGCACCACCAGGTACCAAGATTTATTTTGAGGCTATCTTAATTGTGGCAGTGACCTATTGATGTAGGAATTCACAAATTGGCTAGTGAAACAGTAATGTCTAGAAACCATCCCATGTTTATATGGAAACTTGACTTAAGACAGGGCATTGGTAATTACAGCAGAGGAAGAAAAGACCATCAAGTAAATAGTGCTGGAAAATTGGTTATCTGTAAGGAAAATAAATGAAGTTGGGACACTTTACTGTATATCGTACCAAAATCAATTCCATAAGGACTGAAAGACTTAAATATGAAAAGCAAAAATACAGTCCTTTTTAAGACAGCGTGGGGGAGAATACCTTTATGATTTTGGAGTAGGGAAAGATTTCTTAAATAAGACAGGAAAGATGGGGATGGTGCAGATGTTACATACTCTAGAGTGTGGCTGCTAGGGACTATGAGTAGTGCATCTTTCCTAGGAAGGAGCTGTGGTCATGTGGAAGTTTTTTCAGGTTTATAAAAAATACCACAATACCAATAGAATAAATTTTAAATGTCTGGGGGAATCAGACAGTTTGTATGAACAAATAACAAACCTGCAGGGAAATATCCTTTCTAGTTACTATTTAACATTATTATATTGGCAAAAAATATAAGAAAATAGCATCCAAAGTTGATAGTATTATAAAGAAGCTACAGGGAGAAATATATACATATACATATGTATATGGGAAGAGGTAAAGATTAGCGTTAACAGAAAAACTTCTTTCCATTAATTCAGTAAACCCATTCCTATCTTAAAAGCAAAATACTGGTTATATGAACATTTTCACTTGGAATTTTATTTTATTTTTTGAATAAAAAGATTTTAGTTTATTTTTTAATTATTATGTTCAATTAGCCAGCATATAGTACATCGTTAGCTTCTGATGTAGTATTTAACGACTCACTATCACATATATATAGTTGCGTATAACACCCAGTGCTCATAGTTTTAATAGCAAAAAACTGTAAGGAACACAAATATCCTAGAGTTTATTAAGAAAACTATCGCCTTAGGGGCGCCTGGGTGGCTCAGTCGTTAAAGCATCTGCCTTCAGCTCAGGGCATGATCCCAGGGTTCTGGGATCGAGCCCTACATCGGTCTCCCTGCTCCACTGGGAGCCTGCTTCTTCTCCCACTCCCCCTGCTTGTATTCCTCTCTCGCTGGCTCTCTCTCTCTCTGTCAGATAGATAGATAGATCTCTCTCTGTCAAATAGAGAAAGAAAGAAAGAGAGAGAGAGAGAGAGAAAGAAAGAAAGAAAGAAAGAAAAGAAAAGAAAGAAAGGAAAGAAAGAACTATCACCTTAAAGTGATTAAATATGTAATCATTTAAAAATATTATTTTTGAAAACTAGAAATATTTGGAGTGTTTTTACATGTGGCAAATATGTTAAAGTATGAATGAAAAAAGGATGGAGGGTTATCAACAATTGCAAGTGTGATAAGTAATTATGCTAACTTAGGGGCGCCCGGGTGTCCCAGTCCGTTAAGCATCCGACTGTTGGGTTCAGCTTGGGTCATGAGAATGAGCCCGGGATCGCGCTCAGCGCAGAGTCTGCTTAAGGCTCTCTCCCCCTCTCCCCACTTCCCTCCCCCTCCCCCTGTCCCTCTTTCTCTTTCAAATAAATAAATCTTTTTAAAAAATAATTATGGTAACTTAGTAGGATATAGCAGGAAATTTTTCCACCATTGCTTTTAACATTATAGAATGTATTTTTATTTTAAAAGCACATGGCATATAATTATAATATAGTTGTTATGCTATGCCTCAAAAAGGAAAGTGAAGATTTTTTCATTTGCTTTTATAATTTCAGGAAAACAGTGGTCTGTCCTATCATTGATGTGATCAGTGATGATACTTTTGAGTACATGGCAGGCTCTGATATGACCTACGGTGGCTTCAACTGGAAGCTCAATTTCCGCTGGTATCCTGTTCCCCAAAGAGAGATGGACCGAAGGAAAGGTGATCGGACTCTTCCTGTCAGGTAACTACTTTGTCAGACATTTTTCCTAAAGTGTTATTGACAGGGAACAGTGGAGCTTTGGGAATCATACCAAAAGGATTCTAGGTGTATTTTGAGAGACATGAGGCATTTGTGTACCATATATGTAGTTAAGAGCCACACATATTATTATTATTTTAAAGGGGGCTTTCTGCTCTGATCCATTAATAAAATTGGGATTTTTCATTTATATAAATCTAGTGCACCTGAAAAGTGATGGTAACATGCATATGTTCTTTCATTCCTATATGAACAACATTTTGCAAATCTGTCAGATTTGTGCTTTCAGTTGTTAAGGATAATAATATTTAACTTTAAATCCAACTATCCCTTAATTAATTGTAAGTGTAATGTGAAAATATTACCTAAAAGTGGGTCGTAGTACCAAAATATAAGCTTGTAAATTCAGACTTGTACCATCTGGATGGTAGTTACTGACTGATGAGGTTAGAAAAGCTCGTTTAAGATATAAAAATAACCAGAATTGACAGAAGTATAAAAAAAGATTTCCGTGAGCACATTCTGATTTTTCATCTGTTTTATACTTGGTCATCTATAGATTTTTTTTCTGAAAGGGATAAGAATCTTCTTGATGCTGTTCAGAACCTTGAAGTTGAGACCGTGAGTCTCTGAACCATCCTGGGACTTGTTGGGGCAGCTCCAGCCTGCTGCCTCTCTAGTGACGGAGAGCCCTTCAGAGCCAGGCGTTAGCTTTCTCCCCTCCTGGGCTTCGCGGCCTGCTTTCCCTTGAACTCAGGTCGTGTTCTGGTAAAGCTGAGGAGAATTTCATTAATTCTATTTTGAGTCTTTTCCTATAGCAAAGGTACTTTTCCACTCTTTTGCTGACAGTTCAAATAACCATCTAAATCAGGAGTTCCTAAACATTTTGTAGACAGTGGGCTTCTTTGAAAAATCTGTTAAAAGCTAGGAGTCTTCTCTAATAGGGGGAAAATGTACATGTGCAAACAGAGGATTGAGCATACAATTCTAGGAAATGTAGAGATTTCTCAAAACCTAGGTCAAGAAACCCTGGTACTAAATGGTAGTTGGCCTGTTTCCTCTGACTTCTAACATAGTAGACTTCTCATTTTTTTTCTCTTCTAAAATCAAAGTACGTCTTAACTTTTATGTGGAAACGACTGTTTGTACTGGAAAGGCAATTGCTGCCACCCTTCCAACAGCATGGAATCCATATGTTTTTAGGGCATAGAATCAGAGGTGACAGTTCATCCTAAAATGTAATCACCATAGTCTCCTCTGTCCCTGGAACTTAATTATTTTCTTCTAGTTGGAGTCCATTTTTCTCCATACTCATTCTTCATGGAAATCAAGTGGTTAACTGGTATTCATTTATTTTAGTCCTACTTTGTTATCATTTCTCTGCTTAATGCTACCTATTTGCACCCAGTCTACATCCCTGGACCATATTCTGATGAATTTGGCCCCTCTTCTGCAGAAAATGTACCATTCTTGGTCAGGCTGACAGCCCCTTGGGAGTGACTGACTGTATTCTCTACTTCCTCTCCTTTCCTTAAAGTTTTCTGTTAGGTATAGGAAAGGGAAGGACCTCATTGTTTTCGTCCTATGCAGTCTGTCTCTTTGCAGTATTTGCCTCACTTTAGAACCTGGTATGTTTGAATTGCTAACATGAATCTAGTTGGTTATATAGTCAATATAGTCAGTGTAATTGCGAGGAACTATGGGAAGATAGTCAGATGGAGAGAATTATGACAACTAGCTTCAATTTAAGGAGTTTCAGATGGAAGCTTAGTCAGGACCTGAGGACCAAGAAAGGTACTGAAAACAGGAGAGGCCTTGGGATGTTCAGAGAAGGCTCTCAGGGCACAAGCTGTGACAGAGGGTAGGCCCAACAGTCTGCATGTCTGAAGACCAAATAATAGCACAAAAACAAAGATCCTTAGGTCCCTGTGAAAGTTTCTGAAGAGTGTGAGAATAAGCATTTATTCTCTAGTTATAGTTAATGAAACTACTTTTAAAAACAAGAACTGATTGTAAATTTTAAATTCTTAAAATTAACAGCATAGTATTATGATTGAATTTTCAGAACACCTACAATGGCAGGAGGCCTTTTTTCAATAGACAGAGATTACTTTCAGGAAATTGGAACATATGATGCTGGAATGGATATTTGGGGAGGAGAAAACCTAGAAATTTCCTTTAGGGTAAGTTCCCTTTGAAAAAAAAATCTTTAATCTTAAATATAGATATGCTCTAATTATTCATATTATGTATCTCTAAATAAAAATTGAATTTAGTATGAGTTTTGTCAGACTTCAGAACCTCAGTTCATTAAAAAATTTCATGTTACTATTAAGGCTTCCTTATAAACTATATTTTAAGCAAATAAATCAGTGATCTTAATAGTTAAACTATAAAACTTACACAAGATTCCCTAGTTGTTTTGAATTTCTGTTATTTTCAAAGAAGTAATTCAAGCTCTAAAAATAAAAAACAATATGTAGTTTCTATATGCTACTATGGTATTCTACTGCCAAAAACATAATTTCACTTTCTGTAATATGCTTTGTCCTTCTGTTGTGAAAATTATTCTCTTATATAAAACCTGGTCACTTTACTGGCTTTACATTTTTCAATAGAAAAAGGCAGAAGAATTCTGAAATTGCTCTAACTTAATTTAACCCAGCCAACCTTATATAAAACTCTTAAGCATTTCACATTCACTAAAATCAACATGTTAAGTGACATTGCATATTTCTGAAAATAATCAACTTGAGACACATAGCTTTATAGTGGAAACCACATTGAGCTGCATTGTAATCTAAACCAGCTACCTCACTTTGTTCCTAGTGGATCACTTTGCTGTCTTATAAAAGGAGAGGTTTGGACTCTAGATCATCTTGGAAATCCTATCCAGCTGTATCACTTTGTAATCCTGGGAGAACTTTAAAGTAGAGACGCTGAATATTTAACAAAATCAAAACTTCTCAAAATCTGTTTTAATTGTAAATAACAGATTTTTAGCTTACAGAAAAATGTATTTTGAAAGGAGCAGAAGGATAATTTCATTAAACTAAGAATGTGAACCCAAACTTGATGATCCCTCTTTTACCCTTTTTTTGGTTTTTATTCTCATGAAGATGACAGAGTATGCTGTCACTGTCCCAGTGGATAACTCATGAGAGATCCAGTTTAGAGTTCTAGGGTCTGTTTAATGTACAGGCCATGACAAGTTTGGAAAAGGAGTAACAGATAGGACTCTGGCTGAATGCTCCATGGTCAAAAGTTTGACTATGAGCCATGCATATACTACACACAAAATTTAAACTTGAATTTAAAATGTAAACTTAGGGGCGCCTGGGTGGCTCAGTTGGTTAAGTGTCTGTTTTCAGCTCAGGTCATGATCCCAGGTTCCTGGCATCGAGCCCCACATTGGGCTCCCTGATGCTCAGCATGGAGTCTGCTTATCCCTCCCCGTCTGCCCCTCCCCCCACTCTTGCTCTCGCTCTCAAATAAAATCTTAAAAAAAAATAAAATTTAAACTTAATTCAAATTTAAACTTATGATCTTTTTATGAGTCCTGGCCTACAGTTAGAAAAATATTGCTCCAGACCTCCTATCTTTTCTGAATTTAACCTTCAACTTCTGGTTTGATCAGAACCAAAAATTACAGAAAAGTATGCTTCTGAGGAAGTGCTGCTTTTGTGATCATATGGCAGGAGCTCCACTCTGTGGATGGTTATGATTCTGTGAAATTTTAACTATGAACATCCATAGATGTGAACTTTTTTTTTTTTTTTTTAACCATCAGGATCTTAATATGGTCTTCTTTGCTATTGTTTTCAGATTTGGCAATGTGGAGGAACTTTGGAGATTGTCACCTGCTCACATGTTGGACATGTGTTTCGGAAAGCCACACCTTACACGTTTCCAGGAGGCACAGGACAGATTATCAATAAAAATAACAGACGACTTGCAGAAGTGTGGATGGATGAGTTCAAGAATTTCTTCTATATAATTTCTCCAGGTTAGCATTTTGTATTAGAAATATAGGCCTAGAACTTCTTGCCTCTGATCCTAATGCATCTGAGAAGAGTTAAGAAGGGAGTAGAAAAGCTTTGAGAAGAGGCAAAGCACCAACCTCACAGGGTTTTCCTAGGGAAGAAATGAAATCGCACAGTGTACAGAGTGCTTAGCACTGTGCCTGTTACATTGTTAACAATAAGTTATCCGGGCCAGTATTGCAGACATTACTGTCAGCCCAGGTGTTACCAGTGTTCTGTTTTATTTTTAACCTAATTGTAATGTGTAACGTTTATATGAAAATTCAAGTCTCTCAGGGCCACTATAGCGTGCCTCAAGGGACTTCTGTCCAGGAACTTCTCTGCCATTCAGGGTTTTGTGGGAACAGTTGTTCTATCAGCTATAAGTCTTCCTGACATTGTTAGCATTCCAGCCTCGTTTTTTAATTACCACAATACCGTCAAGTCACAGTTCACACAGCGAGTTGTGTGAGAGAAACCTGACTGGAAACAGTTGCTCTGCTTAATATTTGGGCAAAAGAGATCTTGATTCTTGTTTTTGCCTTCACATATATGAAAGTTTTCTGATCCTATGAAAATTTACATTTGTGTGTAATATTGCTAGCATTGTATTTCATTCTCACATAAATTTAATTTTTCGGGACACCTGGATAGCTCTGTCGGTTGAGCGTCCGCCTTTAGCTCAGGTCATGATCTCAGAGTCCTGGGATCGAGCCCCACATTGGACCTCCTGCTCACCTGAGAGCCTGCCTCTCGCTCTCTCTCTGCCTGCCGCTCCCCCTGCTTGTCCTCACATGTTCTCTCTCTTGACAAATAAAGACATAAAATCTTTTTTTAAAAATTTAGTTTTTCTTTGAAAAAAATAAAACACATATAAATATATTTCCTTGTTTTTTATTTTGGACAATGCATTCGTGGTACATCACTTGTATAGCCACACATCACCAAAATGGTACCATTTGTTAAATGCAATATTTAAATAGAAATGTGTTACCTAATAGAACATGAATAATTCATTTATTTCTTTCAACAGGCGTTACAAAGGTAGATTATGGAGATATATCATCAAGACTTGGTCTAAGACACAAACTACAATGCAAACCTTTCTCTTGGTATCTAGAGAATATTTATCCTGATTCTCAGATTCCACGTCACTATTTCTCTTTGGGAGAGGTAAAATACTTATAGTCTATGTGGTTATTTATGTTCTCATTCATCAAAAACAATAGAGGTTAAACATCCAACAAGGGAATCCCTTCATATTAAAATTACATAACCTCAAGTGTGAGAAAGTTCTTGTCAGTTAACACCATCTGCCTCCTAACTTGAAATATTGCTAATTTTTCATCGTGTTATAGTTTATTAAAATAAGAATGCTCCACCCCTAACCTTTCAGTGTTGGACTGTTGTTTCAGTATTTTAGTGTCTTCAGCAGACTTCTTATTTTAACAAACTGAACCATTTAGTTGAAAGCATATATTCCTAAAGATAATGTCCTGGTGTTAATTAACCTGAATGAAAGAAGTAAAGTTAAAAGACCATATATAATATAAATCATAGCAGCAGATGATATTTGTGGACAAGGCCACAAGTAGGACCCATCCCAGGTTTGAATCCTCCTGACACTTAGGAAAAGTAACCCCCACTGCATAGGAGGCCGTCACTTCTTCAGTCTTCCCGTGCATTCAACAAATATTTGAATGTCTGCTATGTGGTAGATACTATTTTACATACAAGGAATAGAGCAATGAATAAAGTCTCTGCTCTTGCGAGTCTCACAGTCTGTGGAGGAAGCCAGGTTTTTAAAGTACACAGTATAGTGGGCAGTACTAAGGGCAAAGGAGAATGAGAATGGCTGGCAGGCTTGAGTATTGCTGTTTATGTTGGGGCAGTTGAAAAAGTCCCCCCTTTGGAGTTTTGATTTTTGAGCAGAGATTTAAAGTAGTGAATGAGCAAGCCATATGAACTGCTGGGGAAAGAGCATTCCGGGCACAGAGAAAAACAAGTACAAAGACCCTAAGACAAGAGTATACTTATCACGTTCCAGAAACAACAGAGGCCAGTTGTCTGGAACGGGGTGAACAGGGGTGGGGAGGGTAGTAGAAGATGAGGTCAAGACATACCGAGGGTCAAATAACATAGAGCTGGTAGGCCACAGTAAGCACATTGGGTTTTATTCTGAGGAGAACGGGAAGCCAGAGAGAGACAAGGAAACCTTCACTGGGAAAAGATCAGATTACTACATTGGGCAACACTATGTGCAGACAAGAGTAGAGCTGGAGTATTGGTGAAAGGAAAGGGTAGTAAAGGACTGTGTTAAGATTTTCACCTGAGAAACTTGGACAGGGAAGTTGACATTATCAAGATGGGAAGGCTTGTGGAGGGGGTGCAGGGGCATTCAGCTGTGCAGTTTGGGACTTGTTAAATTGGATCCAGGTAAAGATACAGGGTAGGTCATTGCATTTACAAATGTGCAGTCTGGATGAGAGATTGGGGATGGAGATCTAAAGTTAGGGTTTATCAATATATAGGTAGGTTTTAAAACAAAACTGCATGAGATCACCTTGGGAAGAGCAAGTGTAGATGGAGGAGAGCGGGGAGGACTGAGGACCAAGCCATAGGAAACTCCACAATTTAGAATTTATGAAATGAGAGGGAATTAGCCAAAAAGATTTAGAAAGAGTGACCACTGAAATAGGAGAACCCAGAGAGTGGTGTCCCAGAGACTAAGTGAAGGATGTGTTTCAGGAAGGAGGAAGTGGTTGGCTGTTGAGTAAGACTAGTACAGAGAACTGGCTATTGGACTGGCAAGGGAGAAGTTGTCTGTGGGCTCCATCTCCGACCCCAAAAGGGTTCCCATGAAGATTGGTAGGGACAAAATCCCTGACGGCTTCAGGGAAGAAGAGGTATTAGAGATATGAGTGTGGCAAGTCTTGCAAGAAATTCTGTTGTGAAGGAGAGCAGAGAAATTGTTGGTAGCTGAAGGGGAATATGGAGTTAAAGGAGGGGGTTTTTTGTTTGCTTGAAAAGAGCTGTTGGTTGTAGGAGTCTGTTTAGTAGATGGTCATGGTGGGAAGGGATGAGAAGGATGGCATCCATTGAAATAAGAAGGAGGGTGGAGGGAATGGGGACAACTGTTAAGGTCAGTTGTTGATTTGAGGGTAGAAGCAAGTAGTTTGTGGTGGAAGTATGAGGAAGCTCTTCTCTGATTCTTCTGTTTCGTTATTGAACAGAAGATCATCAGTTGAAAATGAAGAGAGGGTAGTGATGTTGGGGATGTGGGGAACGAGGAAGAGATGTAGAGTAGAGTAGGGTGTTGGAGAGCAAGTTCATCACACAGGGGAGCCCAGTGACTGACAGTGGTGAGTTGGAGTGAAACCATTCAGCCCATGCCAGGGGGAGCACAGGCTACTACTGTTTGCCCTTAGTTGTTACTGAGGCTACTTCAGGTTTGACTTGAGCACCTCTGAACTTTGTTGTGATTTAAGAAATTCATCCTGAAACAGATGAGGAGTATGCTGAGTTTCTTGCTTCATTAATAAGACTGTTTCCTTTGCCATAGCTTCATTCCAGTCAAGGAAGGCCCAGATTGGGGCATGTACCATGGGAAGATTTATAGCAGTTGCTCCTAAAACTTGCCCCCCCCCTTTTTTTAATTTAAATTTTACTTAGTTAACCTACAGTGCACTATTGGTTTCTGGAGTAGAATTCAGTGATTCATCACTTACATATAACACCCAGTGCTCATCATAACAAGCGCCCTCTTTAATACCCATCACCCATTTAGCCCATCCCTCTGCCCACCTTCCCCCCATCAATCCTCAGTTTGTTCTCTTCGTTATTGTTAAGAGTCTCTTATGGTTTGTTTCCCTCTCCTCACCCCTTCCCATAGGTTCATCTCTTTCGTTTCTTAAATTCCACATATGAATGAGATCCTATGGTATTTGTCTTTCTCTGACTTATTTCACTGAGCATAATAAACTTTGTCCACACCCTCGCCAATACCTGTTTCTTGTGTTGTTAATTTTAGCCATTCTGACAGGTGTGAGGTGGTTTTGATTTTTTTTTCCCTGATGATGAGTGATGTTGGGCATCTTTTCATGTGTCTGTTAGCCATTTGGATGTCTTCTTTGGAAAAGTGTCTATTCATGTTTTCTGCCCATTTCTTTCTTTTTTTTTTTTTTAAAGATTTTATTTATTTATTCGACAGAGATAGAGACAGCGAGAGAGGGGACACAAGCAGGGGGAGTGGGAGAGGAAGAAGCAGGCTCACAGCAGAGGAGCCTGATGTGGGGTTTGATCCCATAACGCCGGGATCACGCCCTGAGCCGAAGGCAGGTACCTAACCGCTGTACCACCCAGGCGCCCCTCTGCCCATTTCTTAACTGGATTATTTGTTTTTTGGGTGTTGAATTGGATAAGTTCTTTATAGATTTTTGGATACTAACCCTTTATCAGATATGTCATTTGCAAATAACTTCTCTCATCCCATAGGCTACCTTTTAGTTGTGTTGATTGTTTCCTTCGCTATGCAGAAGATTTTTATATTGATGAAGTCCCAATAGTTCATTTTTGCTTTTGTTTCCCTTCCCTCTGGAGATGTGTCTAGTAAAAAGTTGCTACAACCAAAGTCAGAGAGGTTTCTGCCTGTGTTCTCCTCTAGGATTTTGATGGTTTCCTACCTCATGTTTAGCTCTTTCATCCATTTTGTATTTGTTTTTGTGTATGGTGTAAGAAAGTGGTCCAGTTTCATTCTTGTGCATGTGGCTGTCCAGTTTTCCTGACACCATTTGTTGAAGAGACTGTCTTTTCCACTGGATATTCTTTCCTGCTTTGTCGAAGATTAGTTGACCATATAGTTGTGAGTATAACTTGCCTTTAGAATAGAGAATGAGTTGTTTTTTTCTCTTGAACTGACCCAATTTTGGATAACACCTAGGCATTGTTCACTGGGCCAGAATACAGGTGTATTACAAAGAGCCACTTGTCTAACCCACGGTAGATGATTGCCAAGGCAAGTTTGTTCTTTACCTGCCTCTTGCCAGCTGGCTTTCTATAAAAGGAACAGATTTTACCGTCCGTGGCCTGCTTGTCACTGCCTTTTTAATGAAGCAGATGGTCTTAAGCTTGTTTGCCCTTAGTATGAGTAGATTAAAGCTCTAACTTCTAGGGCTGGGGTCGCTCTTAAGCACCCATCCTTGTGCAGCTGGGGCTCTCATGCTGGGATCATAGCTCCACCTGCATGAGCTTTATTGTGCTGAAAACTGGAATTTAGACTTTGGGGGATCTTTTGTCATACTTCAAAGGGTCCAGAGAAGCCTGAAGTCATAGGATTTTAGAGTAGAAAGGGGAATGAGAGGTATGAATTTAGTCTCTGCCTTCACTACGTCTGACTCTCATAGCTCCTGTAGGTCCTGGAACTGAGTAAATGTGTTTCATTGTGATGTCTAATAACTGTTAACTGAGGAGATAGATACTCTAAAAAACAACCACAGAAAACAAGTCAGACCTTTTGACCACTTAGCCAGTCTATGGACTAACCAATGGCTTCTCTAGGCAGATCTAATAACCCTAAGATTGAGTGAGCATAAACTCTGTGTCAGGTGCTGGTCTGAGTGCTTTACAAACATAAACTCATTTTATCCTCTTCTCAACACTGAGATATAGGTGCTGTTATCCCCACTTGACAGTAAGTAAATTGAGGCATATGTAAATGGTTTAAACAATATTCTCGGGTCACAGCCACAAAGTAGAAGAGACAGAATTTGAACATAGGCAGTATGGCTTGAGAGCTTTTGCTCCTAACCATTAATACCCAACTCTTTCTCATATCCGACCAATATTTCTCTTAATGGCAGAGAGGGGAAAAAGTGGATCCAGATTCCATTATACTAGATTCTAAAAATCCTTTAATTGCCTAGGTGGTTCCACCTAGTGGAGGTACCAAGATTCTGGAGGAGACTGAGCAAAAACTAAGAAACCTAGGCTCTAGGTTCCTGCCTGTTTCCCAGGAATGAGTGTGTTCACAGTTTTTTTTTCAACTTCCAAGGTCTAAACTAATATTGTAGTGATAGCTGTGTACACCAAGTTGTTACTTCAGAAAGTGGTTGAAGAGTTGCTGAATGTGTGGGTAAGGAGGAAAACCTGACAGTTATCATGGACCTACACGTGTCAGTTTCTGTTAGGCTTCTGTAGGTGTTCGCTCATTAAGCGCTCTCAGCAAACCTGAGAGATTGGTACGCCTGTTACACAGATGAGAAACTGAGGTTCTTACAGCCAGCTTTCCCAGTTACTGTGTTCTAAAGAATGCTGAGGTTTGATGTCCCCCAAAGTGCTCGATTAGAAAGGTAGGGGAGGAGGGAGTAGATTTTGTGGCCAGAGATGTTTGGGAAATGCTGCTTTTTATATCTTACGTCCTTCTCTACCACCACTCCCCACCCCTACCAAGAGTCACAGTATAGTAAACAGCTTTGAGAAGTCCTTCAGCAAAGAAACCTATTTAAATATGTTTAACCTGGTAATTTTTAGACACATTTGATCACAAAACCCCTGTATAGTGGCACATGTGTCAACACTTGGCTGGATAATTGTGTTCAGATCGTGGTCCTGGGAATCACTGTCTTAGAGTGCTAACCAGTCACAGTCTCGTGGCTAGTAATGCTAGAGTAGGGAGAGAAGCCCACGTCTGCATGTCCCCATACCCTAAGCTTTCACCCCTGCCCACCTGCCTCCACATACCTCAGAAGTGCAGCCCTTTCCCCCCGACCACCATAGTTCAGACGTTGCTGTGATCCAAGTAGAAAGCTTCCTATTTCCTCACCCGTTAGCATTCTCACATTTGTACATGGTGCTTGTGACTGTTTGGGTTTGGCTCATTGGCAAGCCTGGCTCTGTAAGGAAAGATATGTTATTCAGACATAAACAAATCCTATTAAAAGGGCCTTTCGCCTGCTAACTTTGCCCCTTGAAATTATTTAGATCCCCTAAGATTTTTACTAATTCCAGAGAGTATGAACCGAACATGGGCACTTCCATGTGCCTTTCACAGAGGGCTGAGGATATAACTTGGCTTTATTAATGTGTGTGCATATTGTTTCCATCATTGACAAGTAGTCCCTCTCAAACTGTGGAAGACTATCCTGTGTGTCGGCATCTAGTCCTGCACAACCAGTGTGGTAGCTGCTTGCCACATGTGGCTATATTTAAATGAACTAAAATTCAATAAAATTTGAAAGTCAGTTCCTCAGTCACACTAGCCACATATTTAGTGCTCAATAGCAAGAAGTAAAAGAAAAAAATATAATAAAGTACTCATTAGCCACACATGGTTAGTAGCTACCATATTGGATGGCATAAGTATAGAACGCTTCCATCATCTCAACTTCTTCTGTCTGTATGCCCTCTGTAATCATCTTTACTCTCAAATAATTTAGGTACATCCTAGAACAACTTTCATAGGGAAGTACTGTGTCAGATTTCCAAACCATCCCGTTAGTAGTTACTTTCCTGCTGGGTTAAGGAGAACATCAGGATCATACTTACGGTCAGGAGTATCTATTCCAATGATGACAAGCTCCCTTGTTTTCCTCTGTGAAGTCTTTTAGTTTAAGGGTCCCTAATAATTTAGAATCTCAATTGTCATTAGACATCCTGATGATTACCAGATATCTTACCCAACAGGAGGACATCTCGTTTCTCTTTCCAAGACAGTCGTCAAGGTGGAACTTGGAATGTGAGGAAACTAGAAGGAATCGGTAGTGCAACAAGGCCACTGAGCATTCTATCGTCAGTCCACACTGTGTATATGTTTGCAGTAGAAAGTTTAGATTGACTTTAATGTGCATATGTATCTGTTTGTGTGTTTGTCTAGTTTACCTCTAACTTCTGTTTTCATTATTGTCCCATAGATAAGAAATGTGGAAACAAATCAGTGTCTAGATAACATGGCTAGAAAAGAGAATGAAAAAGTTGGAATTTTTAACTGTCATGGTATGGGAGGTAACCAGGTAAGTCTTTTAGTTAAGCTTTAAAAGGAATAATTTTTGGATTTGTTTTAATCTTCTGCCCCTTTTATCTCATTATGTCATTCAGGAAGTATTTTCCTACCTATAAAGAGACAATAATAAAGACCTTTTAGGAGAAGGGAGCTTTCAATTTAATGATTATTTTTAAATGAAACATTTGTAAAAGGCCCCTTTGTGAGAACTGTATTTACATTGCTGTGCATGAGATTAACTTTGCCCTTTTTAGTCAAACAGATGACAGCCCTTGACAATACAGTCAGTATATACAGAGAGCTTAAGGTCATTTTTTCTTTGTGCAAAATTAGTGGTAGCTTTTCTGAGTCATTTATTCTCCTAATACTACATTAATCAAGTTAAAAAATCACGTATCTTGAGATACTTGGGTGGTGTTTTTTTTTTTGCCAGACTATTGGCTGGTTTCTTTTACTGTTAAAGCTTATGTGTGTGCATCTTTTTCAGGTTTTCTCCTATACTGCCAACAAAGAAATTAGAACAGATGACCTTTGCTTGGATGTCTCCAAACTTAATGGCCCAGTCACAATGCTCAAATGCCACCACCTAAAAGGCAACCAGCTTTGGGAGTATGACCCAGTGGTAAGTTATTCAGCTGCATGTCGGAATGAAATTAGGTGTGTTTTGTAGCTAGAAGAATGAATTCTTTATAGTGAAAAGAATGAATTCTTGTACAGTTTTAATATGGATCAAATTGTTCTTACACTCTAAAAAGGGACAGATGGGATAAACCACCTAAGTAATATAAATATGTTGTAATCTCCCCAGTAATTGACCTTGCCTCCAGTCCCTGGTCCTTGTTGTCACTATAGCCACTCTTCCCTCTGTCTGTCCTCAAGCTCTATTGTCTAGCATGGGAGAAATGGAGCCAGGAGTAGGCTGTTTAAATGGCTGAATTAAACACTTAAGTAAAAAGGTGAGCTTTAAATAATGAAATTCTCTGGCTCATGATGATTTTTCTGTGACATATAACAAAACTTTTTATCTTTGCTCTGGAACCTCACCCGCTCACCACGCACTGTATGTTGTACTCACACAGGGGTGCATAAAAGATCAGAGCATCCCCAGTAAGTCTCTGTCCTGTGCCTTTATCTGGCTAACCTCCCAATTTGTGCTTTTGCTTTATAGTTCTGGAACTGGCACCAGAATCTTCAGTAGGTCTTTCTCTGGTTCTTTTCCTCTGCACATGCATTCATTCTGTCTTTCATGTTAGGAAAGACTTCTCTTCCGACTTGGCTTTCTGCATTCCACCGTGTGTTATATGACAGCAAGTGAGTGGCTGACATTCATGCCTCTGGTTGTCCAGCTTTAGCTCTTGCCTGACACTACAGAAACAGCTCCTGGATGCAAAGCCAGGACCGTTCCTGTCTCTTCTCCCCTAACTTATTAGCATTTACTGTTGCGAAACAGATGAGATTGTAAAATTTGTCTGTTTGGATTACTCTGCTTCTTCATTCTGCCTCTCCCATGGAGATGTGCAAAGTCCTGACTTTGCCTGTCTTTTCTGCCTGTACTATGTCTTATGCAAACCCTGGTCTACTTTCGTCATCAGCCCGGCAGTTCCTGGAACATACCCTGTACTTTCGCACCTACACTGAAGATCATACAGTTCCCTCTGCCTCCAGCAAATCCTACTCCTTGAGGGCCCAGCTTTGATATCACTTTCCTGAATCCCAGCCAGAAATCAGCTCCCTCTCTTCCAGTTATAATCTTCTCTGACCCCTGTCATGCTGAACTGCTTTGTACTTGTTTCTCTACCAGTCTCTTCTCCACTATTAGCTCCTCAAGGGTAGAGACTGTGCTTTGTAACTCCCGGGTCTCCCTTAAACTGTGGTAAAAGTAATATTAAATAGAACAGTTCAGTTAATGACTATTAGAAATGGCCTGTACACCTGTTCTGGGGTTTTTCATGGGCGCATGCTGCTGCCCCAAGCACTACAGGGTGTATAGCATCTCTGACTTCAGACACTAAATGCCAACAGCACCCCACGGTTATTAAAAATGAGGGGCACCTGGGTGGTTCAGTCATTTAAGTGTCCAACTCTTGATTGCTGCTCGGGTTATGATCTCAGAGTTGTGAGATCGAGCCCTGCAGCAGGCTCTGAGCTTATCGGGGAGTCTGCTTGTGATCCTCTCCCTCTGCCCCTCCTCGCCAGCTCCTACTCTCTCTAAAATAAATCTTTAAAAAAAAAAATTCCACAAGCCTCCCAATGGTATGTTCAATGAAAAGTGACAGTATATTAATGAGGAAACAAAAAACCTGTTTAGAGTAGCACGAACAAATGGGTGCTTACTCTTCTTCATAAGTCTGAAGGCTTCTGGGGTAGAGATTCATTGGCACAGTGCCGTCAGGGATAATTTTGCTGCACATTCCTCCCCTTTTGGTTGTGGCCACAGGTGGCTGCTGCTGAAGAAGAGGGGACATCGTACTACCCTAGGTTTTGCCAGAGCTTTTCTTAGACCCCCCTCTGCAGACTCCGCTGTGTCTTAAGGGCCAGAACTTCATCCCATCGTGACACTCCCTCCCCCAGCTGAAAGGGAGGCTGGTTAAACAGGCGTTGGGTTTCCAGTCTCTGGTGTGATGGAGACAGGAAGTGGGAATGGCTATTGGTAGCCTGTGTATGATCCGCACAGTGCACCACACCTGTTACTCCAGATGTAGATGAAGGAGCAGATGAAGGTAGAAATTGAAGGAGCTAGAGTGGGTTTAGGGGATTTAGAAAGAACCAGTTATGAGTGTTAAGTTTTAAACTTTGGAGCCCTTTGCACAGTCTTCGCAGAGATAAAATTTTAGTTCGCAGGCTGGGTTCTATCACAGGCAAACTCGGAGACTAAGTTTAGTGTTCATGGTGTTTATTAGAGAGCAGCCTTTGAACACCTGGGAAAAGGAGAAGACAGTTGGGCAAAGGTAGGAGTCACACCACGATGCAGCTCCCCCAGACTCAGCCAGCTGCATAGGGAGCTCAGGGACAGCCTGTCAGCGTTGTCCTGCATCCACCAGTCAGAAACACAGCAAGCTGGAGAAATAGAAAGAAAATAAGTTACAAATATTTTAAATTTATTTAAGTAATATCTACACTCAATATGGGGCTCAAACTCATGACCCTGAGATCAAGAGTCACATGCTGTCTGGAGCCAGCCGGTTGCCCCTTTGTAAACCTATAAATCAATCATGACATCGTAGGTTCCAGAGGAACCCTAAAAATAAAACCTAGGGCCTTGTTTTATACGTGTAGAGACATTGAAGCCCAGAGTGGAACGTACCCAGGGTCACAGAGCAGCTAAAATGATCTGTGTCTCAGACAATGCTGGAACTCTAGATCTAGGATTCTTGCACAGTACCATACCATCTTTGATTGAATTTGTATTTTCTGAAATCTTTGTCTTATATTTGATATTGCATACAGTTTAGGACACCAGGTTCTTGTGCTTTGATGCTTGTAGCTGTCCTTTCTACAATAAAATGCAGATTTTGACCCAGTTATAGCTAGAGATTAGGGGCAAGGGCCACCAAAATGATCTTTTCTAGGTTACAAGTAGACTGTAGGCAATGATAATTACAGCTTTTATCCTCTGCTGCATTAGTTACAGCTCTCTCTCTCTCACTGGTTTATTCAGTTGCCTTCATTAAGGTTTTTCTGTCTGGAGACTAGTGCTGACTGGTCCTCTTCTGAGTACAGTTACCACAGTCCCCATGAAAATGACATGTTCCAGATAAAAGAATTACATTAAAATAGAGGGATGAGTAAGAGTCAGATGAATGTGTATTAGTAAACAGTTCACGTTTCCTTATAGTTGTATACGTTTACAGGATAATGCTTAATTCACATCCCTCCCTGGCTGCTTTGAGTAACAGACACATGAACTGACCTACGCTTATCACTCATAACACTCCTCTGTCCTGACGCTTTGAAATTGCTCTAAAAATCAAGTCTGTAGCGCAGACAAGTACACAGAAAATTATATAGCTGCATCTCTCACCCATTTTTTAAGGGCTACTTTATCAATCTTGCGATATCTTAAGCTTTTGAGTCTTCAGAAGAACCTGAGTTTCTAAGGACTTGAGGTTTGGAATCACAGAATTAATTTGAAGCAATTTTGAAATAGCTTTTTGAAAATAGGTTGAGGATCCCAAATTAGGAACCACTAATCTGTTTTGTTTTTTTTTTTTTTAGGAAGCTGAAGCACAAAAAGTGAAATTTCTCACAGTGTTCTAGAGCTTGTGCAGAATTGGGACTTAGCATTTTGGTCACTGTACTTCAAGTTCAGTGTAACCGACCATACCCCAGTGCCTTTCTCCCTCCCACATAGCTCTTACAGCAGTCTTTATGTAGACACTTTTTCTACAGAGCAGTTTCATGCTCACCAGAAATGATGGTTGAGATGTGTGATTTTTTTCATGTTAACGGTTCTTTTCTGTCACTTTCAGAAATTAACCCTGCAGCATGTGAACAGTAATCAGTGCCTGGATAAAGCCACAGAAGAGGATAGCCAGGTGCCCAGCATAAGAGACTGCAATGGAAGCCGCTCCCAGCAGTGGCTTCTTCGAAATGTCACCCTTCCAGAAATATTCTGAGACCAAATTTACAAAAAAAAAAAAAGAAAGAAAGAAAAGGAAAAAAGAAAAAAAAAAAAAAAAGGATTGACTGGGCTACCTCAGCATACATTTCTGCCACATTCTTAAGTAGCAAAAAAGGAAAAGTGCTTTCCTCCTGCGGGGATGTAAGGTTTATCAGCCATTAAAACTTAGACTCCTCTCGCTTTTCACTAGCTGTGAACCAGCCTTCTTGTCCGAGGACGTGAAACTACATAGTAGCGAGACTGTGCACACCGATGTTTACAAGATGGAAAGTGTCTTTCATCCAGAATCATGGTAAAGAATATTCAGACAATGAAGCAATCAACAAAACATGCTTTCCGGAGCTGCACCTTGTATGGTTTGCTTGCACATCGGTAACTGCTGCTGAATGTGCTGTCATAAGAGATTTCCAAGATTTTTTTTCTGATTAGAACTGGTAACCAGTATATTAAATATTGATATAAAAATAAGTGAAAAAGAACTGGAACCAGTTTCAGAATCATGAAGACATTTTTACAATTTAAGAAGAAACTATATTAAACAGGGTTTAAAGGAAATTAAAACTATGAGAAGTACAATTTGTTATAGTATAGTATCAAATTTCTATATAGATTTTATACCTCAGTGGGGAAAAATAACTGATTCCAATGACATTCATTTTCATCTGTGATAGTCATGGATGCTTTTTTTTTTCCTTGGGGTGCTGAAATTGAGCTGAAAAAAAAAAAGGCTCTTTGAACGTAGTTTTAATTGCTTCAGTTTTTTTATTTGGTTTATGGGCTGTTGGAATTGTACTTTTTAATTGCCTTCAAAGAATGAAGATTTAAAATGTCTGGTCTCACTGAACATGTTAGATCTCTCAGTTGCTCTTGGGTCAACTGGCTTATAGACTTTCACACACAAATTTCTTATTAGATTTTGAACTTCTTAACTTGATTCAGCTGGTAATGCTTACTACCCAAGATTCATACTACTGTACTACAGATTTATTTTCACAGCAATAAATCTTCAGTTCTTTATGATTCCACTCAACAAAAGGCCTGCAGAAGGGATTATTTGGATATTTGGAGAGGATACATGGATGGTTTTTTGGAAAACTTTTTTCACTCCATACTCTCATGTGCTTTATTGTCAAGTGCATATTTAGATTAGGTTCTTGAATTGTAATGATTTTTTTAATAAAATTTGACTGAAAATGTTGGACATCGTTTTAATGAGTTAACCAAAGAAGTGCAGTTACTGTTGCATAGTGGTACTGCATTTCTTCCCTAAATTCCATTTAGGTTAAATCCATTTTCTTTTTTTCTGATTTTTAATACCACAAAATAACTTCAGAATCAATTAAAAGTTGAGTAAACAGTTTTAATTTCACAAATCTCGTGACATTTTTCCTGATAATATAAGGCAGTCCATTGGCAAAAGTGTGTGTCTTTTCCTTCTTATTTGTAAGATTGACATTCTTTTCTTTGATCATCAGAGACTCTCACTGCAGGCAGTGCTGTTTCTTGTGCCTACGAATGTTTCTGAAAGTTATATCACTAATGCTACTTGCGAAGGTGAGTTTATGGGAAGTTTCTCATCTTCTGTTCAAGTTAATGAGTATCAAGAATATCAAGCACGTGTGGATGCTTCAGGCTGAGACTGTAGTACAGAAGGCATGAATTCTGTCCCCAGGAAATTTGCAGTGAAACAGGTGCTGGGTGGGTTTGTTGTTTTTTCCCTACTCCATGAGCTCTGTTAATTCTGTCTTCAGTAGGCCTAATGTTTGAATAAACCAGATGTCTAATAAATTATTTTCATGCTCAGAATTTTCAGGTTTTTGTACTCTAGTATAGCTTGGTCTTATTTCTTACTGTAAGAAAGCTTAATAGCAATGTGATTTAAGGTTTTGTTTTGTTTTTAAGAGGGGAATGTGAGTGATTTCATTCATGGGTACTTTTAGAACCTGATGGATAATCCCATTGCCTTTATTTTTCTAATTAAAGAATTCCTAAGTACTTTGAAAATACAAAATATTCCTGAATAGTTGTGCCTTACATTGATTTTATTTGAAGTTAAAATGGATTCCTAGTCATTATGTCCATTTGTAGATCAGGCAATATGCTAACCACTCTGTTATACGTCAAACTGGGAAGAAAAGAATCAGAAAGAAAGCCAGGGATGAAAAGAGGGATTATTAGATCAGTGAAGAATTTATAAATGTGCCAAGGATAATCTGAATCTCTCAAATATATTCACCTTATTCCAATCCCAATCCATTTTAATGTCTTTCTGTTATAATTGGCATTCTGAAAAAATAGTACTTTGGTCACCATCCTGCAAATGAAGGGCAGCAGGTAGGCCATATTCTCATTTCCCTATTCTACATTTAGCTGAAAACTAGAAGTGCTTCTGTAAGGGTCTGGTGCTCTCCCCATCTTTCAAGAAGTACAGCAAGTGCAAATTGAACTCCAGAATTATATGTTTTTTAAAGAAAAAAGAAAATCAGAAGGTACTGTTTCTGAGGCAATAACTGGGAGCAGAGGTATACAAAGAAGGAATCATTTTTTTACTCTAGAAAATTAGATGTGTTCTCAGTTATATAACACTTATCCCATTCTCTGACTTCCTAGTTTAACAAGAATTTGCTTGATCTACCAGAACTAATAATTTTGCAGGAAATGAGGCAAAACTCAGTCATATTGTCTATATACTAGCAACAATTAAAAATTCAATTTTAAAATCTTAGCCATCTGTAATCACATAAGTCAAATACCTAGAATGTTAACAAGAGATATGTAAGACTTCTACTCTACAAAACTACCGAATGTTGCTGAAACTATAGAACGCTGCAATAAATATATTCATGAATTGAAAGGCTGCATACTGTCAAGATCTGTTTGCCCACAAATTGATTTCTAGAAATCAAATTTCATTGAAAGAAAAATCCTGTGAGGCTTTCTTGTAAAAATTTGCAGATATATATAGAAATCCAACAGACCTGGAACAGCCAGGATAATTTTGAGGGGGGGGGGGTTGGAAGACTTACACCACTTAATTTCATGACTTGCTTTAAAATTACAGTACTTACTTAAGAGTGTGGTATTAGGACAAATAGATCAGTGGATAGAATAGAGAGTCCAGAAGCAGACCCATACATACATGTGGTCATTGGCTTTTCAGCAAAAACACAAGCAACTCCATAGGCAAAGACTTTGGACATTGATGCTTTCACACTATGCATTCATCGTGCACATAGTGCAATACATAATTGAACACAATGTGTTCAACGTGGATCATGGGACCTAAATGTGAAAGGCAAAACAAATCCTAGAGAAGAAAACAGACTATCTTCATGACTCTTGGGGAAACTCAAAGAGATCTTAGGACATAAACTTCATAAAAGAAAGAAAAAACTGGTACATTTCACCAAAATTACACTTTTTCTTTTTTTTTTTTTTTTTAAGATTTATTTATTTGACACAGATAGAGACAGCCAGCGAGAGAGGGAACACAAGCAGGGGGCATGGGAGAGGAAGGAGCAGGCTCATAGCAGAAGAGCCTGATGTGGGGCTCGATCCCATAATGCCGGGATCACGCCCTGAGCCAAAGGCAGATGCTTAACCGCTGTGCCACCCAGGCGCCCCCCAAAATTACACTCTTATCAGAAAGATACAAAAGTGAAAAACAGCCAAGGACAAAACAATTGCAGTACACATAACTGACAAAGGACACGTTTGCTGGAGAACATTTAAAAGCCACTGCAAAAGCAACACAGTATACAAGTTAATAAGTGACTTGAGTACACACTTCACAGAAGCTATCCAGATGCACAATTAGCATAGAAAAGGGTGTTCAACATCAGCCACCAGGGAAGGCAGAATGAAACCCCCCAGAAACACTATTGCACACCTGCCCGAGTGGTGAGAAAGCGCAGCGACTGGCAGAGGTGTTAGCGTAATCACCATGGAAATAGCGGGCCCGTTTCTTAAAAATGTAAATTGATGCCTACTCTGTGATTGCACTTCTAGGGATGGAACCCAAGAGAAATAACGATATATTGCCCACATTAGGATGTGTACAACACTGTTCAAAGCAGATTTAAAAGAACCCCCAGCCAGGAAACTACTCAAATATCTGTCAACAACATAATGGGTGATCAAATAATGGTTATTGAAATACAGTCCACAATTTTTAAAAATGAATTACTGTAGAATACAGATAAATACAAAAATACTGAACAAAAGCTAGACACAGTACATTTATGCAAAGCTCAGGAATAGGCAAAACCAACCTAAGGTACTTACCTCTGGGTGAGTACAGGCTTGAAAGTGGCGTAAGAAAACTTTCTAGAATGACGGAAATAGTCTTCTTAACTGATTTAGATAATGGCAACGTGAACGTAAAAGTTCTACTGAGCTATATACTTGTGATATATGCATTTTATCATATGTAAATTATACCTCAATAAAGTGCAGGGGGAAAATAAGATATTTACCTTGCTGGATCATACTATATATATAGAGAGAGAGAGAGAGAGCGCATCAAGGTTTTCTAAAAAGTCTTCCACTGCTACAAAACACCCAAAGGCTGGCTCAGTTGCCATAAACATACTATTAAGTGAGATACTGAACTCACAAGAAAATATGGAAAAATCTGTAAAGTCCAAGGGAAAAAAAATTCTAAATCTACATAAACAAGCCACAGAAGTAACTGTTAAATACGAAAGCCCTTCCTCTCCTAAGAACAAAAGAGAATAACTAGTTTGGGGAATGATAGCTCCTAGGCCTTAGGCCTGAAAGGTGAGGAATTGAACTTCAGATCCCTATCTAAAACTGAAACATTCAGTTACACCTACAAGTAAAAGGGTGCATAAAGGAGTCTGCCATGTAAAGGAAACCAAAGGGTAATCTGACTCTTGCCCTTTTTCTAGGTAGCAAGTGGTGATGAGGATGATGCCACCACTGTGATCATAAGACCTGCTTCTGTTTTAAGATTTTATTTTTACATAATCTCTACGTAGACCCAATGTGGTGTGTGTCTTAAACTCACAACCCCAAGGTCAAGCATCACACGCTCCACCAACCGAGGCAGCCAGGTGTCCCAAGGTCTGCTTTTAAATAGATCAAGTTTTTTGTTTCTGTTTTTTAAGATTTTATTTATTTGAGAAAGACTGAGTGAGAGTACTAGTGGGGGTAGGGGCAGAGGGAGAAGCAGACTCCCTGCTGAGCATGGAGCGTGATGCGGGACTTGATCCCAGGACCTTGGGATTATGACCTGAGCGGAAGGCAGATGCTTAACCAACTGAGCCACCCAGGCTCCCCTAAATCAAGAGTTTAAAACCACAGTTATGAAGTCTGCAGATGAAGAAAATAAAGTGAATCTAGACTTATGGCACGTGCTGGAAACCATTAGAATACAATGTCTTTTGGAGGGGAAAAAATATAGGCCCCTATACACCCACAAATTAAATAATGAAATCACTGTCAGAGAAAATGAACCACGTGTGTTAGCAAAAAAAAAAAAATTTTTTTTTTGGCAAAGTGACAATAGTTGTGTCAGACTAAACCTGCCAATAAATTAATAACCCTGGACAATAATTTTTAAACAATGTTTTAGTGCCCTGGAGAATGAACAAAAGGCAAAAGTGTAGGAGATTCAACCCTTATTAAAAAAGGCCTTCTGGGTAAGATGACATGTATAGCTTTTCTCCAAAGAGCATTCCAGCGCACACAACACACTAGAAGTACTGGTCCTACAGATAGTGACTGTTGTCTTGGGCTGAGGAGTGAGAAATCTTGTTTATGAGCAGAATGGCTGGAAATTGGAGAATATCTAAAACAGAAGGAGCCCCCAAATCTGCATTTGATTGATTTGACTAAGTGTGCACAGAATGAGACTCCAAGAAGTCACTACAAGGCAGAATTGAATAGAGTTCTTAGCTGTTTCCCAGTACCAAGAACAGAGTTTGGAGTTCAAACTCTTCCCATTTGGAGGGGTTTGATAAACACTTTAGACTTTACAGGCACACAGTTGGAGATAATGCAGGCTCAATGCTAGACCACTGCAATAAAGCAAATATAGCAATAAAACAAGTCAAATTAATTTTTTTGTTTCCCAGGATATATGAAAGTTAAGTTAATCTATTAAGTGTGTGATAACATGTCTAAAAACACCATGTCCAATGTATATAATTTGAAATATTTTTTTTTTGAGGGAGTGGACTAGCAGTGAATGGAAGGGCAGATAGAAAATCTCTAGCAGACTCTGCTGAGCACAGAGCACACAGGGCTCCATCCCACAACCATGAGACCATGACCTGAGCCAAAATCGAGAGTTGGATGCTCAACCAACTGAGCCACTAAGGCGCCCTTAAAAATTCTTCATTGCTAAAAAATGCTAACCATCATCTGAGCTTTCAGTGAGTTGTAATTGCAGATCACCATAGCAAATATAATAAAAATGAAAGTGTAATATTGTAACAATTACTAAAACATGACACACAGACATGAAGTGAGCAAATGCCACTGGAGAAATGGCACCAACAGACAAACGGAATAGAGGAGAACTTCCTCAATTTAATAAAGGGCCCCTATGAAAAATCCATAGCTACTATATTTAATGGTGAAAGACTGGATGCTTTCCCCCTAAGACCAGGGACACAGCAAAAATGTCCAGTCTTGCTATGTATATTCAGCACTGTACTGGTGGTTTTGGCTAGGGCAATTTTGAGGCAAGAAAAAGCATTCATGCTGAAAAAGAAGAAATGAAACTATTTGCAGATAACAATTTCATATATTAAAAAAATCCTAAGGATTCTATTAAAAATTACTAGAACTAAAAAATGAATTCAACAAGGTTGTAGAATATGATATCAATACAGAAAAATCAGTTTTATTTCTGTACACTAGCAATAAATAATTCCAAAATAAAATTAAGAAAACAATTCATTTAAAATAGTGTCAAAAAGAATAAAATACTTAGCAATACATTTAACCAAAAAAGTTCAAGACATACATTGAAAAACACGTCACTGAAAGAAATTAAAGCAGTTCTAAAAAAAAAAAAAAAGTCACATATTCGTGAATCAAAAGAATATTTTTAAGATGGTAATATTTCCCAAACTGAGCTACAGTTTCAATGCAATTCCTATCAAAATCCCAAATGTCTTTTTTGCAGATATTGATAAGCTGATCCTAAAATTTGTATGGAAATTCAAGGGGCCCAGAATTGCCAAAGCAATCTTGAAACAGAAGAAAAAAGTTGGAGTACTCAAAATTTCCAATTTCCAGTCTTACTACAAAGCTACAGTAATCACCACGGTGTGGTAGTGGAGTAAGGATAGATATATAGATCAATGGAATAGAATCGAGAGTCCAGAAATAACCCCTACACTTATGCTCGATATTCAACAAGGGTACAAAGAAAATTTAACAGAATACCAATAAATGGTTGTGGGACAACTGGATATCTACATGTCAAAGAGAAGTTAGACCCCCTATATCACACGATATACAAAAAGTAACTCAAAATGTATCAAAGACCTAAATGTAAGAGCTAAAACTGTAACAACACTTGTAGAAGAAAACATATCCATAATCTTCACAACATGATCATTGGGCAATAATCTCTTAGATATAAAACCAAAAGCAGCAGCAAAAGTAGAAACAACTTTTTTTAAAGATTTTATTTATTTATTTGACACAGAGACAGCCAGAGAGAGAGACAAGCAGGGGGAGTGGGAGAGGAAGAAGCAGGCTCCCAGCAGAGAAGCCTGATGTGGAGCTCGATCCCAGAACGCCGGGACTATGCCCTGAGCCGAAGGCAGACGCTTAACGACTGAGCCACCCAGGCACCCCTATAAACAGAACTTTATCAAAACTAAAAGCTTGGGGCACCTGGGTAGCTCAGTTGGTTAAGCAGCTGCCTTCAGCTCAGGTCATGATCTCTGGGTCCTGGAATCAAGCCCCACGTCAGGCTCCCTGCTCAGCGGGGAATCTGCTTCTGCCTCTGCCTTCCCCCGACTTGTGCCCATGTGCTCTCTCACTCTCTCAAATAAATAAAATCTTTAAAAAACAAAACAAAAACTAAAAGCTTTTGGAGTCCAGTTCAAGATAGCAATGTAGGAAGATCCTGAACTCACCATCTCTCATGGACACACCAAATCTACAGCTCCTTATGTAACAATTTCTTGTGAAAAAAGCCTAAAAACTAGTGGAGAAATGCCTTCAAATCAGGCAAATGAGGAAACACACACACACTCTGAAGAGGGTAAGAAAGGCTGAGAGATAACTTGCTATAAACACCATGCCAGCATTGTGACCCACAAATGGGAGGGAACACAAAACTCAGAGCTTCTCCCTGAGGAACAAAGGGTTTGTACCCCACATTGGGAACCCTGATTTTTAAGGCTGGCACCTGAGATAGAGCCCCAAAACATCTATCTTTGGAAACCAATGGGGCTCATGCCCATGAGACCCCTGGGGCTGTGGTGAGCTGAGAAATGGGTCTTAAAATGTTTGCAAGAGGACTCACCCCACAGCCTAGAATAGAAGCAGCCCTTTGAAAGGCACCTAGACTTTATGTGAAAGGCTCTTTGCTAAATTTAAAGCATCAGTCTGAGGGGCAGGAGCCAGCTAGGATACCCTCTGGGGGAAGAAGCTGGCAGGTGCCTTGTTAAAGCTGGTATGCTCCATCTTCTATTTGTTTCAAGTGGATGCTATCTTTGCACTCCCCCTGCCTTGCTTTAGACAGCAGGTACCATCTTCATGCTCTCCGCCTTCTGCACTCCAGAGCATCAGTATCTCTCAGAGGGGAGCTTCTGCATGCATCTGGTGCCCCAGTTATGTCTGGTGACCTGGTTTGTGCAGCTGCCACCCATGGAATGCCCCTTGATTGCTTAGCTGGTGGTCAGGGGAGCTTGTGTTCCTGGGTCCCATGGACTATAACAATTGGAGAGAGAGTTCTTGGCAAGCTACCATCCTGAGGGCACTACACAGAGCAGACTGAAACACAGCCCAAGTCTTTCTGTAAAAGAGGCCTATGTGCTTGTCTTGAAGCTTAGACGAGGGGCAGGCTTCTGCTTTGGCACAGATCTATGAGATACATAGGTGATAGGGAATGCAGACTGGAGGATACCATCTTTGAGTTCTCCCTCTGCCTCAGTACAGCTGACTGTTATCTTCCAGAAAGGAGCTTACAACACACTCATCTGGAGCCCTGATTTTTGTGGGCCATCTCCTAACATCCTGGTGACCAGTGGGGATTATGCTTGCAGTAATACAGGATTATGTATATTTGCATTTTTTAAAAGCTGCTGCTGAGGGGTCTGGCTTCCAGTCAGCCTAAATCTGGATGATGAATGCCATCCTCCCATTTGGGACACTAACAGATCTTAGTAGACCCTTCAACACTGGGAGCTATTTAAAATAGGCTTCCTGGACAATCACAAAGTTTGACACAACCAAGAGCAAAGTAGGGATGAATGATAAGTTTCATCTACTACACAAGGCCAATCCTCCAAAATCAGGAGAGGTGGCTGTTCCACTTAATTCATAGAAACCAACATAGAGAGTCAAAAACAGTGAAGCAACAGAAATATGTTCCAAAGAACAAGACAAAAACTCAGAAAGCACTAGATGAAATGAAGATAAGCAATCTACCCAATAAAGAGATCAAAGTAATGGTCCTAAAGATGCTCTCTGAGCTCGGGAAGAATGGAAGATCACACCACGATCGAGTGCGATTTATCTCAGGGATGCAAGGATGGTTCAGCATCTACAAAATCAATGTAACACACCAAGTTAACAGAATGAAGGATAAAAAATATACGATCACTTCAATCGAGGCAGAAAAAGCATCTGACACTATTCAACATCTATTTATGATAAAAATCATATCAAAATATCAACAAAGTGTGTGTAGAGGGAACATACCTCAACAAAAAGCTAACACCACACTGAATGGTGAAAAGCTAAAAGCTTTTCCTCTAAGATCTAAGAAACAAGAAAAAATACCTAGGAATAAATTTAAATAAGGAGGTGAAATATTTGTATACTGAAAACTATGAGACATGGATGAAAGAAATTAAAGACACACATAAACGGAAAGATATTCCATGCTCATGGACTGGAAGAATTAATATTGTTAAAATGCCTATATTAAAATGTCAAAATACTCTGGGGCGCCTGGCTGGCTCAGTCGTTAAGTGTCTGCCTTTGGCTCAGGGCGTGATCCCGGCGTTCTGGGATCGAGCCCCACATCAGGCTCCACCACTGAGAGCCTGCTTCTTCCTCTCCCACTCCCCCTGTGTTCCCTCTCTCGCTGGCTGTCTGTCTCTCTCTCTCTGTGTCAAATAAATAAATAAAATAAAATGTCAAAATATTCAACGTACCCCTATTGAAATTCCAATGCCATTTTTCTCAGAAACAGATTATTCCTAAAAAATTTGTATGGAATCACAAAAAGACCCTGAAGAGCTAAAGCAATTTTGAGAAAGAAGAACAAAGCTAGAGGCATCACACTATCTTGTATCAAACTATAAAAAAGAAGAAAATTCTGGAACTGAAAAATGTAAATACTGAACTAAAAAATTCAGTAGATGATTCAACAGCCAACTTGATCAGGAAAGCAAATTCGAAGACAAGTCATTTGAAATTATCAAGTCAAAGAGCAAAAAGAAAAAAGAATGAAGTGAAGAGGACCTAAGGGACTTAAGGGACACTGTCAGATGGACCAATGTTCACATTACAGGAATCCCATAAGGAGAAAAGAGAGAAAGGGGACAGATAATTTATTTGGAGGAATTATAGCCAAAAACTTCCTAAATCTGAGGAAAGAAATAGGTATATAGATTCCAGAAGCTCAAAGAACTCCAACTAGAATAAATTTAAAGAGAACCACGCCAAGACACATTATAATACAATTGTATAAAGTCAAAGACAAAGGCAGAATCTTGAAAGCAAGAGAAAAGCAATTTGTAATATACAAAGAAAATTCCATAAGATTATCAACAGATTTCGTAGCAGAAACTTTGAAGGCAAAAAGTGGGATGATATATTGAAAGTGCTGAGGGGAAAAAACTCAACCAAGAACACCTTATCTGGTAATATTGTCCTCCAAAAATGAAAGAAAGATAAGAAATTCCAAGATAAACTGCTGAGGGCGTTCATTACCATTAGACCTGCTTTATGAGAAATGCTACAAAGAGCCCTTCAAGTTGAAATATAAGGATGGTAAAGAATAACACAAAACCGTATGAAAAGATAAGGCTATACAATAAAGGTAAGTAAATATTGTAACTTATACTATTGTAATTTTCGTGCATACATTACTTTTTTTTAAAAACATTTTATTTTTAAGTAATCTCTATACCCAACATGGGGCTCAAACTCATGACCCTGAGATCAAGAGTCATATGCTCCACCAACTGAGCCAGCCAGGTGCCCCTTGGTGCATAAATTTAAATTAGAAAAATACAAATAACTATAAATTTTTATCAATAGGTATACAGTATTTAAAGATGCAACGGTGACATCAATAACAAAGTGATGGGGGGGGAGCTGCAAAGGACCAGAGTTTTTATATGTAACTGAAATTATTGCTTTAAAACAGAGTGCTGCAACTTTAAGATATTTAATTGCAATGATAACCACAAAAAAAATATCTATAGCATATATATTTAAAAGGAAAGAAGAAAGGAATCAAAGCATACCATTACAAAAAATAAAAATAAAAAATCAATGAAACAAAAGGCAGTAAGAGAAGGAGGGACAATAAAGCTACAAGACATTCAGAAAAGAAAACAAAGTGGCAATAGTAAGTCTTTCCCTATCAGTAATTTAAATATAAATATTAAATTCCTCAAAACACATAGATTGGCTGAATGGATTTTAAAAATATATGATCCACTTACATGCTATCTATAGGAGACTTTAGACCTAGGGACGCACACAGGCTAAAAGTGTAAAGGTGGAAAAAGATAGTCCATATAAATTAACCAAGAATAGAACAAGAGTGGCTATACAGAAGTCAGACAACCTTTAAATCAAAAACTGTTATAAAAGACAAAGAAGGATAAGCTATAATGAAAAAAAGGATCAATTTCACTAAGAAGCATTATCAGTTTTAAATATCTATGCACCATACCTCAGAGCTCCTAAATATGTGAGGCAAACTTTGATAAACTAGAAGGGAGAAGGTTCCAGGGAAGATGGCAGAGTAGGAGACCCTAGGCTCACCTCTTCCCGGAGACAGACCTATATAACATCCACATCAGTGTAAATAATTCAGAAAACAACCCAAAGACTGACAGAACAGACTCTCCACAGCTAAATGCAGAGAAGAGACTACATTGAAGAGGGTAGGAAGGGCAGAGATGTGTTTTGGAACCAAAATGACCTGTGAGACTAACCATGGGAGGGAGGGACACCACAGGCATTGAGAAGGAAGAGGAGCAGACCCCATGCCAGGAAGAGGAATCCCCACAATATTTCCTTTTGAACGCCAGAGTGGCTTAATTACATGAGTTTTTACAGTCAGTGGGGCTTAACACCCATTACCTTAAAATCAGCTGCTTCACTCAGAGAGCTAGGAGGGTGACAGGAAACTAAATTCCCATCCTTAAAAAGACAGCATAGCAAACAGCTCCACTGAGATACAGCATAGAAGCAGCAGTGTAAAAAACATCTGGGGCATACAAAGGGAGATTTATTTACTAATCTCAGAACATGCCCAAGAGGTGCAGAGATCTTTAGAGTTCTGCAAGAACCAAAAAAACTGGCTGGTGCCATTTCTCTCCCCTGCACCACCCTAGTCTAGATACACTAACACCTGTGGGAACGAGAATAAACAATCTCTGCCTAGCTTGCTAATGGCATGCCATGCTCCCACATTCTACCATGGACTTGCCCCATCCAACCTGCCCTCAGCGTGAGTTCATCCAAAGCAGTGCCACAAGCATGACATTGTACAGTGGCCAGCACCATTCCAGAATGACTCCTGCCCTGGGCAGAGGGGAAAATAACCACGCACAAGTTCAAGTGCAGTCCCAGCAGCAGGCTGGGGGCTGACATCAGGTCTGACTGCAGGCCCCACCTGTACCAAGAAAAGCCTCTCAGGAGACAATGCTGGGAGAACACGCTGCAGTTTGGAGTGACCACAGCTCTGGCAAACACTTGATCTGACCCAACTCAAGCCCAAGGTGGCACCAGACTGACTGCTTATCAACACAGGGACCAATACCTGCCCACAATAGGCAAACAGAGCCATTGCAGATGACAGGACTGAAGGCAAAAGTGGCTTAGCCACAACAGTAGGGTATGTTCAACACACACAGGAGACACTCCTGAAGTGCCAGGTTCTGCTGAAGTGGGGACGCTACACTGCAGGGCACTATGGGAACTCTTCTTCATAAGGCCACTACTTTCAAAAGCAGAAGATGCAGCTGACTTTCTTAACACATAGACACAAACACAGGGGGCTAGACAAAAATGAGACAGAGGAATATTTCCCAAATGAAAGAACAGGTCAAAATCACAGCAAGAGAGCCAAAAGAAATGGGGATAAGCAATATGCCTGATAAAGAATTTAAAATAATAGTCATAAAAGTACTCACTGGACTTGAGAAAAGAGTGGAAGACCTCAGTAAGACCCTCAACAATGAGACTGAAAACAAATAAAGAACGAATCAGAGATGAAAATGTCAATAACCAAAATTAAACATACCCTAGATGGAATAAATAATAGACTAGAGAAAGCAGAATAGTGGATCAGTGGCCTGGAGGACAGAGTAATGGAAAGTAATCAAGCTGAACAGGAGAGAGAGAAAAAAATAATAAAATGAAAGTAGACTTAGGGAACCTCAGTGACACCATCAAGTATAATAACATTTGCATTATAAGGGTCCAAGAAGGAGAAGAAAGAGAAAGGGCAGGGCAGAAAATTTATTTGAAGAAATAATAGCTGAAAACTTGCTGAATCTTGGGAAGGAAACGGAAATCCAGATCCATGAGTCACAAAAAGCCCCTACGAAAAGTCCACAACAAGACATATGGTAATTAAAACGGCAAAAAGTAGTGATGAAGAGAATTTTAAAAGTAGCAACAGAAAAGAAACCAGTTACACACAAAGGAAACTTCATAAGGCTATAAGCTGATGTTTCAGCAGAAACTTTGCAGACCAGAAGAGAGTGGCATAATATATTCAACGTGCTGAAAAGAAAAAACCTGCAACCAAGAATACTCTACCCAGCAAGGCTATCATTCAGAATAGAAGGAGTGATGAAGAATTTCCTAAACAAATGTTAAAGAAATTCATCACTACTAAACCAGGCTTACAAGAAATGTTAAAGGGATTCTTTGAGTAGAAGGGAAAGATCATAGTCAGGAGTCAGAAAGGTAGGCAAGAAAAAATTTCACAGGTACATATAAACTTAATAAAAGTAGATTATGAGGAGGGGGGGAAAGATGGAGGAGGAGTAGGTGACCCTATTTCAACAGTCCCCTGAATCAAGCTGGACATCTACCAGACTATCCTGAACACCCACGAAATCAGTCTGAAATGTAAGAAGATACATCTGGATCTCTACAAACAGAACATCTCTGGTGCTTGGTCTCAAGGTATAAAGTGGGGAGCCAAGAGTCTGCACGCAGATATCGGAAGATAAATGGAAGGGGGAGGGAGCCGCCACACTCAGGCACCGGGAAGCAGTAGCCTCCTACGCTGGGGAGCAGGATGGACTCACAGACCGGTAGCCACTGGGAAACCAAACTGAAACCAGGAGCTCGAGAGCACGCACGCGACCAGACTGAAAACTGGCACTCCGGAGCACTCACTGGAACCAGACAAACTGGGAGCTTGGGAGCATGCGCAGGAACCAGGGGCGGCTGGTGGTGTTAGAAGCACAAAGGACAGAGACGTGCCAGCCCTGGAAGCAAGGGCTGGGAGAGTGGCTGTGGGGCGCACGACCTGGGACGCTGCAGGGTTTTTAGCAGCACCGACTAAAACAGAGTTAGAGTGGCCAGGAGAGCTCAGTGGAGAGCAGACTGTGATCTCTCTGTTCTGAGACAGAGGCTAGGATACGGCCACTGCTGCTCTGACTCTCAGAAGAGACACAGAAAGCCACCAGGGAAAGCCGTCAGAGAACAGAAACCCCAAAAAACTGGTTCTCATTGAGCCCATCCCATCCCATAGGGGGCAGGGCAACTCTGCCCAAACAGGGTTGCCTCAGTGCGGCAGGCCCCGCCCCCAGAAGGCAGGCTGAAAAAACAAGAAGCCCACATCCCTAAGGTCCCTACAAAACAGGTGCATCTTTCTTGGGTGCTGGTGAATAATTTGGACTCAGTACATCCCCCCAACCACACCTCATCAGAATGAAAAAGAGGAGGAACCCCCAACAAAGGAAAGAAACAGAGACTGTGGCCTCTGCCACAGAACTAATGAATATGGATATAACCAAGTTGTCAGAAATGGATTTCAGAGTAACAATTATCAAGAAGATGTATAGGCTTGAGAAAAATATTAACAAGAATATAGAATCTCTAAGGGCTGAAATGAGATCGAATCTGGCAGAAATTAAAAATTCTATGAATGAATTGCAGTCTAAACTGGATGCTCTTATGGCCAGGATAAATGAGGCAGAAGAACGAATTAGTGAGTTAAGAGGATGAGATGATAGAAAAGAAGGAAAGAGAGGTAACATGGGGGGGGAAAAAAAAAACCCTCCAATTTCATGAAAAAAAAACTACAGGAGATTACTGACTCAATGAAACGTTCCAATGTCAGAATTATCGGCATCCCCAAGGGGGTGGAGAAAGAAAGAGGTCTAAAAGAGATATTTGAACAAATTGTAGCTGAGAACTTCCCTAATCTGATGAAGGAAACAAGCATTCGTCTCCCAGAGGCAGAGAGGACCCCTCCCAAGATCAATGAGAACAGACCAACACTACGATTTATAATAGTATAATTCACAAATCATAGATCCAAGGAAACAACCTTGAAAGCAGCAAGGAGGAAAAGATTCCTTACATACAGGGGGAGGAACATCAGAATAACGTCAGACCTGTCTACAGAGACCTGGCAAGCCAGAAAGGGCTGGCAAGACATATTCAGGGTACTAAATGAGAACATGCAGCCGAGGATACTTTATTCAGCAAGGCTGTCATTCGGAACGGATGTAGAGACAAGGAGCTTCCAAGACCAGCAGAAACTGAAAGAATGTGTGACCACCAAGCCAGCCTTACAAGAAATATTAAGGGGGGGGGGTTCCATAAAAGTAGAAAGACCCCAAGAGTGATACAGAACAGAAATTTACAGAGACAAACTATAGAAACAAGGACTTCACAGGCAACATGATGACATTAAAAATCGTATCTTTCAATAATCACTCTCAATGTGAATGGCCTAAATGCTCCCATAAAACAACACAAAGTTGCAGATTGGATAAAACAATGACCCATCCATACGCTGTCTACAAGAGACTCATTTTGAACCTAAAGATACCTCCAGACTGACAGTGAAGGGATGGAAAACAATTTTTCATGCCAACGGAACTCAAAAGAAAGCTGGGGTAGCAATTCTCATACCAGACAAATTAGATTTTAAGCTAAAGACTGTAGTTAGAGATACAGAAGGACACAATATTATTCTTAAAAGGTGTATCAAACAAGAGGATCTAACAATTATAAATATCTATGCCCCCAACAGAGGAGCAGCCAACTACATAAGCCAACTGTTAACCCAAATAAAGAGACATATAGATAATAATACATTAATAGTAGGGGACCTTAACACTCCACTCTCAGCAATAGACAGATCATCTGAGCAGAAAATCAACAAAGAAACAAGAGCTTTGAATGACACACTGGACCAGAGGGACCTCATAGATATATACAGAACACTCCACCCTAAAACAACAGAATACTCATTCTTTTCAAATGCACATGGGACTTTCTCCAGAGTAGACCATATACTGGGTCACAAAACAGGTCTCAACTGATACCAAAAGATTGAGATTATTCCCTGCATATTCTCAGACCACAATGCTTTGAAACTGGAACTCAATCACAAGAAAAAATTTAGAAGAAACTCAAACACTTGGAAACTAAGGACCATCCTGCTTAAGAATGTTTGGGTAAACCAGGAAATTAAAGAAGAACTTAAGCAATTTATGGAAACCAATGAGAACGAAAACACATTGGTCCAAAACCTATGGGATGCTACAAAGGCGGTCCTAAGGGAGAAATACATAGCCATCCAAGCCTCACTCAAAAGAATAGAAACATCTAAAATGCAGTCCTTATACTCACACCTTAAAAAACTGGAGATGGAACAAAAGAACAGGCCTAAGCCATGCACAAAAAGACAACTGATTTAAGATTAGAGCAGAGATCAATAAATTAGAAACCAGAAATACAGTAGAGCACATAAACATAACCAGAAGCTGGTTCTTAAAAAGAATTAATAAGATCGATAAGCCACTGGCCAGACTTATTCAAAAGAATAGAGAAAGGACTCAAATTAATAAAATTATGAATGAAAGGGGAGATCACATCTAACACCAGGCTATAAAAACAATCATTAGAAGCTATTATCAACAACTATATGCCAATAAATTAAACAACCTGGAAGAAATGGATGCCTTCCTGGAAACCTATAAACTACCAAGACTGAAACAGGAAGAAAGTGATTATCTAAATAGACCAATTAACCGTGAAGAGATTGAAGTAGTGATCAAAAACCTCCCAAAGAACAAGAGTCCAGGGCCTGATGGATTCCCCGGGGAAGTCTACCAAACATTCAAAGAAGAAATAACACCTGTTCTCCCGAAGCTATTTCAAAAAATAGAAACAGAAGGAAAACTTCCAAACTCATTCTATGAGGCCAGCATTACCTTGATCCCAAAACCAGGCAAAGATCCCTCAAAAACGAGAATTACAGACCGATATCCCTGATGAATATGGACGCCAAAATTCTCAACAAGATCCTAGCTAATAGGATCCAACAGTACATTTAAAGGATTATCCATCATGACCAAGTGGGATTCATCCCTGGGATGCATGCGTGGTTCAACATTAGCAAATCAATGAGTGTGACAGAACACATTAATAAGAGAAAAGAATCATATGGACTTCTCAATTGATGCAGAAAAAGCATTTGACAAAATACAGCATCCTTTCCTGATTAAAACACTTCAGAGTGTAGGGATAGAGGGTACATTCCTCAATTTCATAAAAACCATCTATGAAAAGCCTACAGTAAATATCATTCTCAATGGGGAAAAGCTAAGAGCCTTTCCCTTAAGATCAGGAACACGACAAGGATGCCCACTCTCGCCACTATTATTCAACATAGTACTAGAAGTCCTTGCAACAGCAATCAGAAAACAAAAAGAAATAAAAGGTATCCAAACTGGCAAAGAAGAAGTCAAACTCTCTCTCTTCACAGATGACATGATACTTTATGTGGAAAATCCAAAAGACTCCACCCCCAAATTACTAGAACTCATGCAACAATTCGGTAACGTGGCAGGATATAAAATCAATGTTCAGAAATCAGTTGCATTTCTCTACACTAACAATGAGACTGAAGAAAGAGAAATTAGGGAATCGATTCCATTTACAATAGCACCAAAAACCATAAGATATCTCGGAATAAACTTAACCAGAGAGGTAAAGGATCTATACTCTAGCAATTACAGAACACTGATGAAAGACATTGAAGAAGACACAAAAAGATGGAAAAAACATTCCATGCTCATGGATCAGAAGAATAAACATAGTTAAAATGTCTATGCTGCCCAGAGCAATCTACACTTTCAACACCATCCCGATCAAAATACCAATGACATTTTTCAAAGCGACAATCCTAAAATTTGCGTGGAACCAGAAAAGACCCCAAATCGCCAAGGAAATGTTGAAAAAGAAAAACAAAGATGGGGGCATCACGTTGCCTGACTTCAAGCTATACTACAAAGCTGTGATCACCAAGACAGCATGGTACTGGCATGAAAACAGACACACAGACCAATGGAATAGAATACAGGCTAGGAAATGGACCCTCAACTAATCTTTTGACAAAGCAGGAAAAACATCCAATGGAAAAAAGACAGTCTCTTCATTAAATGGTGCTGGGAAAATTGGACAGCTATATACAGAAGAATGAAACTTGACCACTCTCTCACACCATACACAAAGATAAACTCCAAATGGATGAAAGACCTCAATGTGAGACAGGAATCCATCAAAATCCTAGAGGAGAACATAGGCTGTAACCTCTTCAACACTGGCCACAGCAACTGCTTTCATGACACATCTCCAAAGGCAAGAGAAACAAAAGCAAAAATGAACTTGTGGGACTTTATCAAGATAAAAGGCTTCTGCACAGCCAAGGAAACAGTCAAAAAAACTAAGAGGCAGCCCCCGGAATGGGAGAAGATATTTGCAAATGACACTACAGATAAAAGGCTGCTATCCAAGATCTATAAAGAACTTCTCAAACTCAGTACCTAAGAAACAGATGATCAAATCAAAAAATGGGCAGAAGATATGAACAGACACTTTCCAATGAAGACATACAAATGGCTAACAGACACATGAAAAAATGTTCAACATCATTAGCCATCAAGGAAATTCAAATCAAAACCACATTGTGATACCACCTTACACCAGTTGGAATAGCAAAAACTAGCAAGGCAAGAAACAACAAATATTGGAGAGGATGAGGCAAAAGGGGATCCGTCTTACACTGTTGGTGGGAATGCAAGCTGGTACAACCACTTTGGAAAACAGTGTGGGGGTTCCTCAAAAAGTAAAAAATAGAGCTATTCTATGATCCAGCAATTGCACTACTGGTTATTTACCCCAAAGATACAGATGTAGTGAAAAGAAGGGGCACATGCACCCCAATGTGCATAGCCCCAATGTTCACAATAGCCAAACTGTGGAAGGAGCCGAGATGCCCTTCAACAGACGAATGGATAAAGATGTGGTCCATATATAGAATGGAATATTACTCAGCCATCAGAAGAATGATTACCCAACATTTACATCAACATGGATGGGCCTGGAGGAGACAATGCTAAGTGAAATAAGTTAAGCAGAGAAAGACAATTATCATATGGCTTCACTCTTTTCTGGAACTTAAGGAATAGCAGGGAGATCATTAGGAGAAGGAAGGGAAAAATGAAGGGGGGAGGGTTAAACAGAGGGTGAAATGAACCAGGAGAGACTATGGACTCCGGGGAAACAAACAGAGGGTTTTGGAGGGGAGAGGGTGAGGGGACGGGCTAGCTCAGTGAAGGGTATTAAGGAGGGCACGTATTGCATGGAGCACTGGGTGTTATATGCAAACAATGAATCATGGAACACTACATCAAAAACTAATGATGTACTGTATGGTGACTAACATATAACCAAAAAAAAGTAGATTAATTACTTATAAAACCACTACAGAGATTAAAGCACAAAAGTAGTAAAATCAAGTATAACATAAAAATCAATCAAGGGATTCACAAAATAAAAAGATGTAAAGTATGACACCATATACCTGAAATGTGGGGGTAGCAGAGGAGTAAAAATTTAAAATTTTTAGAATGGGTTCAAACTTAAGCAACCATCAACTTCATATAGACTGCTATATGCAGAAGCTGTTATATATAAACCTAACAGTAACCACAAATCAAAAACTGGTAATAGATATGCAGAAAATAAAGAGAAAGGAATCCAAGCATACCACTAAAGAAAGTCCTCAAACCACAAGAGGGCAAGACAAGAAAGGAACAGAGAAGAAATATAAAAACAACTTTGTAAAACGAGTAACAAAATGGCAATAAATACATATTTATCAACAATTACTTTGAATGTAAGTGGACTAAACACTACAGTCAAAAGACATTGGGTAATTGAATGGATAGAAAATCAGGACCCATCTATATGCTGTGTACAAGAGACCTATTTCTTTTTTTTTTTTTTTAAGATTTTATTTATTTATGTGACAGAGAGACAGCCAGTGAGAGAGGGAACACAGCAGGGGAGTGGGAGAGGAAGAAGCAGGCTCCCAGCGGAGGAGCCCGATGTGGGACTCGATCCCAGACCGCCGGGATCACGCCCTGAGCCGAAGACAGACGCTTAACTACTGCGCTACTCAGGCGCCCCAAGAGACATATTTCATATCTAAAAACACATGTAGATTAAAAGTGAAGGGATGGAAAAACATTTATCATGCAAATGGAAGTAAAAAGAAAGCCAGGGTAGCAATATTATATCAAACAAAATAGACTTTAAAACAAAGACTGTAAAGCAAGAGACAAAGAAGGACCCTGCATGATCATAAAGCAAACAATTCAACAAGATGATATAACAATTGTAAATATTTATGCACTTAACATGAGAGCACCCAAACACATAAAGCAGCTATTATCACAAAGGAAGAAATCAACAGTAATACAATAATAGTAGGGGACTTTAACACCCCACTTACATCAATGAATAGATCATCCAAACAGATAATCAACAAGGAAACAGTGGCTTTGACTGACACATTGGACCAGATGGATCTAACAGATATATTCAGAACACTCGATCTAAAAACAGCAGAATACACTTTTTTTTTTTTTTCAAGAGACATGGAACGTTTTTCAGAATAGATCATGTTAGGCCACAAAACAAGTCTCAACAAATTAGAAAATACTAAAGTCATACCATCCGTCTTTTCTGACCACAACACTATGAAACTAGAAATCAACTTCAAGCAAAATTCTGGAAAGAACACAAATACATGGAGGTTAAATAACATGCTGCTAAACAATGAATGGGTCAACCAAGAAATCAAAGAGGAAATTAAAAAACACATTTAAAAAAGTGAAAATGGAAACCCAGCAGTCCAAAATCTTTGGGATGCAGCAAAAGCTGTTTTAAGAGGTTAGATTATATACCTCAAGAAGAAAAATCTCAAATAAACAACTTAACCTTACACCTAAGGAGCTGGAAAAAGAAGAACAAACAAAATCCGAAACTCACTGAAAGAAATAAAGATTAGAGAATAAATGAAATAGAAAATAATAAAAAAAAAAAACCAATGAAACAGACCCATGAAACCAGGAGCTGTTTTTGAAAAGATCAACAAAATGGATAAGACAATAGCCAGACTCATCCCCCCCCACCAACAGAGAGAGAGAGAGAACTCACATAAAATCATAAATGAAAGAGGTTGAAATAATCAATGCCACAGAAATACAAATGATTATAATATTACAAAAAATTATATGTCAATGAATTGGATAACCTAGAAAAAAATGGATAAATTCCTAGAAACATACTGTCCCAAAACTGAATCAAGAAGAAATAAAAAATTTGAACAGACTAATTATCAAAAAACTCTCCAAATAGAAGTCGAGGACTGGATGGCTTCACAGGTGAATTCTACCAAACATTTAAAGAAGAGTTAATACCTATTCTTTCCAAACTATCCCAAAAAGTAGAAGAGGAATGAAAGATTTCAAATTCATTCTATGAGACCAGCATTACCCTGATACCAAAACCAGCTAACAACCTACAAAACAAGAAAACTACAAGCCATTATCTCTGATGAACACAGATGCAAAAATCCTCAACAAAATATTAGCAAACTGAATCAGAAAATACATTAAAGAAAATCATTTACCATGATCATGTGGCATTTTTTCTCTGACACAAGGGTGGTTCAATATTTGCAAGTCAATGTGATACATCACATCAACAAGAGGATAAAAACCATGTTCATTTCAATAGATGCAGTAAAAACATTTAACAAAGTACATCTATTCATATAAAAACTGTTAACAAAGTAGGTTTAAAGGAAATATACTGCCACATAATAAAGGCCATATATTGAAAACCCACATCAAACGTCATACTCAGTGTTGAAAAATGGAGAGTTTGTCCCCTAAGATCAGGAACAAGACAAAAATGTCCACTCTCACCACTTTTGTTCAACATAGTACTATAAATCCTAACTACAGCAATCAGACAACAAAGAGGGAAAAAAAGGCATCCAGATTGGTAAAGAAGAGGTAAAGTTTTCACTATTTGAAGATGACATGATACTATATACAGAAAACCCTGAAGACTCCATCAAAAAACTACTAGAACTCATAAATGAATTCAGTAGAGTCACAGGATATAAAATTAATATATATAAATCTGTTGCATTTTTTAAAAGATTTTATTTATTTATTTATTAGACAGAGATAGAGACATCCAGCGAGAGAGGGAACACAAGCAGGGGGAGTGGGAGAGGAAGAAGCAGGCTCATAGCAGAGGAGCCTGATGTGGGGCTCGATCCCACAACGCCGGGATCACGCCCTGAGCCGAAGGCAGACGCCTAACCACTGTGCCACCCAGGCGTCCCTGTTGCATTTCTATACACTAATAATAAAGTAGCAAAAAGAGATATTATGAAAACAATCCCATTTACAACTGTACCAAAAATAACAAAATACCTAGGAATAAACTTAAGCAAGGAGGTGAAAAACCTGTACTTTGAAAACTAGAAAATACTGATGAAAAAAAATTGAAGATGACACAAACAAATGGAAAGATATTCGATGCTCATGGATTGGAAGAACAAATATTGTTAAAATGTCTTTACTACCCAAAGCAGTCTACAGATTTAACACAATCCCTATCAAAATACCAAAAGCATTTTTCACAGAACTAAAAGATATAATCCTAAAATGTGTATGGAACCACAAAAAGCCAAAGCAATCTTAAGAACAAAACTGGAGGTATCGCAATCAGTGATTTCGAAATATACTACAAAGGAAAACCGCAATGAGATACCACCCCACACCAGTCAGAATGGCTAAAATTAACAAGTCAGGAAACAACAGATGTTGGCAAGGATGCAGACAAAGGGGAACCTCTTACACTGTTGGTGGGAATGCAAACTGGTGCAGCCACTCTGGCAAACAGCATGGAGGTTTCTGAAAAAGTTAAAAATAGAACTACCCTATGACCCAAGAATTGTAGTACTAGGTATTTATTCAAAGGATACAAACAGGGATGCCTGGATGGCTCAGCTGGTTGGGCATCTGCCTTTGGCTCAGGTCATGATCCCAGGGTCCTGGGAACAAGCCCCATGTCAGGCTCCCTGCTTAGTGGGGAATCGGCTTGTCCCTCTCCTTCTGCCCCTCCCCTGCGCTTATTCTCTCTCTCTCTCTCAAAAAAAAAGAAAAGAAAAGAAAAAGATACCAACGTGGTGATTTGAAGGGGTACATGAACCCCAATGTTTATAGCAGCAATGTCCACAATAGTCAAAATATGGAAAGAGTCCAAATGTCCATCGACAGATGAATGGATAAAGAAGATGTGGTATATATATACAACGGAATATTACTCAGCCAACAAAAAGAAATGAAATCTTGCCATTTGCAATGATGTGGGTAGAACTAAAGGGTATTACGCTAAGCAAAATAAATCAGAGAAAGACAAACACCATACGATTTCACTCATATATGGAATTTAAGAAACAAAATAGATGAACATAGGGGAAAGGAAGGAAAAAGATGAAAACAGAGAGGAAGGCAAACCATAAGAGACTCCAAACTGAGGGATGCTGGAGGGGAGGTGGGTGGGGGGAAGGGATAATTGGGTGATGGGCATTAAGGAGGGAACTTGATGTAATGAGCACTGGGTGTTATATGCAACTGATGAATAACTAAATTCTACCCTTGAAACTAAAGAAAAAGAGAAAGAAATACTACAAAGCTGTAGTGATGAAAACAGTATGGTAATGGCACAAAAATAGACACATAGATCAATGGAACAGAATATAGCACCCAGAAATAAAGCCACAAATATGTGGTTAATTAATCTATGACAAAAGAGGCAAGAACATACACCGGGAAAAAGACAGTCTCTTCAACAAATGGTGTTGGGAAAACTGGACAGCTACATGCAAAAGAATGAAACTGGATCACTTCCTAACATCATACACAAAAATTAACTCAAAACCTATTGAAGACCTAATTGTGAGACCTGAAACCATAAAAATTCTAGAAAAGAACACAGGCAGAAATTTCTCTGCATTGGCAGTAGCAACATTTTTCTAGATGTGTCTCCTAAGGCAAGAACAAAGAACAAGAACAAAAATAAACTACTGGGACTATATCAAAATAAAAAGATTTTGTACAGCATAGGAAACAGCAAAACAAAAAGACAACCTACTGAATGGGAGAAAATTTGCTAATGATATATCTGATAAGGGGTTAGTATCCAAAACACAAAGAATTTACACAATTCAACACCAAGAAAAACAAAACAAAAAACCCAAAAACCCCACAATTTTTTAAAAAGATTTTATTTATTAATTTAATGTAGAGAGACAGCCAGCGAGAGAGGGAACACAAGCAGGGGGAGTGGGAGAGGAAGAAGCAGGCTCCCAGCGGAGGAGCCTGATGTGGGGCTCGATCCCAGAACGCTGGGATCACGCCCTGAACCGAAGGCAGACACTTAACGACTGCGCCACCCAGGCGCCCCCCAAAAACCCCACAAATTAAAAATGGACAGAAGACATGAACAGACATTTCGCCAGTGTAGACATCCAGATGGCCAACAGTCATAAAAAGATGCTGAACATCACTCATCATCAGGGAAACACAAATCAAAACCACAATGAGATATCACCTCACACCTGTCAGAGGAGCTAAAATCAAAAACACAAGAAACAACAAGTGTTGGCGAGGATGTGGAGAAATAGGAATCCTCTTGGACTATCGGTTTGAAAACTGGTGCAGCCACTGTGGAAAACATAATGGAGTTTCCTCAAAAAATTAAAAACAGAATTACCATATGATCCACTACTGAGTACTTACCCAAAGAATATGAGAACGCTAATTTGAAAAGATATATGCACCCTTATGTTTATTGCAGCATTATTTACAATAGCCAAGATATGGAAGTAGCCCAAGTGTCCATCAATAGATGAATGGATGAAGACATGATGTGTACAGACACACACACACACAGAATATTACTAAGCCATAAAAAAATGAAATCTTACCATTTGCCACAACATGGATGGCTCTAGAGGGTATAATGCTAAGTACAATAAGTCAGAGAAAGAGAAATACCATATGATTTCACTCATATGTGGAATTTAAGAAAGAAAACAAATGAACCAGAAAAAAGACAAACAAGAAAACAGACTCTTTTTTTTTTTTAAGGTTTTATTTTTTCGACAGAGATAGAGACAGCCAGCGAGAGAGGGAACACAAACAGGCAGAGTGGGAGAGGAAGAAGCAGGCTCATAGCAGAGGAGCCTGATGTGGGGCCCGATCCCATAACGCTGGGATCACACCCTGAGCTGAAGGCAGAGGCTTAACCGCTGCGCCACCCAGGCACCCCAAGAAAANCCCTGAGCTGAAGGCAGAGGCTTAACCGCTGTGCCACCCAGGCGCCCCAAGAAAACAGACTCTTAAACATAGAGAACAAACTGGTGGTTGCCAGAGGGGAAGCAAGTGGGGGAATGGATGAAATAGGTGAATGTGATTAAGAGTACACTTGTGACGAGCACTGAGTAATATATAGAATTGTTTAATTACTATATTGTACACCTGAAACTAATATAACACTGTATGTTAATTATACTGGGATTTTTTTAAAAAAGCATAGGAGGGAGAAATCGATAACAACACGATACTGGTTAAAGACTTCTATTCCACACTTCCAATAACACATAGAACAACCAGACAAAAGATCAATAAGCAAATGGAGGAACTGAACGACACCAAGGAACAAATGGACCTACCAAAGGTACACGAAACACTCCACCTATTCTCTTCAAGCACACATGGTGCATTCTCCATCATAGCCCACATGTTAGGTCACAAAATAACTCTTTAAGTCAAGATGACTGAAATACAAAGTATCTTTTCCTATCACAATGGAATAAAACTAGAAATCAGCAGCACAAAACTAGAAGATTCATATGTGGAAATTAAACAGTACACTCTTAAACAAGTGGATCAAAGAATTTACAAAAAAAAATATAGAGAATACCTTAAGACACATGAAAAATTAAACGCAACATACCAAAACATGGGAGGTAATGAAAGCAGTGCTAACAGGGAAGTTTATCTCTGTAAATGAGCACCATTAGAAAGCAGAAAGATCTTAACCAAAATCAATACCTCAAGAAACTAGAAAAAGAGCAAACTACACCCAAAGATAGAGGGAAGGAAATAATGAAGATTAGAGCAGAGATACACTAGAGAATAGAAAAACAATTTAAAAAAAATCAATGAAACTAAGAGATTTTTAAAAAGAGCAACAGAAATGACAGATCCTTATCTAATTACTAAAAAAGACTCAAATAACAGATCATAAATGAAAGAGAGGGGACTACAACTAATACCACAGAAATAAAAGGCATTATAGAAAACACCATGAACAATGTACACCAACAAATTGAATAACCTAGAAGAAATGGATAAAACCCTAGAAACATTAATCTGCCAGAGTGAATCATGAGGTAATAGAAAATCTGAACAAACTAGTAATGAGTAAGAAGATTGCATCAGTTATCGAAACCTCCCGACAAAGAAAAGCCCAGGACCAGATGGCTTTACCAGAGAATTCTACCAAACATCTGAAGAAGATTTAACACTAATCCTCCTGAAAATCTCCCCCAAATTTAGGAGGAATGTACACTTCTAAGCTCTTTCTGCGAGACGAGAATTAACCTGATACCAAAGCCAGATGAAGACACTATAAGAAAACTATACACCAACAGCCCTAATACTGATGGAAAAATCCTTAACTAAATACTAGCCAATGTAATTCAGTAGCAAATTAAAATGACCCAATTAAAAATCCCCATGACCAGGTGGGATTTATTCCTAAAATGCAAGGTTGGTCCCACATAAGAAAATCCATGTAATACACCACATTACCATGTGAAGTAAAACACCCCACACAATCATCTCAATTGAGACAGAAAAGCAGATGACAAGATTCAACACACTTTTCTGATTAAAAGAAATTAACTAGCTGAAAATAGAAACTATTTCAATATAATAAAGGCCATATATGAAAAGCCCACAGCTATCATCATACTAAATAGTGAAAGACTGAAAATTTTTCCTTTAACATCAGGAATAAGGCAAGGATGCCTGCTCTTGACACTTTCATTCAACACAATATTAGGAAGTCCTAACCAGAACAATTTGACAAGAAAAAGAAATAGAAGATATCCAAAAATTATAGGAAGAAGTTTTCTGTTTGCAAATGATATGATTTTATATGTAGAAACTCCTCAAGATTCCAGACACACACACACACACACACACACACACACACACGTTAGAACTAATAAATTCAGCAAAGTTGCTGGATATAAAACCAACAAACAAGAACAGTAGTATTTTTATATCCTAATGATGAGCAATGTGAAAAAGAAATTAAGAAACTGATTCCATTTATAACAATAGCATCAAAAAGAACATGGGGGGGCACCTGTGTGGCTCAGTCGGTTAAGCATCTGCCTTCCACTTCGGTTGTGATCCCAGGGTGCTGGCATCGAGTCCTCCATCGGGCTCCCTGCTCAGCGGGGAGCCTGCTTCTCCCTCTCCCTTTGTTCCTCCCCTCTGCTCATGGTATGTCTCTAATAAATAAATTAAAAAAAAAAAAAAAAAGAGCATGGGTGCCTGGGTGGCTCAGTCAGTTAAATGCCTGACTCTGGCTCAGGTCTTGATCTCAGGGTTGTGAAATTGGGCCCCACCTTGGGCTCTCTGCTGGCGTGGAGCCTGCTTAAAATTCTCCCTCTTCCTCTACCCCTCCCCCCACTTCTCTCTTTCTCCCAAACAAAAATACAAATTCAAAGGGATACATGCACCCCCATGTTTACAGCAGCATTATTTACAATAGCTAAACTATGGAAATAGTCCAAGTGTCCACAGACTGATGAAAGGATAAAGAAAGTGTGGTATACATACACAATGGAATATTATTTAGCCATAAAAAAGAATGAAATCTTTTGCAAATGCCATTTGCAATAACATGGATGGAGCTAGAGAGTATAATGCTAAGTGAAATCAGTCAAAGACAAAAACCATATGATCTCACTCATATGTGGAATTTAAGCAACAAACTGAAAGCAACAAAACTGAAACAAACTGATATATGTAATAGGTTCTAATTCTTTTGATTAGTCAAAAACTAGTTTAGGGGCATGGGGTGCCTGAGTGGCTCAGTCGATTAAGCATCCAATTCGATTTGGCTCAGGTCATGATTTCAGGTCTTGGGATTGAGCCCTAAGTGGGGTTCCATATGGTCTACTTGAGATTCTCTGTCTCCCTCTGCCCCACCCCCTGTGCACTCTCAAAAAAATAAATAAATCTTAAAAAAAAAAAACTGAAACAAACTATTTTCAGCTAGTTAATTTCTTACCAGGGGCGGGGGTTGGGGCTGGCAGGGGAGTTACTGTTTAACGGGGTCATTTCACAGCAATGGAAATATATTTAACATGACCATACTGTACAGTTAAAATGGTTCAGATGATAAATTCTATGTATGGTTTTTACCACAAGAAAAAAAAAAGATCAGCAGATGCTGGCGACGACGTGGAGTGACAGTTGTTCTCATACTTGCTCGGTGGGGTACAGAATGGTACCGCCACTTGGGACAGTTTGGTGATTTTTTTTTTTAACAAAACTAAATATACTCTCACCATATGATCCACTATTCACACTCCTTGGTATTGGTCCAAAGGAGCTGAAAACATGTCCACACAAAACCTGCACAGGGATGTTTCTAGCAGCCTTTTCACAATTGCCTAAACTTGGAACAACCAAGATGTCCTTCAGGGGCGCCTGAGTGGGTCAATTAAGTGTCTGCCTTCGGCTCAGGTCATGATCCCAGGGTTGGGACTGAGCCCCATGCCCGGCTCCTGCTCAGCCAGGAGTCTGCTTCTCCCTCTGGCCCTCCCCCCAGCTCATGCTTGCTCTCTCGCCCTCTCTTTCTCTCTCTCAAATGAATAAAATCTTTAAAAAAAAATGTTCTTCAGTAGGTAAATGGATTAACTGTGGTACATCCAGACAATGGAATATTACTCTGTACTAAAAAGAAATGAGAAAAGAAAAGGAGAAATGAGCTATCAAGCCATGAGAAAAGATACGAAGTAACCTTAAATGCACACTACTAAGTGAAAGAAGCCAATCTAAGCAGGCTACGTACTGTAGGGTTTCAACTATCGGACATTCTGGAAAAGGCAAAATTATGGAGAGAGTCACAAGATCAGTAGTTGCCAGGTGCGGGAGGTGGAGCTGAGTGGCAAGGGAATAATTAGGCAGAGCATAGAGGATTTTAGGGCAACGGAGATACTCGGATGTTATAAAGATGGGTACATGTCATCATACATTTGTCCAAACAGTCTTGTGTGGACAACACCAGGAGCAAACTTACAGTAAACTACGGGCCTTGAGTGACTGTGACATGTCAGTGTAGGTTTATCCTTGGTAACAGATGTACATTCTGGTGAGTGATGCTGGTAAGGGGAGAGGCCATCCACGTGTGAAGGTATAAAGTATATGGGAAATTTCTGTACCTCCCTCTCAATTTTGTTGTGAGCCTAAAACTGCTCTAAGAATATAAAGTCTCAAGAAATAAAAGGAATGAAGTACTGGGGCATGTGACAACACAGATAGACCTTGAAAATATGCTACACAAAAGAAGCCAAACTCAAAAGGACACATAAATTTATGATTCTAGATATGAAATGTTCAGATTAGTCATCCATAGAGAAAATAGATTAGTTGTTGGCAGGGCCTTGGGGAAGAGGGCCTGGGGAGTGACTGGAAACAGGTACAGGTTTATCTTTGAGGTTATAGACATGTTCTGGAATTGGTAGACTTGGGACACACCTTTGTGAATATACTAAGAACTACTGAACTGTACACTTTAAAGAACAAGTAAACAAGAAGTTGAAAGTAAAATAATAAATTCCATATAAATGAGATTGGAGAGCCTCTGTTGCCAATAGTCCTGAACTATAAGAAATTTTTTAAGAAGTTCTTCATGCTGAAGGTGATGGTAATAGATGGACATTCAAATTTATAAAAAGGAACAAAAAGCACTAGAGATGATAGATATTTGCCATCACAACAACCAACAGATAAGAGTAAATTTAATGAAACATATTCAAAATATTTATGCTGACAATTACAAACGCAGCACGAGAGGGGTCCTGAGTGGCTTAGTCAGTTAAGCAGCTAACTCGGTTTTGGCTCAGGTCATGATATCAGGGTGGTGAGATCGAGCTCCGTGCTGGGCATGGAGCCTGCTTAAGAGTCTGTCTCTCCCTCTCCCTCTGCCCTTCCCCGNCCAGCAATCTTTTTCTAAAGTTAAAAAAAAAAAAAAAAAAAAAAAGCACAGCAAGAGAAAGTAAATAAAACCTACAAAATGGAGAGATAACCCAGGCTTATTAACTGGGAGATTCCAAGCTTCCAGCTCCCAGTAATATCAACCCCATTTTCAAGGACCTTAAAAATGAGGACACTTACATCACATAGCAGAGGTTCAAACAGAAGCTCCACTTCTGCTGTCTGGCCGCATCCTCTCCTCTCCTCAGAAGCCCATCCCCCAGCCAGGGCCAAGATGACTGCAGTGATCTTAGGCCTCAAGTCTGGAGACCCCATTCAGAGGGAGAAGGCCATCTCTCCTTAGGGGCAAGTACGCCTTTTGCAGAACCTCACTTCTCCAGCACACCTGTCACGGCTCATCGCCGGGCTTGGGACTCTCCCCTACCCCGCAGTCACAATGTGGGGGATGAGAATGCACGGAGCTGTTTAGACTAATCCTCGAGGGTAGAGGGGTTGTTGGGAAAGCCACCCAATACCACCCCAGGGCATGCTCACCGCGTCACCTCTCACCCTCGTACCCCCACCAGACTCTAGCTGGAAAATCCGGCGTGTGCTCACTGTGATGCTGCGGGAACAGTGATGTCCCCCCTATTCTGGCTGCTAGGAAGCCTGCAACTTCATCTGTGCTCTCCCCCCAGCCCCTGTGCAGGAGCCTCGGTAGGAATCTTACCTGTGGACGTCATCTCGCCTGCACCCACCTTTCCTACCTTAACCCCTCTTCCATAGTCCCTCAGTTCTATCTCAGCGGAGGCTTCAAACTTACTCACTGGTCGGAAGGAGAATAGAGTTTATTCAGCCAAGTCTCACCAGGAAGGGAAGAGCCCTGGCCGGTTAGGAGGCGCTGGCCTAGCTGCGACGGCCCGGGAACTCCCAAGCACAGGGCCACGCCGTGTCTGCAGGCCTGCTGGGAATGCCGCTCGTCTGAGCTCCAGGCTTCACAGCAAGCTGAGTGTGTGCGAAGGTAAGTGGTTTGGTTCCCCCAAACGCCTGCGGAGTCCCGGATTTCCACATGGGAGGGGGGCAGGGGCAGGAATCCCCTTCGCCAACCAACAGTGCAGAAACCGGTTACTGGGAAGCCTTCACCTGAAATGCTTTTGTTTGTCCCTGTCACTGTCCCCCAGCCATCTTTTGGGGTGTCTTCCATTTGGGAGTAGTCCAGTTACACAACTTTTTAGCCACCTTCATTTGTTTTGCTGTGATAGCGAGTCCTGAGCCGAATCCTCCTGTTGTCCTCCTTCCCAGAGGGTTTTTGGGAGAGGCAAGGGGGTGCGGCAGGTGAGGGGTGGGGTGGGGGGGATCTTCCCGTCAGCTTTGCCCTTGTTCTTCCCTATATTGGCCTGTAGTGTGAGGTGGGGACAGGCCTCTGGGACCAGCTCCCAGGTCTGGGGTCCTTTGCCATCTTGCTTCTTGACTATTAGGGACAAGGGTCCCCTCCCCAGGCAGCTCTCGCCGCCCAGTGTCTGTCCACTGTTCAGGGGTGGAGGGAACCACAGCCCCGCACTGCCTGAGCAGACAAGCAGCGTGCGTGCTGCCGAAGCTGGGCTCCCTCCAGCCAGCACCCCGCTCTGAGTGGGGACATCCCCAGGAAGGGCAGAGTGTCTTCAAGGACCGGCCCCTCCCTCTGCCCCAGCTCCTCGTTCAGGCTCAGACACGCAGGGGGAGCATGGTACGGGTGTGAAGGCAGGCGGGCTGGGTCAGGAACTGGCGCCTCCCTGGACGCCTGTGCGCGGGGGCTGCCCTACTTCGGCTCCTGCCTGCTGTGCTGGGAAGAATCTTTGCTCTCCGTCCTCAGCTCTGGGCCTCTGCCACATTTCAGGACGGCAGGCGACATGGCACGTCCCATGGGAGGATGGAAGAGGGGAGGGTACACGGTCTCAGTTTCTAATTGTGGCATTTGAATGGGCAAAGCGAGGGTGCCGGCTGTGAAAGGGGACGTGGCACGGTGCAAAGAGCACAGTCTTCAAGTCAGACAGTGACAGGTTCAAACCCAAAGTGGGCATGCATCAGCTGGGGCATCTTTAGCGAGTAACCGTCTGGGCTTCAGTCTGTCATCTCTAAAATGACTCGTTGGGGAGTTAGGTCACGTTGAGAGCACTAACCCATGACCTGTCCTTCCTCGGTCATCGTTTGCTGCTGCTGCTGGGGCAGGGCCCGTGGTGGGAGCAGCCGCACCCAGCCGCCTGCCAGGCCAGACCGAGGACCCTCCAGCCGCCGCACAGCCAGAAGAGGATGGGGTTCAGAAAACGGTCAATCTGGTCCTCCTTAACCAATGCACGGCCTGATTCAGCTCTAGCCAAGAAACATTTAAAACCGCAAAAAGTAAAAAGAAACAGGGTACTATGTACTCTTCGGCACTTCCGTTCTTACTCAGCTCAGCAAGCCCCCCACCCCACCCCGCCCTGCCTCGCCCGGTTCGGCACCTGAGCGTGTAGCCTGCCAGGCAAGGCTGGCCACAGGCAGCTTCAGGGATAAAACAAGAACTTCAAACAGAGGACCAAAAGAGAGAAAAGTCTTAGTCAATCTTTCTCATGATTGCAGACTCAACACTCCCAGACACACTATTATCAGGGAGAAATCAACGTTAGAGGAAAAGGACAATTCACTTCAACCAAGTTGGAATTGTCTTAAAATGTAACTAAGGTTCAACAAAATATCTATGCCATATTGCATCAGTAAATGTTTGATAAAACACTTCCGGTAAGAGCTTGTTGCAAGAGCAGGTGTTGAACATGTTGCTTTTTAAGTACTCTTATACTTTAACGTGTTATTTTAAACTCAAAGCCAAAATTTTATTTCGTGGGAAACCCGTAGTGACTTTGTTATGTACATCAAACAAAACAAGGATGCCTGTTATCACCATTACCACTTAGCAGTGTTCCGGAAGTTCTGGGCAATACATTATACAGGAAACAGAAAGGAGGCAAAAAAACATATCATCAAGAACAACACTGTGTCCTCATTATTCGCAGATGATTGCCACTCATTGGTCCATTAATTCACCAAATACACACTAAGAGCCTCTTCCACATACCACTCCATTCAGGGGCTCAGAACGCCAAACTAACTGTCCTCACGGAGCTGACATGAGGCGGGACGGTGGAGAGACAGGAAACAAAAAACAAAACAAAACAAAACAAACAAGTGAAACAAAATAAAGAATGTGCCTTGGAGAAAACTCAAGCAGCCAGTGGAGTCAGAGAGGGGACAGAGCCATTCTCTATCAGGTCTATTTGGAAGGGCTATTTGACCACAGCCTGAAAGGTTCCAAAGAGCAAGCTGTGGGGCAACTGGGGAGTAGACAGGGCAAGGCTCTGGGATAGGGACAAGGTTAGCGAACTGAAGGATGAGCAGAGCAATGTGCCCAGCGAATAACTAGGGGAAGGGAAAGGGCCCAAGTCAGGACCAAGAAGCATTCAACCAGAGGGCTCATTATAGGCAGAGTAATGGCTCCCCAAGATGGCCATGTCCTAATGCTTGGAACTTGTGATTATGCTAGGTTACTTGGCAACGGAGAATCAAGTTTGCAGACGGAAGTAAGGTTGCTCATCATCTGACCTTGAGATGAGGCAATTATTCTGGATTATCTGGGTGGCCCCAATGCAATCACAAGTGTCCCTAAATGTAAAAGGGGGAGGCAGAGGAGCCGGTGTCAGATTGATGTGTGACATAACAAAGACTCAGCTGGCCATTGCTGGCTTCGAAGACCGAAGGGGGCACAGCCAGGGAATGCAAGCAGCCCCTAGACATTAGAAAGTGTGAAAACACAGATTAATTCCTAAACTCTCCAGAAAGGAACACAGCCCTACTTTGATCACCTTGAGCTTAGGCCAATGAAACCCATCTTGGACTTCTGATCTCCAGAATCCTATGATAATAGGTTTGTGTTTTTAAGCCTCTAGTTTGTGTTCATTTGTAACAGCAACAATAAGAAACCAATACAATGGTGGATTACGTCGATTTATTTTCAAATATTGAACTACCACTGCATCCCTGGAATAAGCCCAATTAGTGTTGGTGTATAATTCTTTTATAGATTGATAAATTCTGCTTTCTAATGTTAAGAATTTTTTCATCTATGCTTATGAAGGCTATTGGTCTGTAGATGTCATTTTTGTGCTATCACTGTGCCTCCTGATAGCAGGCTAATGCTGATTTCATGTAAAGGACTGGGAAGTGCTCCCTGGGAGAAATTCAGAATTAGAATACTACAGCTGCTTGGTAAAATTTTGCAGTTAAGCCACTTGGACCTGGAAATTTATAGGGTCTTAAGCTGCAGCTTCAGCACCTCTAAAGTTCTAGAGCTACTTAAATTATTTTATATTAGGGGAACTTGGTAACTTGTAGTTTTCGAAAACTTGGTTCACCTCATCTAAGTTGTTGAATCGTGTAGAGCTGCATGTAGTATTCCTTTGTTGTCCTTTTGATGTTTGCAGGGTCCGTAGTAATATCCTTTGTTTCACTCCTGATACTGATGATTTCTCCATTTTTAAGATTTTTCAGTCTTGCTAGAAGTCTGTCAATATTATTGATCTTTTCAAACAATCTGTTTTGGTTTTGTTGATTCTTTTCTATTATTTTTCTGCTTTCAATTCCTTTGATTTCTGCCCTCATTTTTTATTATTTCTGCCCAATTATTTCTGTTCTGCTTGCTTTGTGCTTATTTTGGTCCAGTTTCTCAAGATGGGAGCTTATACTATTGATTTAAAACATTGTTCCTTTCTTAGGAAAGCATTTAGTGCTATACATTTCCCTCTATGCACCACCCCAGCTGTCTTGCATTTTATTATGTTGTATTTTCACTGTCATTCAGTTCATTCCATTGTCATTCATGTCCCTTTAACTGCCCTTGAGACTTCCTCTTTGACCTGGTATTATTTAGAAGTGTGTTGTTCAGCTTCCAAGTGTTTGGAGTTTTTTTTTTTTAATTTCTGGTTTGAATTTATTACGGTTAAAGAACACAATCTGTATGATTTCAACTTTTAACTCTTTGATGAGATTTACTTTATGGCACAGGATATGCCCTACCTTGGTAAATGTTCCATGGGCACCTGGAAAAAAAAAAAGGCATAATCTGCTGTTGTTGGGTAGAATGTTTTATAAATGTCAATTAGTTTCCATTGGTTGATGATGAATTCTTCTATATCCTTGTTAATTTTCTAATTGTTCTATCAAATATTGACGGGGCGCCTGGGTGGCACAGCGGTTAAGCGTCTGCCTTCGGCTCAGGGCGTGATCCCGGCGTTATGGGATCAAGCCCCACATCAGGCTCCTCTGCTGTGAGCCTGCTTCTTCCTCTCCCACTCCCCCTGCTTGTGTTCCCTCTCTCGCTGGCTGTCTCTATCTCTGTCAAATAAATAAATAAAATCTTTAAAAAAAAAATATTGAGAGAGGGACGTTGAAGTCTTGAAATGTATTTTTGTGGTTCTATTTCTCCTTTTAGTTCTAGCAGTCTTTTCATCCGATTTTGCAGTGCTGTTGTTTGGAGCACGCACACATGGGAGACTGCTCTGTCTTCTTAAGGGATGGACCCTTCTATTACTAATAATGTTCCTTTCCATCCCTGATCATTTTCTTTGACCCACGGTCTACTTTGTCTGACAATATAACCACACCTGCTTTGTTTTGATTAGTGTTTGAATATCTTTCCTCACCTTTTAATGTTCAACCTATTTGCAATATTAGGAGTTTCTTACAGACAGGGTACAGTTGGGACATTTTAAAACTCAACTTGCCGATCTCCATCTCTTGACCACATACATTTAATGTGATTATTGATGTAAGGATCAAGTCTCCCATTTCTTTAAATGGTTGTTTTGCTTTTAATTTCTCAGTTCTCACTTTCTTACTTTCCTGTAGATATTAAGACAAGTCTTTAGAGCAATTTTAGGTTCACAGCAAAATAAAGTACAGAGATTTCCCATATACGTTCTATACCCACACAGGCCTCCCCCATTAACAACACTCACCAAAGGGGTACATTTGTTACCAAGGATGGAACTACATTGACACGTCATAATCATTCAATGTCCACAGTTTACCTTAGGCTTCACTCTTGGTGTTGTACATTCTATGGGCTTGAGATATGTATAATGACATGTATCCATCATTATATCATACAGAGTGATTTCATTGCCCTAAAAATGCTCCGTGCTCTGTCTATTTATTCCCTCCTCCAACTCCTGGCAGCCACTGATCTTTTTATCATTTCTATAGTTTTGATTTTCCAAAATGTCATATAGTTGAAATCACGCAGGATGTAGTCTTTCCAAATTGGCTTTTATCTCCGCTTAGTAATATACATTTAAGGTTACTCCATGTCTTTTCATAGGTTGATAATGAATTTCTTTTTAGTGCTCAATAATATTCCATGTCTGTGTGTACTATAGTTTGTATATCCATTCATAAGGACATACTAATTGTTTAGTTGCTTCTAAGTCTAGGCAATTATGCATAAGGCTACTATAAAAAGCCACATGTGGGTTTTTGCATGGACATCAGTTTTCTACGCTTTTGTGTGAATACCAAGGAGTCCAACTGCAGGATGCTGTGGTAAGAGGAGGTTTAATTTTGTAAAAAAACTGCCAACTGTCTTCCAAAGTAATGGAAAGGATGGAAAGGATGGAACAGATTTCATATTACAGTTGACCTTTGAACAATGCAAGGGTTAGGGGCACCAACCCCCTGTGCAGTTGAAAAATCTACATAAAACTTCTGACTCTTCCAAAACTGAACTACTAATAGCCTATTGTCGACTGGAAGCCTTACCAATAACCAGGAACCTTATTGACAAGGTAAAAGCCAATTAACACATTTTGTATGTTACATGCATTCTTACAATAAAGTATACTAGAGAGAAGAGAAGGTTATTAAGAAAGTCGTGTGGAAGGGGCATCTGGGTGGCTCAGTTGACTAAATGTCTGCCTTCGGCTCAGGTCATGATCTCTGGGTACTGGGATCAAGTCCTGCACTAGGCTCCCTGCTCGGTGGGGAGCCTGCTTCTCCCTCTCCCTCTGACCCTCCCCTACTCTCTCTCAAATAAATAAAATCTTTTTGAAAAGAAAAAAATCATATGGAAGAGAGTAGATTCATAGCACTGTACATGTATTTATAGAAAGATACAGTGTTGAGGTGGCCAGGACAGGGGCGGTGGGCCCGGCCCACAGACAACGATGGTCAGCAGCCTGGTGGCCTCAGCTCAGCTCAGCTGCCCAGGAGGCCTGTGGGTGGCAAGGGCAGCCTGAAAGTGCAGCACAGCCACCCCATCTGCCTGGAAGCACGCCGCCAGCCCCTGGTCACCCGCGGCGGTGGCCACATGGGAGTCTGCCAGCCTCCAGGAGGCGAACGGGGGAGACCCACCACCAGGAGTCTGTGCCTGGCTGGGAGGTCCCACGTCCTCAGCTACCCCTGCAGAGTCCCAGGGCCAGAGCAGAGGACTGGCGGACCTGGGCACTGGGGCCGCCAGCTGTCCTTGCCCACTGGGTGTATTCTTATATGTGAGCCCCACCTTCTGCCTGCCAGTTCTGGGGACAGCTGCTGGTCTCAGTGGACCTCCCCACATACTCAGAGAGCAGCAGGTGAGAGCTCTGTGCCAGTCACCTTACAGTCAGTCCTGTGGGAGACTGGCAGGGCAGTTGTATTAAAATACCATGTGGGGGGCGCCTGGGTGGTTCAGTTGTTAAGCGTCTGCCTTCGGCTCAGGGAATGATCCCAGAGTCCTGGGATCGAGCCCCACATCGGGCTCCACTGGGAGCCTGCTTCTTCATCTCCCACTCCCCCTGGCTTGTGTTCCCTCTCTCGCTGGCTGTCTCTCTGTGGAATAAATAAAATCTTTAAAAATATTTTAAAAAATAAAATGCCATGTGTCTTTTACTGTCAACTTAAAAAAGAAAGAAGAAAAGAAAAATCCACCTGTAAGTGGACCCATGCAATTCAAACCTATGCTGTTCAAGGGTCAGCTGTATTTACCATACAAAAAGTGACAAGCATGTGCTTCTCCCGTGTCCCTGAAATGAGAGTTAGGTCAAATGCAAAGACACAGTGTGTAGTATAAGTGAGGAACACAGAGATTTGGCCATTTATGTACAAGAGAAAGAGGGCCCTCTCCCCTTCAAGAGTCTCCTTGGAAACCTCTTACTCTAACCGTTTGGAATAAATCAGTATCTCCAGGGCCCAAATAAGCTCAACATGTCAGCTTTTTAAAATGTACAAATGTCTGCATGTCCTGTTTTCATCCCTTTTGAAATTTCAAAAGCCATTGCCCAGGAAGATAACTCTCTAACCTAGGTGTCCGTCCTAGAAAAAAAAAAAAATTTTTTTTTTTTTTTTTTTTTTTTTTTTTTGCACTCTCGGCGAGAGAAGACAAAGCTACTAGATGGAAATGGTTAGCTCTGCCTGCAGGGAAACCAATGATTGCAGATCTAATCCTAATGATAGGTGCAAAGTAACATGTCTCTCAGGGGGAAGTGAAAAAATTCTCTATTGAATATTAATTTCTGGGTCTCTGGAGTCTGAGGCTTTAATAGGAACACTGAGAAATCCAGGGGAGATGTATTTTCCAAAACAAAACAAAACAAAACAAAAACAACAAAAAAACCTAAAAAACAAAACAAAAAACCAAACCCTTATCTCTTTCATTCCATTAACCCTTTCCCCATTTTAACTGTCAACTATTTTCTCTGCATACAAGGAGAACCACACCAGAAAATGCAGTAATTTTTTTGTTTCAACCAAACATAATTTAGAAAAGTCAAAAGAAAAAGGAAAATCATATTTACTCATATTTTTACTTTGTTTTTCTGTATTCCTTACTGCTGTTCTAAGATTCTTCCTTTTTTTTTTTTGTAATAGCTTTGAGATCTAGCTCACCTACATACAATTCACTGACTTCAAGTGTACAATTCAACAGTTTTTAGTATATTCACAGAGTTGTGCAACCATCGCAATGATCAACTTTAGAACATTTTCATCACCCCCAAAAGAAACCCCCCACTCTTTAGCTATCACCCTCAAAGTCCTAGGCAACCACCAATTGACTTTCTCGCTGTGCAGATCTGCCTATCCCGGAGATTTCATATAAATGGAATCTTGAAATAATAATGTTTTCTGACTGCCTTCTTTCACTTAGCATAACATTTTCTAGGTTCATCCCTGTCGTAGCATGGATCAGTCCTTCATCCCTTTACATCGCCAAATAATATTGATAATATCCCACTGTGTGGATACACCATATTTGATTCATCAGTTGATGGACTTCTGGGTTGTTTCCACTTTTTGGCTATTATGAATAATGCTGCCATGAACGTTTATGTGCAAATTTCTATGGCTTTCATTTTTCTTGAGTATCCACCTAGGAGTCAAACTGCTGGGTCATGTGGTAACTCTAGGTTTCCATCTTTGAGGAAGTGCCAAATGGTTTTCCACAGCAGCTGCACCATTCTACATTCCCACCAGTAACGTCTGAGGGCTCCGATTTCCCCACATCCTCACCAGCACCTTTTACTGTGTTTTCCATAATAGCCATCCCACTGAGAACGGAGCTTATCTCACTGTGGCTTTGCTTCGCATTTTTCTGCTAATGGTGTGGACCCTCTTCATATCTGATTATTGGCCATTGGTTTATCTTCTTTAGGAAAAGGTCTATTCATATACTTTGCCTATTTTTAACCTTTTTTTTTTAAATGACTGAATTGTTAGAGTTCTATATATATTATAAATGCAAGACCCCTATCAGGTACATGATTTGAAAAGAATCTTTTTCCGTTGTGTGGGGTGTCTTTTCACTTAAAAAAAAAGTTTTATTATTTTAGAGAGGCGGGGAGGGGCAGAGAGAGCCTCAGGCAGACTGCACACCCAGCAGGAGCCCGATGCAGGGCTAGATCACAAGAGTTGGCTGCTTAACTGACTGAGCCACCCAGGCACCCCAAGTCTTTTCACTTTCTTGATGGTATTTTTTGAAGTACCAAAGTTAAAAATTTTTATGAAATTCAAATTATTTTTTCTCTGGTTCTTGTGTATAGGGTGTCCTATTTAAGGAAGGAATGCCAAATCCAAGGTCACAAAGATGTGCTCCTAGGTTTTCTTCTAAGAGTTTTACTTTTTTTTTTTTTTAAGAGAGAGAGAAAACACGTGTGTGTGTGTGGGGGGGGGGGGTAGGGACAGAGGGAGAGCGAGAATCCCAAGCAGGCTCCATGCTCAGTGTGGAGCTGGACACGGGGTTCAATCCCACAACCCCAAGATCACACCCTAAGCCAAAATCACCAGTTGGACACCCAACGGAATGAGCCACCCAGATGCCCCCTTCTAAGAGTTTTATAGTTTTAGCTCTTAAATTTAGGTCTTTGATCTTTCTTGAGCTAATGTTTGTATAGGATATGTTAGGTGTTAAGATGCCTTTTTTTTTT
>NC_048231.1:69816927-69876580 GCF_002007445.2 Ailuropoda melanoleuca
GGATCACGCCCTGAGCCGAAGGCAGACGCTTAACCGCTGTGCCACCCAGGCGCCCCCAAGATGCCTTCTTTTTTCATTTCCTGTGTTAAGAATTTCCTTTAGCCCCTCTTATAAAGTAGTTCAAGGGGCAACTAATTTTCTTAGTTTTTCTTCATTTGAAAAGGTCTTGATTTACCCTTCATTCCTTAAGAACATTTTCATAGAATATAAAACTATGGTTGACAGATCTTTTCTTTCAGTGCCTGAAAAATGTTGTGCCATTTCCTCTGGCTTCTATGCTTTCTGTCATTTGGATTATTTTTCCTTTATAGGTAAGATGTCATTTTCCTCATTGTTAAAGACTTTTTGTCTTTCCTTTACAGACTTTTTATCATATTTCACAGTGTGGATTTCTTAAGCTTATCTTGTTGGGGATTTGATAGCTTCTTGGATATGTTGGTTTCTATCTTTTGTCAAATTAGGGACATTTTCAGCTATTATTTCTTTGAACACTTTCTCAGCCCCACACTCTTTCCTCACCTCCTTCTGAGACTCCAGTAATACAACTGGTAAATCTCACTGCTCCCTGTGGCTCTGGGTTTGTTTTTTACCTGTTTTTCCCTCTATTGTTCAGATTGGGTGATTTTTATTTTTTTTTTTATTGCTTACTCCCCCTTTATACAGATGTATACTTTATAACAGTCTAGGTTTTATATTTAGGATTGTATAATTTATACACATAGATGTTGATAATAATTGTTACTTGCCTATAAACCTCAGGACCCCCTCCATCCCCCTCAAATAATGATCAGCGTAAGATACCCACTTGCCCATTCAGGCTGCTTTGTCACCTCTCAACAGGTTCCACCTGCCCTCACCCTCCCGCCTCCTCCACATGTGTTCAATCTCTAGAGACCACACCAAAGCAATTTTGCCACAAACATNCCCACTTGCCCATTCAGGCTGCTTTGTCACCTCTCAACAGGTTCCACCTGCCCTCACCCTCCCGCCTCCTCCCACATGTGTTCAATCTCTAGAGACCACACCAAAGCAATTTTGCCACAAACACATTGATGAGATGAGCTCTTAACCCGGCATCTCAAAGCAAGAAGCTAAGTACAGGACAGCCCCAGTGGATAGCTGGCCAACCATTCATCTTGGCGCCTCTACCCAAACCCTTCAGTACGGACTATGGCTCAGGCCACCCACCAAGCAAACATAAATCCTCTTCAAAACTGCTCCTGACCCAACAGAGTCCCCCTGTGACTGCAGCTGCCCCCGGGACCCAGGGGGGCGGGAACATCCAAAGCCCACTCGGGGGAGAGAAACTCAGCTGGGAGTCTCGCCTGGGAGTCTCGCCCTCCAGGATGCCCAGGGCCCTGGAGGCCGAAGCCCCAGGAAACCAGCACAAGTTCAGGGGCTCCAGGGGGCTCCAGGCTTACATCTGGCAAGGTCAAAGGCTGCAGCACGCTGGAACACACAGTTACATTCTCAATTCAGAAAATAAGATTCGCTGGCCAGCGGAGGAACTAAATGGGAGTCTGCTTGATAACACTCAGCGCCGTCAGCCTTGACCACCTTCCACCACCCGACCATAGCCAGTCTCTTCCTTCACAGCAGAAGCTGGCCCCAGGAGAAAAAAAACAGCCCTTCCTCCCGGAGCCCAAGCCATGCTACTGAACACGCAGGCTGCAGCTGGTCCTCAGACGCCTTGGACTACCCATCCTGAGCACTGCTATCCAGAAAGAGCCAGGGCTCAATCACTTCAGTACACTTCACACAGGTTTTAGAAAAAAAGAAACACACATACCTCACCACTCGGGTCCTCACGCACATCCTCAGGCCAGCTGGTCCTCCTGGCGGCTGCGAGGTGTCTGGAATTCGTCCCGGGAGACCATTCTCCTGTTCCTCCAGCCTTCCCTCTGAAGACAGCCTTGCCATGTAGCTCTCTCTTCCGACGCAGCCCAACTGCTAGCACCCTGTGTGGGGTGCTGGCTCCTTCACCCCAGGCCCACCGTCAGAAAATGCTCTCCTCTTTTGAGCCCCGTGAAGGGGCAGCTGAGTGCCAGGGCTGGGGCCTGGTGGGGAGTAGCAGGGGTGGAGTGTGGGGCATCCCAGGAGGGCAAACAAGGTGCACCGTGAGGTTTGGTGGGGGCAGGCAGAGAACAGGCTGGAATGCACTGAGCCTCACGAGAAACTCAGGGAATGGAGGAAGTAAGCCTAAGGCCCTGCGGCCGAGACCACTCCTTTAAAGGAAGCCCAATCTAGACTCTCAGGAGATCCACCGGGGTGGCCGTGAGTTCTGGAATGAGAAATAGCTGGGTGCCCCACGTGCCAGAGGCTCCCCATCTCAAGCTCCTTAAAGAATCTGGCTCAAGCCACCTATCAGCCAAACTCCAATTCTTGTCAACGCCTCATGTCCCCCCCGCCTCCCCCACCTCCGAGTCATGGACANTGTCAACGCCTCATGTCCCCCCGCCTCCGAGTCATGGACAGCAGCACTCGGCCCCAAGGGCCCAGCAGTACCTAGAACTTGGGCCCAAAAACTCTGCAGGGGTAGCGGCATGCGGCCAGAACGCGGGAGCGAAGGGGGTGGGGGGGTGGGGGGCGGGCAGTAGCAGACGCAGAGCCTTCCCGGCGGGAGGCTTATGGCCCCAGGGCTGCAACTCCAGCTTCTGTTGCGGAACCCTGGGGCCCCAATCAGATGTCTGCCAAGGTCCAAGGCCACGATTACCCAAACGCGCCTTTCCCTTCTGAAATTTCCAAGTTCACTGACTTTCCCCCCCCTCTGTCCTTCCTTTCCACTGTTGAGCCAATCAAGTGAGTTTTCCGTTGTAGCTATTGTCATATCTTAAAGTTCCCATTGGGGTCTTCTTTAAATCTTGTTTCTTTGGTGGTACTTTATTTGCTGAGAATTTTTATCTTTTCATTTGTTTCAAGCTTCATAACTCCTCACTGAAACTTTTTTTTTTTTTTAAATAACAGCGGCTCTAACATCCTTGTCAGATCATTCCAAAGTCCGTGTCTTGGAAGTGTTGCTATCTGTTAATTATCTTTGCTCATTCAAGGTATAAGTGATTTTCATCTCAGACATTTTGGGTTATGAGACTCTGGATCTTAATTAAATGTGCCGTTTAACACGCGTGCTCTGACCGCGCGCGGGTGGCGGGGAGGGGAGCGAGCGCCCCCTGCTGCAGCCAGGTGAGCATGGGCGTTCGTCGCTCCGCCTGCGCGCACGCGGTGGGAGGGGGCAAGCGCACGGGATGGTGCGGCTGCTGGGCGTTCAGGCTCCTCCCTTGGGCTTCTTTAACACCAGCCAGGTGGGGGCGTGGGGCCTCTTGTTACAGTGGGGCAACGACATAAGTCTAGGCTCTCCAGCAGCGCCCGAGTGGCTCCGTAGGTTAAGCTTCCTGCTACTGGTTGCAGCTCAGGGCATGATCTCAGTGTTGTGGGATTGTGGGATCCATCCCTGGGCAGGGCTCTGCGCTCAGTGGGGAGTTTGAGATTCTCTCCCTCTGTGCAATAAGTAAACCTAAAAAAAAAAAAAAAAAAAGGCCTAGGCTGTCCCTTTGGAGATGGGGCTAGTTGGAGCCAGTCCTCCTGTGATGTCTGGCTGGAGCAGAAAAGCTGTTTCTGTCTCGCTAGGTCGGCCTCTTGCCTGGTCTTTTTTTTTTTTAATTTATTCGACAGAGATAGAGACAGCCAGTGAGAGAGGGAACACAAGCAGGGGGAGTGGGAGAGGAAGAAGCAGGCTCATAGCGTAGGAGCCTGATGTGGGGCTCGATCCCACAACGCCAGGATCACGCCCTGAGCCGAAGGCAGACGCTTAACCGCTGTGCCACCCAGGCGCCCCTTCCTGGTCTTTTTCTTGAGGCTTATCTTGTCTGCACGCACTGGGGCCTCCAGGTTTTAGGCTTCTCTAGCACCGTTCTAGATAAATAAAGCACAACAGTAACAAATACAAAAGACAGAATTCAACATCACCCTGTCGCCCAGGTTCTGAGTCTAGCTGGGCTGCCACCTTCCCTCCACCTTTTAGTGCTTTCTGGTTTTTGTGTTATCTATAATGCCCGAAGTTCTTAGTTGCACTTAGCAGGCCAAAGAGGGAGGCGTGTGTTTATTCTGTCTTGCTGGGAACCATAAATCCCCATTTTCGTTTATTTTTAAACCTTTTGCTGTTTCTGAAGGCGGGACCGGTGCACACGAAATGGGGAGTCTCTGTCCATGAACGACAGCACACTTGCTGCTGCTCGTGGTTGACAAGGGGCCTTCCCCTTCACCGTCTGTACTGGTTTTCTAGGGCCGCTGTAACAGATTATACCAAAAACAGCACCAGTGTCTCCTCCTGCGTTCCTGCGGGCTAGAATTCTGGCAGGGCCATGCTCCTTTCTGTAGCATCTAGGGCAGAATCCGTTCCCTGCACTTTCCCAGCTTCTAGAGGCTGCCCACATTCCTGGTCACACGGCCCCCTTCCTCTGTCTGCAAAGCCACAGCAGGTCAACTTCTCAGATTCCATGACTCTGACCTCCTCTTCTGCCTCCCTTTTACTTAAGGACCCTTGTGATCGCAGTAGGCCCACCTGGATCGTATGGGATAGGCTACCTGTGTAAATGTCAGCGGATTAGCGACCTCCGCTCCATCTGCAACCAGCTTAATTCCCACTGACCACGAAACCTCACGTAATCCTCGGCTCTTAGGATTAGCACGTGGACATCTTTGAGGGCCATGATTCTGCCTCCCGCACCATCTGCGTCAAGGCAGGCAGACGTGGATGGCGGCCCTGACCCCAGGATTACCGCTTCTGGGGAGAGGAACAAGAAATCCCCACAAGCACTCCTCAAGCCAGGTCCCATCATTGTTGTTTCCCTTTATGGGTAGAAAAACCAAGGTCTGAGAGGACTAGGTATTTTGTCCTGGGTCGCAACACTGGTGGTGTGTGGTGGCCTAAAGCAGGATGGAGGCTGCAGGGTCAGATGTCAAAAGCAGGCATACTTCCAGCCAGAGGAGCTCCCCATGTGTGGACAGCCCCTTCCGTGACAGAGAAGGCCCTTTTTCAGAGCCAGACCCGGCTGGATTCAAGTGTGGCCACGAAAAATCAGAAAGACCCTTGCCCTCTGGAGCCTCTGGGGACAGTCTAGCCCTGTCTAGGACAGGTCACAGCTAGTCACAGCTTCAGGTCTCCCTGTCCTCTGGGTCCTGGTCTGGGGAAAGAAGGCGGTCCCGGTGAGGGATGGTAGTAGGATGGGGTGCCACAGTGACCCCTCCCTCACTCTTCGGGGTCCCAGGTCCTGAGACTAGCCCAGTATGTGATGCCCCCCCTTGCTCAAGGCTGGGCTGCATGGAGGCGGCTCTGTGCTGCCTGAGAGCGAGGGCATCCGGGGAGGCAGCTCCGACTCGCCCACCCTTCCTGGGCCCCACGTCCACCTTAAGGGGCACAAGTGGTGGCTGCACGCAGACGAGAGTCCACAGCCCGGGCAACGTGTGTTGAGGGCACTGGGGAAAGAGCCTTGGCTTCACGACCCCACTTCGCTTCATTAGGTTCCCCTCGGTTGGTCTCTGCAAAGCCAAGTCCCCATGAGAGTCTGGGCGGTACCCTGTTACCCCCGGAGAACTGCCCCTTGCAATGGAGCTTTGTCACCCTCATGTCCCCGTGTCTGCCGCAGAGATGCCCTTGGAGGAACCACAGAGCAGACTCCCCAAGTGGGACCCGTGGACTTACTAGCAGCCACCGGTCACCTCCGCTCCCCCCTGCCCCCACCCGGAGCTCCAGCCACACTGTGTGTTATTTCGTTCTCCTTTCCTAGTCTGACCCAGCTCCCCCTCTGCACTGACTGAGGTGGGAGGGTGCTGGGAATGAGGGCCCAGGTGTGGTCTACGTCCAGAAATGGTACTCTGTGAGCCAGTGCAGGGAAGGCAGACGGGGGCCAGTTCATTCCCAGATCAAATAACGCACCCCCAAGAGCAGCGAGAACGTCTCAGAGCAGAACACATGTCTAAAAGCAACCACTCCGTGCCTGGTACACAGTACTTCCTAAGAAATGTGTTTACCCGATCCTGGGGCACCCAGCTGGCTCAGCCCACGGAGCATCTGACTCTTGGTTTCGGCTCAGGTCATGATCTCAGGGTTGTGAGATGGGGCCCCGCATTGGGCTCCACGGTCAGCACAGAGTCTGCTTGAGATTCTCTCTCCCTCTCTCTCTGTCCTCTCCCCCCCCCAAAAATAAATAAATCTATAAAAAAAAAAAGGTGTGTTTAACCAATGCTGATGGCATTTACTATGCTGTTTTAAATGGAAATTGGACTCCTCATCCCCCTTTTCACCTGGGGAAGAGCTTCAGACTTGGCTTAGAAATAAGCAGCAGATCTGGGCTCCTGGGGAGGGCTCGATGGATGAGGCTGAGCGTGGCCTGTGCACAAGCCCCGGGGGAGCACGCACTTAGGGCCAGAGGAGTCAGCTCTGGGCCGCAGAGGAGAGTGGGCAGAAAAGATGGTGTACCTGCAGAGGCCAAGATGGTGAGGGGAGGAGGCACAACCCCTTCAATTATTCATTTGCTTAGTAAACATGTATTGGGCACCTATCACGTACTAGGCTAAAATGGAAAACGTTTATCCAGGAGTTTCCCCGTCGGGGTTGCCTGGGATCTTAAAAGGTGTTTTGTGGGAAGTGGACACTGATGAGATAGGTGCGTGAAACTCTGGATTAGACAGATTTCGACAAGTCTGCTGTTTCCCTGTGCCGTCACCAGAGTGACTCCAGCCCAGGGTGCAAGAGGAAGGTCGCAGTGCGCCCTCTGGGGGAAATCCTGATGGATGCGACGGGGCCCTCTGCTCCACGGGCCAAACTCCTCAAAACACAAGGACCTGGGGCCGCTAGAGAGGTTAAAAGGAAGCGGAATCAGAGTGTGGAAAAGAGAGGACGATGAAGGATCTGGCCAAAGCAGCCTCCCCACCCAGGCCCTCTTCCTCGAGGTGGTCCCAGAGGAGCTCTAGCTGGAGGTGGGGGGAGCTTCCAAGCAAACAGGCTGGCCCTGTCACTTCCCCAAGTCAGGGGCCCCAGAGTGAGTCTCAAAGCTCTCTGGGCTCTGGCCTTATCTGCCACAGTGCTGGAAATACTGACGTAGAGCCTTAGGTCTGGGCCGCCTTCCTCCCATCAGCTCTGATGGTGCTCTGAGATTGCCAGAGGAGGACGGGGCAGCCTGGCTCATGACAGCCTACATGCAACTGGCAAACACCAGAAGATTCCATGATGGCAACTCCCTAATCCCTAGGGTCTCAAAAGGATCAGGGTGGTGTCTGCTTCCACTTCGAGTCCAGCTACAGCCTGGTCATGACCTCCTCTGAGCTATGGCAGCAGATCCTGGCCTGGCCTTTCTTGCCCCTTCTCTCTGCTTTGCCCCCAGCCACCCCCCCCCCAACAGCCAGGCTCACCTTCTGGCAGGCAGGCAGTTAACACTGGGCTCCAGAGTTTGTGCAGACAACAGGCAAAGAGCAGGGGCAAGGTCCGCATCTCGTCCTCAGGCACAGTGGAGCCCAGCCCAATGGTGGGCACAAAGTAGGTTCCCCCCACAAGTTTGCTGACCAACCAAACTTAGCAATGAGCGGGACACGTGGGGATGCTGCCCTCATCTTCTCATGGTCTAGCAGGGGAAACTAGTTTGAGGTAATCGCGAATGATTAAGTTAACAATTACATTGTAAGGACCAGGAGGGAAAAATACAGAATTCTGTGGAGGCCACTGTCTGAACTGGACGGGTAGTGAGCAGTCAGGCAGGCTTCCTGGAGGAAGTGAGATTTAAGCTGGGACCTGAAAGATGAGAAAGAATTGGCTGAGTGAAGAGCAGAAGAAAGAACATTCCAGGTGGAAGGGACAGCACGAACGGGGCCCTGAAGCACAGCTCTGGTCACAGCCGTCTCTTGGCTTTGTTCCCCTGAGTGATCTCCATGACTGCAGCCCAGCAAAGCCCACACTGGGCCCCCCATGCTCAGGCCAAGCCCTTCTGTCAAACTTCTCTCTCCCTGCTCTCCTGCAGAGCTCAGGACGCCAACAGATGGGCTACTCCTGTCCCTGAGGATGAGATGTGGACCCCGTATCCCCCACTCTGTGCCTCTGCGGTGCTGCTGAGGCCCCCAGGGACTGCCCTCTCCTCCCATCTCCACCTGCTCAAATCCTTCCATAGTTCCAGTTCTGGACAAGACGGAAAAGGCACAGTCCACCCCGCATGTCCCACTGAAGGCAGCTACACCCCCAGCCAGCTGCACAGAGCAGCCGAGGACCGTGACAAGTACATCGTGGCAGGGGACTGGGGCGGGAGAGTGATGTTTGGAGCACCCAGCACCAGTGGTAAGCTTACCACCTGTGGTACTCCCCTGCCTGGGCTCGAGGCAGCCCGAAACCTGCTCGTGGACCAGGGCCCTGAAGGCCTCAGCAGCAGTTTGACTCTAGCTGGTCTCACCGGAAAACCCTTACCGAGTCCATCTGCATCGGTGACACCACTGTCCCACCAGCAGCAGTGATCCGCTCCCACAGTTTGCTGTCCCACGGAGGGGTTCCTGTAATCAGCCAACCAGAATCTTTCCCGTGGCCAGGCCACTGGCAACAGCTCAGAGACAGTAAACACGTAGCAAGGTTCATCAAGGCGAGTATTGGCCGGGGAGATAGGACGGTATCGAGCTCTGCCCCAAGGGATCAATCATGGTCACTCTGTTTGATGGCGGTGACACGGAAGAGTGGCAATGGTGCTGTGGAGGCCATCAATTTAGCTAAACCACCAGTGACCCAGGACCCAGCTTCTTCCTGAACGGAGGACCCCATTAAGTCAGTGGCTTTGCTTTAGGGGGCATCTTGGGGGGCACTGTTTGCCGGCAGGGCGTTGCTGCCACTTGATGTAAAACAGATATTTAGCTCTTGAATATGCCATTCCCATGGAACAGAGAGACCCAATAGGCTCTTGTCACCTTGCTAGTCATTGAGTCTGAGTTGATCTACCCCAGAATATGGGGATGTCAGGCTACCGGTCAAGACGCAGTTTCAACAAGAACTTGCTATTAATAACTTCCTCAAAAAAAAAAAAAAAAAAAAAAGTGTATTTGGCGGCTCGTCCAGCAGGTGGCACGGTTACACTAGGAAATGCCCCTAAGTACCCCAGCAGCCATTAAATCTTTGATGAAAACCGATTTCTTTTTATACTGCTGGAATTCTGTATTGTTTCTGCTGGACCACCAGGGATGGTTTAGGGAGGAAGGGGTGAAGGGGAGGGTACAGTCTACATGAGCCGCTAGCATTTCTGTACATGCAGCCATTCGGGATGGGAGAATCCCCTCTGACGCTTAAGGGAGAGAAAGTGCAGACCCAGAGCACATGGAATCTCACTAAGGCTTGCAGTGGGCAGCCCCCACAGTTCAGGGCATGGCCCACGGGACCCCACCCGGAGACCACCTAGGCTTTCCTTCCCTACCTTTCCTTCACCAACCCCCCATCAGTTGAATGTAGGAGCCTTTTTTCTCCGTGAGAACATGGAGCAGAGTCACATGCACACAAGTCAGGGACTGCCATGACCCAAGTCCTTAAAACCAGGAGACCAGTCTATCCCCCAGCTGGGAGCTCAGGGAGCACAGGGAGGGGTGGAGGCTAGCCCAGGGAGAACAGTGGAAGCAAAGGGAAGCAAACAAGTTCAGCTTCCTTTCTCCCTTTCTTCGGGGTTTATACCTGAGCATGGGTATTTCTTTCTCCCAGTTTCTAGAGCCTGAGCCCTGGGGCTTCTTCTCCCTACACTGACCACCACATTCCATGGTCCTCTGTCCTCGGTGCTTTTGGCACCTCCATGCCCAATGCTGAGAAATGGCCCAGGTAACAGTGGTCAGGGTTTGCCGTCTCGGTGCACACAGTAGGAGATGGAGGAGAGCAGATGCTCAAGGACTGTGTTCCCCAACACTGAAAAAGATTATACAATAAGATAATGTCAAAAATCTTTAGATAACTTAAAATGGAATACTAAAAACAAACCAACAAAGTTTAACCCAAAGGTAGGAAAGGAGACACAAAAATGAAAAATAGAGGGAAAAAAGAAGTAATAAAATGGGAGTCCTAGATCCAAATATATCAATAATTACATTAAATGTAAATGAAGTAAACACACCAATTAAAAGATAGAGGTTGGCAGCACAGATTTTTTTAAAATGACCCAAGTACATACTGTCTAAAGAAATTCTTCCAATATTATGACAGTGGTAGGGTAAAAGAAAAAGTATGAAAAAAACTATAACTTGGAAGCCCCAACCAAAACAAAGCAAGGGTGACTATATGAATATCAAGGTAAACTTCAGAGCAAAGAAAATGACAAGTTAAAAGAGACATTACAGACAGACAGAAGAATCAATTCACTAAGAAGGCATAATAACAAATCTAAATGTCTAATGCCCAAGAATAGGGCTTCAAAATATAAGAAGCAGACCTTGTCAGAGCAGAAAAGGAGTAGATATATGCACTAGTATACCTGGAAACGGCAACCATCCTCTCTGTCATATCTGGAAATAAAAGACAGAAAATTAGCAAAGAAAGAACTGAACCCCACCACCAACTAACTTGAATTAACTGATATTTATAGAACACTCCACACAACAACAGCAGACTACACATTTTTTTCAAGTGCACATGGAACGTTTACCAAGATAGACCACACTGTGAGTCATAAATCAAACCTTAACAAATTTAAAAAGATTTAAATCATACAAAACATGCTTTCTGACTATAATGGAATTAAACTATAAATCAATAACAGGAGGATAACTGAAAATTCTCCAAACACTAGGAAAGAAATGACACACTTTTTCAAAGGAAATCTCAAAGGAAATTAGAAAATAGATTAAACTGAAAGAAAATTAATATATAACATACCACGGTTTGTGAGATATAACTAAAGTGGGAGAGGAGTTTACCACATTAAATGCTTGTATTACAAAACAAAGAATGTCTCAAAGCAACCATCCAAGCTTCAGAGTAAGAAACTGGGTGGGGCGAGGGGGCAAAATAAACCCAAAGTAAGTAGGAGGAAGGAAATAATGAAGAGAAATCATTAATAAAATTGGAAACAGAAAAACAGAAAATCAATGCAACCAAGAAGTGGTTCTTTGAAAGACCAATAAAATTGATTTTTCTCTAGTCAGGCTAACAAACAGAAAAAGAAAGAAGACAGAAATGACCAAATCAGGAACGAAAAGGGAAATATAACTACAGATCTCATAGACATTAAAGCAATAGTAACATCTCTGTGCAAATGAATTTGGCAAACTACATGAAATGGACCAAATTGTCCAAAACCCACAATATACCAAAACTCACCCATCATAAAATAGTTAACTCAATTTTAAAACATTCTCATCACCCAAAAAAGAAAGCCTGTACCCATTAGCAATCACTCCTCATTACCTCCCCAAACCTTCAGCCCTCGGGCTCCATTCATTTACTTTCTGTCTCTATGGATTTCCCTATTCTGGACATTTTGTATGAATTTGGAATCATAAAACATGTAGTCTTTGTGACTGGTTTCTTTCTCTTACCATAATCAAGGTTCACCCATGTTGTAGCATGTGTAAGTCCTTCAGTTCCTTTTATGGTCAAATAATATTCCATCATAAGGATATAGCACATTTGACTGATTACTTGATAGGCATTTGGGTTATTTCCACGTTTTGGCTATTATGAATAATATACCTACAAACATTGGTACGTGTTTATGTGGACATATGTTTTCATTTCTCTCGGGTATATCAGGAGTGAAATTGCCCCGTCATATGGTAACTGTGTGTTTATCTTTTTGAGGAACTTCCAGACTTTTCCAAAGTAGCTGTACCATTTAGACTCCCACCAACAGTATGAGGGGTTCCTTACAACATTTACTATTTCCTGTCTTTTAAAAAATTCTAGTCATCCTAGTGAATGTGAAGTAACGTCTCATTGTGATTTAAATTTGCAGTTCCCTGATGGCTAACGACGTTAGGGCCTCTTTTCATCTGTTTATCGGCCATCGCTAATGTTCTTTGGAGAAGTGTCTATTTCAGATCCTTTGCCTTTTTTAAAATTAGGTTGTCTTTTTATTACTGAATTGTAAGTGTTCCTTATATATTAGATACAAGTTCCTTATCTGATATAGGATTTGTAAATATTTTCTTCTCTTCTGTAAGTTGTCTTTTTCCCTTCTTGGTGGTATCTTTGAAGAACAAAACTTTTCAATTTTGATGAAGTTTGTTTTATCTTTTTTCCTTCTGTTGCTTGTGATTTGGTGTACTAAGAATGCTTGTTCTAATCCAAGGTCATAAATGTTTATATCTATATTTTTTTCTAAGAGTTTTTTTTTTCCCCACATAAAAGCTTAGTTTTTGTTTGGTGGATTTATTTTTTTTAAGATTTTATTTATTTTAGAGAGACAGAGAGCATGAGTAGGGGAAGGAAGGAGGAGGGGTGGGGGAGTGGAGAGGGACAAGCCCACTCTGCTGAGTGCTAAGCCAGACATGGGGCTCAATCTCATGACCTTGAGATCCTGACCTGAGCTGAAACCAAGAGTCAGACGCTTAACCAACTGAGCCCCAAAAGTTCCTGGTTTTTAACCCTGTCATGAAAAATCTGCAGTCACCACAGATAAAGTCACTGTAGAATCTTTACACCTTCTGTCGTCCGTCTCCAGCTCACTTGTTGCCAGCACCAACACGGCATTCGCAGGCCCCCTGACTTTCTTCGTTCCCTTCCTGCGTTCCTTTCACTGTTTTCTTGAGGTCTTTTTCTTCTCATACAGACCATATCTTGCAAGTCTATGTTTGGGTTCATTTTTCTTTGCATAATCCAAGGAATCATAAATCATGCCAAAGCCAGTCGTCTTGCCACCCCCAAAATGGTTCTGAATCCAAACACAAAGATGACATCTGGTGTGGTCTTGTACATTTTGGCTGGTTTTTCCTGAAAATCTGTCTTAGGTAGTTGCCTTTCTGGGGTGAAGAACACCAATGACCATCTGTTTATACTGAAGTAGCCGGTTGGTCATGAACTTCCTGGTCTGGGGAGTTACTGTGTCACTGAGGATGGTGGCCAAGCTTCAAGCAGCCAGGCAGGAAAAGAGAGCTTTCCGAGAGTCTTATCATTTGAGCTCGAACATTTAGGTCTAGGATCCGTTTGAGTTAATTTTGACATATGTATGGTTTGAGGAAGGGACCTTTGTGTGTGAATATCCAGTTGCTAAAAAGACTGTTCTCTCCTCATTAAATTGTCTTGGCACCCGTGTTGGAAATCTATGGACAATAAACATGAATAAGTTTATATTTGGACTCTCAGTTCTCTCTCTTTGGTCTGTATGTCTATTCTTATGCCACACTTTCTTGATACCGTAGCCTTGTAGTAAATTTGAAATGCACAAGTCCCCCACTTTGTTCTTTGTTTGGGTTATTGCTGGTCCCTGCCATTTCATATGAATTTCAAGATCAGCTTATCGATTTCAACCAAAAAGGCACTTGGGATTGTACAGAGATTGTACTGAATCTGTAGGGCAGTTAGGGAGAATTGCCATCTAAAAAATATTAAGTCTTTGGGGCGCCTGGGTGGCTCAGTCAGTTAAGGGTCCAACTTGGTTTCGGCTCAGGTCACGATTTTGTGGTTGTGAGATTGAGCCCTGCATGGGCTCTATGCTCAGTGGGGAGTCTGCTTCAGATTCTCTCTCCCTCTCCCTCCCCCCTCTGCCCCTTGCCCTGCTAGGGCTCTCTCTCTCTCTCTCTCAAATAAATCAATAAAATATTTTTTAAAAAATTGTCTTCTTTATTAAGGTTTTAATTTCTTTCAATAATGTCTTATAGTTTTCGATGTTCAAGGCTTATACTTCTTTAAATTTATTACTGTTTTATTTTTTGATGCTATTATAAATGTAATTATTTTTTTAATTTTATTTTTGGATTATTTACTGCAAGTGTATACAAGTACGATTTTTTTTGTATCTTGTATGTACACTTTATATTTTTTGGTGTATTGATCTTACATTCTGTAATTCTGCTGACCTCATTAGTTTTCATTTTTTGAAAAAGATCTTATTTATTTGTCAGAGAGAGAGAGAGCACACACAAGCGGGGCAAGAGGCAGGCAGAGGGAGAAGCAGGCTCTCTGCTGAGCAAGCAGCCTGATGTGGCAGTCCATCCCAGGGTCTTGGGATCATGACCCGAGCAGAAGGCAGACGCTTAATGGACTGAGCCACCCAGGCAACCCAATTCGTTTTTGTTTTTAGTGCATTCCTGAAGATTTTGTCCATTCGTGATTACGTCGTCTGCAAACAGAGGTAGTTGGAGGCGAGATTACATAAAATAGTTGCATGCGTCTGGTACATGGTGGGCTCTCCCCGGTGACAGCTTGTCTCATGCTTCCTTGTAAGGTGCTATTCCCCTCCTGCTCCCACAGGTGGGGGCTCCCGTCATCCGCAGTCTGTCGTCTGCAGGCCATCCCTGCCTGGCTGGATTCCCAGGAGGGGAACAACACGGATGCCGTCCTGTCTGAACCAACATACTCTAAGCCCTGGGCACCACGTTCAGCCCCCTCTTCGGCCCTGGCTCTCGCCTCTTCTCCCGGGCAGAAAGCAATCCTAGACCCAAATGGTGCCCACCCCCACAGTGTCCCCAAACACAGAAAGGACAGAAGTGGAGGTTTTCACAACCCTGCATTCCATCTTCCCAAGGTGGGGCACCCCCTCATGGGTCCTGTGGGGAGGGGGTCCTCTGAGGGGGAGGGAGGGGTAAGGAGAGGACCCACTGTAGCGTGGTGTCCGTCAAGCCAAATGGTGAATGACTCCAAAAAAACCAAAGTAAAAAAGCTACAGAAATGCTAACTTTATATGAAAATTACAAGATCTAGACCCTCTCCCTCTCTATATGTTACATACCTGTGTAGCAGTTTCCAAGCAGTTGACACGTTCTTAATGCTTGCACTCATGGGCCAGGCGCTGGTCTCGGTGCCAGGACCGTGGTCCTTCCTTGAGGTGCCCACAGTTCAGTGCTGGAGATGAGGTGAGCTGTGCCGGGTGGGCTTTGAACAAGGTAGCTTTTACATTGTTCTGAGTTCGAGGGGCTTTCAAGTCCACAGTGTCCTCTCAGTTGAGGGGATAGGGCCAAGGGTAGCCATGGGCCTCTGGATACACGTCGGGGGCCCTGGCTGCTCCCAGAGTGGGCCTGGGCCTTGACGGGAGTGGAGGCCCTGCTGCCCCTGAGCAGCCGATGGCTTCACCCAGCAAGAAGCCGGGCTCATCACCCAGCTCTGCGCTAACTGCCTGATGCCTGGTCCCTTCCACATGCGGGGCGGGGGCTGGGGCCATCCTCCAGCCGAAGCTGAACACACACGACCACCCACCACCCGTGCCCCCTCGTCCCAGCCTCGGTCAAGTCAGGGCAGTGAGGCCTCCTTGGCAGGGCCGCTGTGAGGGTGAGGCTGGCACTGGCCACTTTCGGAGGCTCAGCGAGGGTCTGTCCCCTCCCGCCTCCCTCCTGCACGGGGCGGAAGGGTTAGCGGTCCACACGGCAGTTCACGTCATCCAAGTCAGGTGCTGTGCTTGCCTCCTTTGGAGGCGTGTGTCGTTCAGTCCGTGAGTGGGGGCACCACGCAGTGCCCTGGTCTGTGAGCACAACTCCAGGTCAGCGGGTCCCGGGAGGACACGGGGGGGCGGGGGGCACAAGTGCCGATTCCGCCCCAGTGGGAACCCCAGCAACACCACCCCCAAACCTCCCCCCCCAGGTAATCACACAGCTGCACTCCACCAACACAGGATTTCTCAGAGATATTATTCCCCAAGTTGAAAAAAACCCTGATGCTATTATGAGCAGAGTGTGTTGAGAGAAGGGCTGAGAGCATTTTGGCGATGCATTGCTGTTAGCCGGGTTTATGGCACATTTGCATGTAAATAGATTCTTTAACTCTTTTTCTGAACTTCACAATAATACAGCCTTAAAATGCTGACTAATAGGGTGGCGTGTGCTTAATTTTCACTTTAATTTTAACACTGATACATTGTCTTATCGTAGCCATTACTGCTCAAATGACACTTGCAAACCCAAGTTTTAAATCTGTCTTTTGTTCTTTTTTGGTTAAAAATCAGACAGTCCCTGGACCTGCATTAAAGAAAAAGTGCTCACCTTGTCGGCTGGTCCAGCTGTCCCAGGTCTGAGCTCTTCTTAGAAGTCAGCCGGTCGCTCTCCCACCACCTGACCTTGGCAAGCGGCAGCGTCCTACAGAGGAGCTGGGCCAGGAAGGGCCCCCCATGCCGAGGCCACACCTGTCCTCGGCATCAGCGGTAGCTTGCTCTGTCTGGCTTGTACGACCTCTCAAGAGCTGAGGATGATGTTTTTAGCAAATTTGCAAACCAGTTCCTCAACAATCATTATTAAAAATTAAATTAAATCAACTTCGAAGTAAACAAAATATATTAAACACGAAGGTAAAATATACTCAAAACTCATTACTTCGTTACGGTTTTATTACTATTTATGTCCTTGCGCTCATTCACACCACGGTGGAAGGACGATGTGGTATTCAGGAAGGTTATGCTGGTGGCTTAAAATTGGCCCCAGTGGGAGCATTTACAAACCAGTCCCCCTTTTTATGAAAGAGGCAGTTGCTAACCGCATACCAGCCCAGCACTGAGAGCCGCTGGCCCAGCCCTGAGCAACCGTGGGCCTTCTTTCTGTCTTGTTTGTCAGCCCTGGGCCGGACAGCGCCAGGCGGCCTCCTCCTAGAACGGCGGCTCTCAGCACGCCCGGGGTGGCTTGGCCAGTGCCAAAGGCCTATGTGACTTCTCTGGATGTAGCCCCAAGTAGCAAACAAAAGCAGCAGAATGAGACTGCTAAGGGGGTCTGTCCTCTTCCCTGCACACTCCCTCACTCTCTGGCCTCCGAGGGAACTCCGCACAGGGATCTCTACCCACTCCTCTCCTTCAGCCTTGGACCCACCTCTCCTGGGAGACAGGTGGGCGCCTCAGGCTCAGCGGGTGCTCTGATCCGGAGGACATCCCAAGGTCATGGCCTCCCGCCTCCTCCCACCCGGATGACAGAGCAGCACCTCACTGATTTCTCAGCCTCCAGCCCCTTCTCAGGTCTTCATCTCGCGGGGCTCTTGTAGGCCCCTCCCCTCCTCCAGGACCCACATTGGCTCCCTGCTACCGGCCCCAACCCTCGACAACTCTCCTCTCTGGCTCTCAGGAACCCAGCCTACCCTGAAGTCCAGTCACGGCGCTTACGATGAGCGGCTTCAAGGGAGGGAACATGAAGGACACCTCTGTGTAGCTTAGTTGGTTAAAAAAGGAATGCTTGCCCATTCTGATACGACTGAGACAAAGCATTCTTTTTGTCAAAAGAGAATCACTGAAATGGTCCCAGATGTCAATTGCCAGACCTTTCTACCTCATGGCCTCCTCTCCTCCTCCCTCCCTTTCTAAATCCTGCCCCTGCTCCAGGGCCCACATGAAGGCACCACCACCTCCCAGTCCTTTTCCCCTTGAAACAAAGGATGATAAATGTGATGTTGAATGGCAGTTAGAGAAGAGGCCCCATATCACTACCATGTTCCAGGGTGGGATGCAAGCCCATGATGCAGGACTTGTCCGAGAGTCCTGTGACTCTCACCCACACCCTCATCTAGGGCATAGAAGTCCTAAAAGTTGGGATGGATGGGTTCCCCTTCACGTCAAGTACAGAGAGGGCCTTTAGCAGAGCACCGGGAGAGCTTGCTTAGCATTCTCTGAGGTTTGGGGGGCACCATGGACGCCTGCCTGGAAAATGAGCAAGTGAGAGGCAGGCTGGGCCCCAGGGTGACATCAAGGCAGAGTGAGCTGAGATTAAAGGGATGGTCAGAATTGAGAAAAGCCTAGAAGATTAGGGAGGGCATCATAGGCAGGAGGAGCAGAGCCCAAGTGAGGAGACTGTAGTAGAAATGGTGTGTTCCAGCCTCAGGGCCCCTGCAGCCTGGCTGAAGAGCAGAGGGTCTTGCCAGCAAGACTGAGAGGCCCTGGAGAAGGCACTGAGGGCCAGGTCAGTGCCCTGCCTCCTCGGGCACTCTCCCCTCTGCTCGGTCTCCTGTGCCTGCCTCCCTAGGGCCACTTCGTCTCTCTGTGTCTCCTAACTTCTCTAGATTTTAATCACCAGCCCCCCCCACCCCGTGCTGTGACAGCTGCCAGCTCAAACACCACCTCTGGGCTCCTCCTCCCTCACATCTCCACTCCACATCTCCAGTCAACTTTCAAACACAATACATCCAACTCTGAACTCATAATTTTTCCTTCAAAACCTGTTCTGTTTTCCTCATCTCTGTGATTTACAAGACCATCCTTCCAGCCAGAAGTCAGGGGTTTCCTCTGTCCACATGAAATGTATCACCACACGTGGTTGGCTGCGTCTCCAATGGTCACTGAAGTCCAGCCATTTCTCACCAACTCCAATGCATCCTCTCTACCCAAACAGCCCCCATCACCTCTTATCCAGACACCTGGTCTCCAGCTGCCCCCTGTGTCCTCTACTCCCCATGGTTTATTCTTTACACAGTAGCCAGAGTGATTTTTCTGAAAATGTAAATCAAATCATATTACTCCATGGCTTAAACCTTCCAATTGTTCCCATAGAACCCAGAATTAAACCAGCAGCTCTACCCTGGCCTAGAAGGCCCTGTGTCTGGGTCCTTTCCACGCTCCAGATTCATCAGGTGCTCTCCCAAGGCCCCAGTGACCCTGTCCTCCTCTGCCCTCACCACAGCACACCTCTCATGGCTGGGGTTTATGTACACGCTGATCTTCCCATCTGAAATGCTCTTCCCCAGCTTTCATTCTTCAGGACTCAGCTTAAATCCCTCCTCCCTGGTCTCCCCACTTCCTTTATGGAGATATCTTCCCTCTGCCTCCCCCGCCCCCCCCCTTAGGCATCATCCCAGCACTTGGTTTTCTTCACAGCGTGCTGTAGTTTGCTTACTTCTCATGCATGCCTACAAGGATCCAATGGTGGTACAGAGAGCTGTCCTAGGTGCTGGACACCTAGCTAGGAAAACCCTGAGCTCTAGCTCCTTGCCTCCAGGAGTCCAGTCCCACCCCACCCTTCATTCTGCCAACAATTCAGGTGCCATGGATGGAGTTATCCTCCCCTTCCCAGGCCTCTCTTCTACTTGTTATCCCATCAGTGGAGAGCATTTCCATCCCTTTCCTTGCATCAAAGGCAAGCCACCTCCCTGTTCCCACCCAGGGCCAAATCTGACCTCGGGTAACCTCCAGAAACCCCAGCCAAGCTGCTTAGCAAGGTGGCTTCTGGATTATGAAAGGGGCCTTGTCTGCAGAAACCACAGGCTCACTGAAGAGTGGGGGCAGAGAAGTGGGGAGGAGGAGAGACAGCAATGTACAACAGTGCTTGGGGCTGTCCTCTTACCTCCCTGCTTAATCTCCTTGATAAGGTTTATGCCATTTTCAGAGCATCCTAACACCTTGTTTTCTGTGTCTGCAGGCTTTGAGGATGGACTCCTCTTCACATCTTCCTGGCTTGAGGTCTAGGGTGGGTCTGGATAAACGGAGGCACTTTTGTGAGGTTAAAGAAAGATAGCCTGGAGCACCTGGCTGGCTCAGTCAGTAGAGCACGTGACTCTTGATCTTGGAATTGTGAGTTCAAGCCCCAAGTGGGATGTAGACATTATTTTAAAATAAAATCTTTAAAAAAAAAAAAAAAGGAAAAGAAAAAGGAAGAAAGTTAGCCTTTAGGAGTTTCGGTTGGTTTTTGTCTTGTTTTTCTTGTTTTTGTTCACTTCCTATTGTGGAAACTTTCAAACATATACAACGGTAGAGCTAATTGAATGATAAGCCTCCATACATCTCCCTTTGTGCCAGTCCTGCTTCATCTTTACCCCACCCCCCAGAGGACTATTTTGAAGCAAATTCCAGAATTCAAAACATTTCACCTGTGCACAGTCTCATAGTACCTCTGAAAGATAAGGAATCTTTTATGTAAATATAATCCCAAGAATCACATTTAAAAATTCTTGACAATTTCCTCATAGCATCAAAGGTGCAATCAATAATCATCTTTCCCTGGTTGTTGCCTAAATGGTTTTATTTTCGTGGTGTGTTTAAATTAGAATCCAAGTAAGGTCCACCCTTGGCTATTGGTTGATAAAACTCAGAGATCTCTTTTAATGTATAATTTCCCTTCCAACTTATTTTGCTCTTGTATTTGTTAAAGAATATGCTTCAGCTGGAGACAATCTCCTGTCTCTTAGTCTCTTGCCGTTGTCTCTGCTTCCCGTGACAGTCACAGTTCCTCTTTGCTTTGTCTTTCCTGAGAGCCTGGCAGGGGAGGGGACTGGGGGTCTAACTGTGATGCCATCAGTCATCTCATGTCCCTGTTTTGGAGAATACACCCCTTCCTCAGCAGGGCCCAGCGCTCCGGCGGCCTCAGTCCCCCGGGGTCCAATCTCTCTGGGGCACCCTGCCTCCCTTCACTGCCTGCATTGGGGTGGGGCAGCCGGTGGGCTCCGGGGCCTGTCCGTGTCCATCAGACATCACCGGGAGCACACCTGGTCAAAATCAGGTTTACGGTCTTTCAGCACTGAGAGAGGCCAGACCTGGAGAAATGTGGGTGTCTCAGCGAGGGTTAGGAAGGACTTAGGGTCTGATCTGGACTTGAGTGAGGTGATTTGGGTTAGAGCTCAGGGAGGGAGCATTTCCCTCTGGAGTGCAGGCAGTGTGGCAACGAGGAATACTCGCATTTCATGTAGGAGCCGCAGGGCAGAAAGCGGGCTAAGGCTGTCATCAGTAAAGAAGCCTCATCAGTAAAGAAGTCATTTGCCTTCGTCAGGAAGGGGGGTGGTTTCTGGTCTTCAGGTGGGGGCAGTGTTCCGGTTGCTGTCATGGCTCAGGGGTGGTCAGGGACTGTCCTGTTGCTAGCTTCATCTGTCTCATCACAGAGCAGCCTTGTTTGACGCAAGTTTGCTGCACAATTGCTTCTGTCAACAGGAGAATATAGTGGCCTGGTGGTGGGTGCCAGGCCAGCTCCCAGCTAGCAGGGTCCTGACTGCACCTGCGGTCTCTGTCCCTGAAGCCAGGGGGCCAGCCTTTGGCACTCGGGGCCTGCAGGCTTCTCAGTTTCAAGAGTGTGCTAGACCAGGGACCCGCGCCAAGACCTGCTTTTCCGAAGTTTGTGGCCTTCTTTCTCTTAATTAGCTAGCTGGGCTTTCTTGGCCTAGTCCCTTTCCATTTGGGGCTTATGCCTTTTTGACACAATTGTTTTGTCCCTTGACTATCAGTAAGAGGACTCTGGGGAGGGATCAGAGGCAGGTGAGCCCACAGCACGTGTGAGGGCGGCCCTTAGAGCTTTCCCCTGGGCCCGCCTTGCCAGAGAACCACGCCTCAATGAGGCCCTGCCCTCCATGAGGGGATGCCCGGTACTTACGTCCAATAAATGCCCTCCTTGCGAAACGATGGAAATATGTGGACCAGAGGCTGATATTGGAATTAAGAAGGTTCCAGTTCCCTTATTTCATGAAAGCCACATTGTTTCTGCTGGCACTCCACTTCATCACCTGATTTCCCACCGAGGGCTATGTCATCACGGGGGAGTCTCCTGGATTCATTTGTTTTCCAAAGTGGATTCCCATGGCTGCGTAACTTTGTTTCTTTCTATCTGGAGCAGTAGAAATATTTGCTTCTTAGAAACTGTCAAGGTAGCAAATGGACACTTTAATAAGAACCATGCTTCTCATCTGTGAGATTCAGTATTTTTAATTAGCTAGCTGGACCGCTACTTGTCTTCTTTAAGGTATAAATTATTAAAGGCCACGGGAGGGAAAATGTCCATTTAATGCAATGACATGCTTACACCATTTATGTCTCAGTAACTTGGCTTTGCTCAGTTGTACTCTGTGGAGAAATAATGGCAATATTATAAAAGAATCATCACTAGGATGTGAGCCCAGGGAGCCAAGGATGTTCCACCACTGTCATAATTACACATCCCTGGTAATGTGTTAAAGGCGCAGGGAATGTCTCTGTGGCTATCACCCATGAAGCAAGCCAGCACTGGGGATGGAAGGTCTGGCTCGGGTTCTGCAAATCCCCAAATGTTTAATGGGGTTCATGGCACACTCATTGAGAAGAAAGTGAGAGACCAGCCGGGGCCAGAGCTGCACAAAATGGTCTGAGACGAAATCAATTTAGAGCCTCTTTTTAAAAAGCTTGTTCCTCTCTTTATAATCACATTTTTAAAGAGCTGTATTTGTATGTAGGCTGGGATTTGCTACTGGGAGTGAATGTAATCTCTGAATATAACATGAGGAGGGTATGTCATTAGAAAGCAACCCTGTCATTAACGGCGGGCACAATATGAACACTAGCACCGCCTGATGTGATTTATAGGACAACCCTGGGGTGCCACATATGGCGCACATTTCGTTGTCCCCGCAGCTCCGTTTAGCCAGTGATGAAGAAAGCCAAAGAGGCTAGATGTTACACAGTTAGGGAGTGATGACGTTCAGGGCAAACCTGGGTCTGACTCAGCTCAGGGTCTCTTCCTCCAGGAAGCCTTCCCTGACTTCCACACACCCTCCACGTAGCACCTGCATCATACCCTGCTATGTGTCTGCCCCCCATGGCTAGACTACAAGACCGGGCTGGGAGCTTCTTCCTCATGTATTCCCAGCCCTGCCCCAAAGCAGCCTCTGAATAAATTCCTCCAAAATGAACCCGATGTCAAGTCATGCCCCTCCTTCCTTTGTGGCCAGGCTTTGCCACCTCTCTGTCCCTGTGTGGTCCTCTGAGTCATGCTCACGGGCACCTGGGGTGTGAACTCTGTGAAAGGGGCCATCTCTTACAGATACAAATAAAGCATGAACTAACCAGCCTTGGGAATGAGTCTTTTCTAAAAAAGGAACACAACAAGGGAGAAAGGGCAAATGTCAAGAGATAGCCAGCAGACCATGAGGACAGCCATCTGCAGAGGGACACATTTTGTAACTAAAGTCTTGCTGGCAGCTCCCTGCAAGGAAGCAAAGGCAGGAAGGGTCTGGGGAGTTCGTTATGAAGGTCAAAAGTCTGTGCGGTTGGAGAAGTGGGGACAGCCCAGGACAAGGGGCCACAGCTCGAGGACTGAGGAGGCAGAAAGGAGCCTCATTTTAAACTCAGAACCATATTCATATCAATATTTGAGGAAGAGAAAGCATTCAAGAGAAACAGACCCCATGGGTCTGGAGGGAACGCTGGGTAAATGAAACAGTGGGTCATTATATCAGACATTACAGTGAAGCTTGGGCTCCGAGCCCAGACAGTCGGCGTCTGAATGCTGCTGTGCCCCTTTCCAGTGTGTGAGATCTCGGCCTAGTTGTTAAGCTGTCTGCCCCAGCTTAAAATGGGGATGATGCTTATATGCATCTAACTGGGTCGTTCTGAAGATGAAGGTTGATCCTGTGAGGCACTCCAGTCAGTCAACACAGCCAGCATGGGCTGGGCACCTACGGAACATCCGCGCTGTGGGAAGTGCCGTTCATGGGCTAAGTCACAAGGTGCCCTGGGACCCCCCCAGAGGCCGGTACTTGGATTAGTATCATCCCCATTTTACAGACACAGAGACAAAAGTACAGGTTACCTACTGTCTTTCCCGAGATCACACTGCTAAGAAGCAGCAAAGGCGGGGTTCAATCTGGATATTCTGGTCCCAGAATCCCCCTTCTAACCACCGTGCTATTCTGTGCCTCAAAAATACTCTTTTGTTAGTATCAAGGTACCTGTTGTTGTAGGTTGAACTGAACTGTTTTCCCAAGAAAGACTGATTGAAATCCGAACACCTGGGATCTGTTTGTTCTCATTTGGGTGGACTTCCCCCTCACACCCGTGTCTAGATTTGTTAGGAATATTTCCCTTAGACAAGTGTCAGGTCACTGTTGATGAAACTCACCACATGAACAGGTCCTCTGTGATAACACTACACATGGCCTCGGGTAATGAAAGCAAACCCAGCAAATGAAAATTCCATTTTACCCCAAAATAAATTCTTCCCTTTTAAGAAGAATTGATTACATTCTGACTCCACTGTTACCTTTGAAATATTGCTTGCCTCCTCTCCTCTGTCCCTCATACCCCTCCACCATGATCTCTCTCGGTAGGAAGGAGAAATGAGGGGGAGGAAACATTCTCCTTGTCACTTCTAACCGACCAAGAAGCAAGAACTGGTTGGTGACGTGGAAATGGCAGGACTCAGCAGCATGTCCCCTGGAGACAAGGAAGGATGGGGTCCAGAGCATCCCCTGGGTCTGAAGGGACAATTCGAGCCAGCAGGTGTAAGCTGGAGCTCAGCAAGGAACTCTGGTTCTGACAAGGAAGTATTGAGCAGATAAAAGCTAGAAATCTCTACAGCTGCTGAAGCCCAGGTCTGAAAGTAGGGAGGCAGAATGTAGAACTCACAGCTGGACAGCATTTTTGTAAAAGAATGGAAGGACACCAAACGCCATGTTACAGAGGTTGATTCTGAGTAGAGGGGACAACAGATGGTTTCTGTTTTGTTTTTATTTTATTTTGTTCTGTGTTATTTTTTTTTGTGCTTTCCATGTGTTCTGCAATAAACACCTATGCAATAAACACCTATGGAATTAGAAAAGTTATTTTTAAGAATACGAGCATGGGGTGGGGAGAAGATGGTATATTTTGTAAGACCTCATGAGTGATGACATAACAGTCGCCATATAAAAGATTATTTTTGAAAGACCAGCTGTAAACTTCAAAATTTTACTGTGAAAAAAATATTTTGCAACTGATAAGAAACGTTGAGACCTTGGATAGCCAAGAATTTGTCCGTGTCTACAGTATTAGGAATCAGCGAGCACACTCCTGACTCGGGGCTCTTATACCGACCATTCCCTCTGCCCCAGCACTTTCCCCCAGACTTCCGCCTGGCATCCTTCCTCACTTCCTCCAGATCTCTGTTCCAACATTGATCTGACTACCCTGAATAGAAAAGCACCTCCCACACCCTATCACATGCGTGTCTGTTGTCTTCTTCCCCTCCCTGGAAAGTCATCTCCATGGTAGCGGGGACTGTACCATTTGTTCATTGCTACCCCCTGGGGCCTAAAACAATAGATGTAATAGGTATTCATTAAGTATTTGTTGAGTGAATGAAGGAAGGAATAAATTAACGAATGCATGCATGAAATCAGATGTTTCAGGGGGTGGTACAAGTGACATTTTCTGACACTGGGTCAGGAGACCCAGGTCCCCTCCCCATTGGCCCCCTGAGGATGACACATACACTAGGTTATCAAAATGAAGCCATGGCTTTAGCCCCAAACTCCAATGTATTCAGTCCCTGCTGAGTTCTTTCAGTCCCTGAGAAAAAGAATTTAAAGAAATTAGAAATGCAGAACACAGACTGTGACCGCTAAAGGCTAACTCCCACTAAAGGAACCCAGATTCCTTAGAGAAATGGCTGATTCCAGATGTGGGGCCAAAAGTATATAATATAAGCCTGGCACACCTTGTCATGCCTGAAAACAAGGAGCTCTCAACTACTACCAGAGTGATGACAAGCGACCCAAGAGCCAGCTTGAAGGGACTCCCATTGCCCAACGAAGAGACCATTTGAATAATGATAACAACGTTTTGAAACACATCAACTATACAAAAATCGATGAGTTCATACTGATATTCAAAAAAAAACCCAAATTAATTGATCATCTTGGGAAGTTGCTGAGGCACAAATTTCTTATTCTGAAAATCGATAAAAGAAAGGAAAGAACTGAGCATTTATCCTGCTTTCCTCTACAGACTATATTTCAAGATAATCAAATAAAGAAGGTATGTTTCTCTAGAAAGCCATTCAAGCTAATAAATGAAGAAGCAATGAGATAATTGGAAAATCACCATTTTGTGAATTCCTAATGAAAAACAGATCCAGGTAGTAATAATTAATGACTGCAGGGGCACCTGGGTGGCACAGGGTTGGGCGTCTGCCTTCGGCTCAGGGCGTGATCCCGGCGTTATGGGATCGAGCCCCACATCAGGCTCCTCCGCTGGGAGCCTGCTTCCTCCTCTCCCACTCCCCCTGCTTGTGTTCCCTCTCTCGCTGGCTGTCTCTCTCTGTCAAATAAATAAATAAAATCTTTAAAAAAAAATAATAATTAATGACTGCAAACCATTCACTAAAAGTCAATGGAGGATATTATAATGAATGGATAAGGGTGAAAAATTAAACCCACTGATCAATGTTAGTTAGCATCTCCAAAAGTGGGCAACCACACTTCGTGTGCTGTTGGGGTGATGCAGTAAGACGCACAGAGCACCAGCAAGGAAGTCGTTTTGGAAAAAGGAAACTAAGATCTGAATCTAATCTCCCGACTAACTCCCAGGAGAAGGAACTATCAAGGATAGAATAACAATCCCAGGAAGCAATAAGTCAAATCCAGAAATGTTAGAAATCCTACTACACGAATAACTCAGGTTTTTCAATAAACATCTAGTTTAAAAAAAGAAAGAGGACGGTGTCATTAGATCAAAGGAGACCTGAGATGTCATAACCAAATATGGTGTGTGGCCCTTATTTTCATTCTGATTTGAACAAAACAACTGCAAAAATACATTTTTGAGATAATCAGGGAAAAGTGAACATAAGCCAGATATTAGATATTATTAGAAATTACTTATTTGGTTGAATATGATAATATTGTGGTTAGAATTTTTAAGTTATTACTTTTAGAGATATATACTAAAGTATTTGCACATAAAATTATATATTATTTGGATTTGCTTTAAAATACTCCTGCAAAATATACGAGTGGGAGAACAGCTGAGACAAGAATGCTGAAAGGTGGGTAGGTCTTTGTAGGTGTAGCTGTTGGCCCCTGCACTTTTATACCCATGTAGCATCTCATCCAGAGGACTGGTTTCCTTTTTTAAAAAATTTCTAATTTATTGTAGACCAACACTTTAATAAAGTACAATAAAAGTTCATTGCCAAGGGGCGCCTGGGTGGCATAGCGGTTAAGCATCTGCCTTTGGCTCAGGGAGTGATCCTGGCGTTATAGGATCGAGCCCCACATCAGGCTCTTCCGCTATGAGCCTGCTTCTTCCTCTCCCACTCCCTTGGCTTGTGTTCCCTCTCTCGCTGGCTGTCTCTATCTCTGTCAAATGAATAAATAAATAAAATCTTAAAAAAAAAGGTTCATTGCCAAAACAGCTAAATGATTTTTAAAAAAGATATTCAATATAGAAATTAAAATTTTTCATTGGGTTCAACACACATAAAATTATATTTCAATAAATGTAATCAGAACAAACATACCATATGGAAAGAGAAAAGAATGCTTTAGACTATATGTGTTTTCCATTGAATGTGTGTATCTAAGTGATGAATTTGGAGAATTGCTATTTAACATTCATAACTTTTTCCAGTTCCCCAATCATAGCTCAGAGAGTTATGAGCAAGATAGAGATTCCCCATACTAAATGTCTCTGCACACAGTTTGAACAAAAGTCATGTATGTCAATATTTAAAGTTTTTAATGTGACAAGTGAGCCTACTTCCTGTTTGTTAATTTATCTAACCTACTTTGGACTGCTGACAATACTACTCACAGGGGATAATGTCCATCTAAACTTTTCTGTTTTGTTGTCATGACACGTCCAGGAGAGAAGTCAGCCTCACAGAGGTGTGTTGACTGGAAAGGCAGAGAGAGTTTACAGTAATTTCAGCAAGCTCAGGCTATCCTTTTAACTTCTACCAAAAATGAAACAAATAATGCTGTATTTTAAGAATTCACCCTCTGTCTTTGATCAGTAGCCAGTGCCATCAATGTGTCCTGTAAAGTTGTAGTTCAATTTAAATTACCCACATCTTTTGATTTAAAAAAATAGATTCCAGAGCCATAGTTTCCTTACATGTGCATTATCTTTTGATGGAAAATAAAATTCAAATTCATAGATGTACAAGTAGGCTACCATCCACATTTCTGATTGTTGTTGAAATATGTCCTAAAAATCTATAGGAAGTCTAACTTTTATTTTTACCTTTTGATCTTTTGTTGCATTCCTTTGTTATTTTTTTTTTAGATTTTATTTATTTATTGGAGCTAGAGAGAGCGCGCACAGAGGGAGAGTGAGGGGGACAAGCAGACTCCCTGCTGAGCGGAGAGCCTGATATGGGGCTCAATCCCAGGACCCTGAGATCATGACCTGAGCTGAACGCAGACACTTAACCAACTGAGCCACCCAGGCGCCCCTCCTTTGTTATTTTTAAGGAAGTTTCAAGGTCATTAAATATATCTAAGCTATCACACAAATCAGCAAGTCTGGTTGTCCAAGTCACATTTTTAAACACTGAATCAAACTGATTCCTTACCTCACAGAAACACCATGAATTTGTTCTGCATTTCATTCTGACAGAATTCTCCCCAAAACAAACATTGTACCTCAGCACACAGTAAGAAATTAGGCTCCACTTCCATCTATCACATAAAAGCTGGATGATCTTTAATTTAATGCGTTTGCCTTTATGTAATTCACAGGTTCTTCATTAATCACTAAGTACCCTATTTAGTTCACCTGAGTTTTTGGTTTTGGTTTTGGGTTTTGTTTTTTTTGGTAGCAAGACTTTGTCAATGAAGGAAGCAATGCGTTGGTTCACGAGCTCCTTAATCCAGATGATTGCTCCAGAACATTCTCCCGTGCCTTCAGCCGTGCTAGCAGAACACAGCCTCCTACACAAAACTTTAGTTCCAAGCTACATTTGTTGATAATGTATTCTTTCATAGTTTTATATAATCATTCAGAGCTAGTTGTATTAATGGAAAATGAAGTTAAAAAGAACCGTTCATGCCACCATCGTGTTCAGGTTGCAGATAGACTAGAACAGCCACGTTAACAAACCTGGCCTTCCTTAATTTACAATGACAAATCGTTCACTGGTTTACTTGCTCTATGGCTGGCTTTCTGTATTACTTGGCAGTTCCTGACTATGTGAATCTATGGTTGTTGAAACATAGGATCAAAATTACAGGGTTAAGGGGCGCCTGGGTGGGCACAGCGGTTAAGCATCTGCCTTCGGCTCAGGGCATGATCCCGGCGTTATGGGATCGAGCCCCACATCAGGCTCCTCTGCTATGAGCCTGCTTCTTCCTCTCCCATTCCCCCTGCTTGTGTTCCCTCTCTCGCTGGCTGTCTCTGTCTCTGTCAAATAAATAAATAAAATCTTAAAAAAAAAAATAACAGGGTTAAAAATAAATCACTGGAGGGGTGCCTGGTTGGCTCAGTCAGTAGAGAGTGTGACTCTTGATCTCGGGGTCGTGAGTTTAAGCCCCATGTTGGGCCTAGAGCTTACTTAAAAATAAATAAAACAGAATAACAGGGTTAAAAATAAATCACTGGAGGGGTGCCTGGTTGGCTCAGTCAGTAGAGAATGTGACTCTTGATCTCGGGGTCGTGAGTTTAAGCCCCATGTTGGGCCTAGAGCTTACTTAAAAATAAATAAATAAAAATAAAAAATAAGCCACTGGATTATTATTTCCCTAGTTGAACTAATAATTTGGTAAATTAAAAACAAACTAGATTTTTTAAAAGTTATAACAACACATGCTTACATTTCTCCTATTTTTGTACACTTTCAGATTTTAGTTGCCAAACTAAACTTAAAATTATGCATGTTGTAATGTGTGTCTGGTACACAGGTCACACCGTACATAATTCATCACGTAAGCTTAACAAATCCAAACTGGTCTATATCCTGCTCCTTGAGATGAGTCCAGTGATACACACTTTGAGGTCATGGCAATGTCGTACTGCTATGGAAGTTTCTCAGTGTTTACTCTCAACTTCTGTACTTAACTTCCCATGAATCAGAAACAGAGTGGACACCAGGGTCCATGGATTACAGTCTGCGTAGCACTTCAGTGTAGTATTCTCTCTACTTCTGTGTGTTGATCTGTCTTCTATCACTGAATAACAAACCACCACAAGCTCAGTGGCTTAAAATTACACACATTTATTATCTCATCGTTTCCATGGGCTATGAGCCCAGGAATGCCCCCGCGCAGGGTCTGACAAGGCAACGGTAAATTATCACCTGGGCGGGGCTCCCATCTAGTGGCTCAGCTTGGGAAGGGTGTGCTTCCTACCTCTTTCAGGTTGTGGATAAATTCAGTTCCTTGCAGTTGTAGGACTGAGGTCTGTGCTCCTGTGGGCTGCTGCTCTCCTTAGGCAGTTCCCGCATGACTGTTGTCTTCACTGGGGCCAGCAAGAGAGAGGTCTATTGCTTGGAGTTTCTTTTTGCTTTGAGCTTGCCTGATTAGGTCATGCCCCTTCTAGTAAATCTCTCTTTTCATTAACTTAAGGTCAATTCATTAGGGACTTTAACTACATTTGAAAAACCTCCTCACCTTTGCCATATAATGAAACCTGATCATGGCCATAACATTAGCAGGTGGTGGGCACGGAACTACCTTAGAATTCTGCCTACAGGGTATGTTTTTAAAACATTTCTTTAATAATAATAAAATAAATTATATAAAGAATATATAATATAGAGAGACTATATAAGTTATATATAGAAAACCAAAAATCTGTTAGAACTAATCAATGAATTCAGTAAAGTTGCGGAATACAAAATCAATTTATAAAAATTAGTTACTTTTCTACACACTAATAACAAACCATCATAAAGAGAAATTGAGAAAACAATCTCATTTATAATTGCATCAAAAAGAATAAAATACCTAGAAATAAATTTAACCAAGGAGGAGAAAGACCTATACACTGAAAACTCTAAGACATTGATGAAAGAAATTGAAGGAGACACAAATAAACAAAAAGATATTAAGTGTTCACTGATTGGAAGAATTAATATTGTTAAAATATCCATACTAAAGCAATCTACAGACTCACTACAATCCCTATCAAAATTCCAATGGCATTTTTCATAGATGCAGAACACCCTAAAATTTGAATGGAACCACAGAAGACCCCAAATAGCCAAGGCAATCTTAAGAGTAAGGTTAAAGCATCATACGTCCTAGTTTCAAACTATATTACAAAGCTACAGCAATCAAAATAGTATGACACTGGAAAAAAAAAAACCAACACGTAGTTCAAAGGAACAGACTAGAAAGTCTAGAGATAAACCCAGGTATATATGGCCAACTAATTTACAACATAGGGGCCAAGAATATAGAACTGAGAAAGGATAGTGTCTTCAATAAATGGTGGTATGAAATTGGGCAGTCACATGCAAAAACATGTAACTGGACCATTATCTTAACACCATACACAAAAATCAACTTGAAAATGGTCTAAAGACTTGAACATAATATCTGGAACCATAAAACTCCTAGAAGAAAACATACCGGGTAAGCTCCTTGACATTGGTCTTGGCAATGATTTTTTGGACTTAACACCAAAGCAAAGGGAACAAAAGCAAAAACTAACAAGTGGGACCACATCAAGCTAAAAAGCTTCCGCACAGCAAAGGAAACCATCAACAAAATGAAAAGGCGACCTACAGAATGGGAGAAAACACTTGCAAATCATGTATCTGATATGACGTTAACATCTAAAATATATAAAGAACTCACACAACCCAATAGCAACAAAACAAAACAAAACAAAACAATGATTCGAAAACGGGCAGAGGAACTGGATAGACAGTATTCCAAAAACGAGATACAAATGGCTGACGGGTGCATGAAGAAGTGCTCACCATCACTCATCAGCAGGGAAATGCTAATCAAAACCAAGTGAAATATCACCTCAGACCTGTGAGAGCAGCTGTCATCAAAAAGACAAGAGACAACCGGTGCCGGCGAGGATGTGGAGAGAAGGGAGCTCTTGTGCTCTGCTGCTGGCAACGTTCATTTGGTGCAGCCACTGTGGAAACCTAGGGCCCAGCAGTCCTGCCTCTTGCATTTGTGTAAGAAAAATGAGAATATCTTTAAAATAGGGGCGCCTGGCTGGCTCAGTCGGTAGAGCATGTGACTCTTGATCTCAGAGTTCTGTTTGAGCCCCACATTAGATGTAGAGGTTACTTTGAAAAAAAATCTTTTAAAAATTAAAAAAAGAGAATATCTTTAAAATAAAAGTAAGCAAGAGCAACATTTGCAGAAGTAGCAGAATGACAGTGTCACATGGACCTCTCTCTCATCACACTGGCATTACAGAGTCCGCCGGCCAGGGGAATACGCAGTCTTTGATGACGGTGAGGTCTGTATGGAATGAAATGATGAATGCCGAGGGGCACGTGAGGGCTGAGGGCTGGACGTGCCTCCGGGGAAGCCATGTCCCTGTGCTCTGCTGGTCAGTGGCTTCAGTGCTGTTAGTGGGGCTTTCGATTAGAGCTCCAGGGGCCTGTCTTTGCTCTTAACCTTGTCAACATTTTCAGCAAAACGTTGATGGTTCTTCAATTTTCCAAAACAGAGCTGGGAAGAAGAGAGAAAGTGATAGACAACAGAGTGAAGATTCAGAATTATCTTGGGAGTCAGGGATGTCAAGTTCACACTAAAAAAGATTAATTTGCAAAAGGAGGAAGGTCAAGTTTTACACAGACGTTCTCCAAATCACTAATACATTGTGAGTGTGGGGAGACTTGAAGGAATTCCTGTGAGAAAAGGACCTGGTGATCTCAGTCAATGCCAGGCCCCATATCAACCAAGAATTTGATGCGGCAGCTAAAAAAGATGGGTCCAAGGCAGGTTTGTCTCAAGCTCTCCAGAGAGCAGGCCCCTGGGGCTGCACCGCCCGCTCCATGGGTGGCCACGTGAGGGTGTAATGCTTGAGCGCTTCCTCTCTGGCCTCGCGGCGCCCAGCCTTTTCCCTCCTCCCTGGCCCCTTTAGGCAGCTGGGTCACTGTATGTGCAGGGGCCACTTCCATATCCACACACCCCAACCTCCAGCAGCTCCTGACCGCCTACCAAATCACATGAAAAGCCTTGGCCTGAGAGTCAGAGCTCTCTGTATCTTGGCCACCCCCTCGTTCCAGCATTTGTCAATCAAATTTGTCAACCAAATAGGAGATCTCTGCATTCTCTGACTGTAGTTCTCTCAGCCCCCCACTGGCTGCCATCTCTCTCCATAGTCTTCCAGCTGCACCTGCAGAAAGTTCCAGTCCTTCCTGTCCCTTGTGTTACCACCCCCACCTCCAATTTCCCACCCACAAAACTCCATGTTTTTGTTCTGCTCGTATGTAGATATATATAACTATATATATAGAATTCCAGATGATGTTCATCTGGTGGAATTCGGCAGAAGGAGGGCCCCGGAAATGCCTGCATCACGCTTCTCCTCCTCAGAGAACTGCCTTCGCTTCATGGGGCCCGAACTGAGGACTCCGTGTGTAAAGAACGCTAGCAGAATGAGAATAAGGTGCCATGAGTAAATCTGAACCAATGCCCTTGATCCACAAAGGAGAACCCACTAGGATAATTAAGTTGAAATAGGCAGTCTTGGCTCGGAGTCAAAGCGAGACTCTTCCTCCTTCCACCTCCGCCTCCAGTGTAGAGACCGAGAGAGACGGAGAGAGCGCACGTGGGCACGTGGTCCGCTCACCGGCGTAGACGCTGCAAGTGGAAAGAGCAGGCAGCTAGCCAATCACCAGGCCCCGGGTCTTACCGTGGTATAAAACAGGAAGGTGGAGAGGGTACCGCGAATGGGAGGTGATCTTTTTTTTTCCTAAGATTTTATTTTTAAGTAATGTCTACACCCAACGTGGGGCTCAAACTCATAATCTCGAGACCAAGAGTCACACACGCTATTGACTGCACCAGCAGGGCGCCCCTGGGTGGCGATCTTTAAAGTCTCAGCCAGCTAGTTCTCCTGGAAAATATGGCCCATTGACTACTCTGGGACCTACGTAACCGCAGGTGCCGCTTCCCCCGGGGAGGGAGACTGGGTTGGGGCAGAAGGAGAGGTGTGCAGAGAGGTTTCCCAACTGGAAACTGCTGGAGAACAGTACTATTGTTGTATACGCGAATAAAAGATCTATTTACAATGTCCGATTCCTAGCAGATACCTGGTACGTGGCACTCAATAAATTTTGTAGAGATGAATTTGTGATTTGCATTTTAAAACTAGCATTGACAAGTTTGAGTCAGCCAGGGATATGGTGTCCAGAATGGGGAGAAGTCTAAGAAACGGATAACATGAGCCACAGTTGCAGAATTTGGGTTATTTCTAGGGGTGAGGGGGCTTTTGCCATATTCCAGAAACAAGGTTGAACAAGGACTGATGATTGTGGAAACTACAGGGACATAGTTTACGTCTCTGATAACGCAAGGACACAGCTTCCAGCTCTCAGCCCTTCTCGCAGAGGGAAACGCGGCCTTGAGAGGCTGCCTGAGCTTAGAGCGACACGGAGCAGGTTGCAGCACCGAGTCGGGAATTAGACTCAACGGCGTCCAAATCTGAGTCTGTGAAAACGGACTTCATGTGGGATTTGAGAGAGAGATAAGAGAATGACTTAGCCAACCATTTTAAAGCCAGATTTACATTTTTAAAATCCCATTTTAAAAAAAAAGGAATCCCATTTCTTTTCTCTTTATCCACCCTGAAGAGAATGTATTTCAAAGACACTTGTGCCCCACGTGTTTAATTATGTTGTATTATCATTGGGTCTATAGAGTCAAATATAATCAGTCTCTGGGAATATTGGGTTTTTGCACCATTATGTCCTGAAATCATTTATATCCAGGCTTAAAATGGATTAGAATCAACATACTTTTTTTCTCTGAAAGTTCAAGGTTATCTATTACTTTGAAGTTGGTAACTAGCTTTATTTATAGGAACATAGCTGGCATTTGACTTAAAAAATGCTACATGTACCAAGTCTGACCATGGGCTTCAGACAGAGGCCAGATTTTACTTAAGTTTCCACTTTTTTCTAATAAAGGATTTGTTGCAAAATTAACAAATCTGAAACAGTTCAGGGCAAATGATAGCCTGTACATGTTTAAGTATATGAACTAATAAAAGCTACCATCTGAAGCCCAAGAGGAAGTCAGCTATTTGCAATTTTACAACTGGGTGATTGCTCTTTTAATTAATGTGATGAACTTGTGAGTTTAGTCAATTTAATTATAGAGGAAATAACTGCATTTTGTTTATTGCGCATTTGGTGTGATTAAAAATTTACTGGAGAAAAATCATCCATGAAAGGTATTTTAACATTTTTCTAAATGGCTCAATGACATTTGGTGAGAAAAAGAAAAAAAAGAACCGTATTTCGTATCTAATGTTGAGTTATTTTTCTTTATCACAAGCTGAGCTGGATTTGGTCAGAACCAGCCTGTTGTATAAATCAGCAGTGGCTGCCACAATTCACCAGAATAAAACAAATGAAAGACTGTTTATTAACTTGAGCCCCTTCTATTAGTCATTTGCTACAATTTTATTTTATAGTCTCCTTTCATTCTAATGCTTTCTCTGTCATAAAAATGTCAATAATTTCTCTTAGTATTTCATATTAATTTGTCAAACCAAGCTTGTACAATGCCATAAAGCCGTTCTGCCAGAGAGCTGGTGGGGGCTGGGAAACCGGCCCATTATGATGGGCCACGTATCAAGTTCAGTTTTTAAATAAAAGCTTATTGTGCACTTTCTGTGTGCCGGGCACCATCTCAGGCTGACAGGACTGGAAAAGCAACACAGACCCGATTTCTGGCTTTGGGAAGTCACAGTCTGACAACCAAAGGGTGTCAAGGAGCCCCAGTGTTACAACACAGGGACAGAGGAAGGGCACGAAGCCAGCAAACCCAAGGAAAAACAGGTTAATGAGGTCTCTTTTTAGAGACCTTTTGACTTGGGGGTCCTTCACCAAGTTTAATTAAAAGTAATAGAATACATTTAGATCCCTTTTTATTTTAAAATGTGAAAAAACATATGTATTGGTTCCTTTTATGTGTCAATTTAACCGGGTTACGGAATGCCCAGATATTCAATTAAAAATTCTTCTGGGCATGTGGCTGAGATGTTTCTGGATGAGATTAGCATTTGAATCAGCAGGCTTGAGTAACCCCAACTGGCCTCCCCAATATGGGGAGGCCTCACCTAATCCCATTAAGGCCTGAATAGAGCAAAAAGGCTGAGTAATGGAAAATTCACTCTTTCTCTCTACCTGTCTGAGCTGGGACATGGGCTTCTGCCTTTGGATTCAGACTTGGCCTGGAAGTTACATGGTCCACCATCCTGTCTCCTGCTTCAGACTTAGATGCAGCCTCCATAATCACATTAGCCAATTCCTTATAATAAATCTCTTTACCTATACATTCTATTGGCTCTATAGAGGAACCCTGACTAATACAATGTAACGTGGTCAACCTGTGACTATCCATTGGTTTCCAGTAGAAATGATGTGGTTCTGCCTCCCTGGAGGGTTTCTCAATGCAAACAAGTTGAACAGATACTACAATATTCCTTTCATTGACCTAAATGAACATGGGTGCTGGTCAATTACATTTTCCAGTTAGGGGAGGACTAATCCATTCCTCTCCGGAAGACCCCAGAGCAGTCTCCTTTCTCCTGTGACTTCCACCTTCAGAAATGAACACCATCATCAGGAGAGAATAAAGGTGGCCTCTAGGACAGTGTTTCTGTTCTGGGGTGCTCAGACCACCCAGGGCTCTGTGAAGAGGGTGGATTTCTGGGTGCCCTCAGATGCCCCTGGTAAACCCTGTGGGGGCAGGTGGACTCCCAGGACCCCCATGCAGCTGGAGCAGGTCCCAGAACACGTCCTGACAACAATTTTCATTGCTGCCTCTTACAGTCAGTTCTGGCAACACGTTTCTAGATGCACCACTGTTTTGCTTTGTGTGGCCTTTATCTAAGAACCAAATCTAGTTTCTGCAGCCCTGCCAGTTGTCCCAGGCACCCCACACATCCTGCTGTCTGCCGTGGAGTAGCTTTGGAGAAAGATCCTCTCCTCATTTTCAACCCTCACCCTAGGCCTTTTCTGTTTAACTAAAAAAATCAGAAATTGGTCCAATCCGTATTTTTAGGGAATCTTTTCCCAGCTGTGTTAGGGCAGTAGTTGGTGATCTGGTGACAGAAGAAATCCCTGATTGACAAAATAAGCTGTGTCCAGATGCTTCACCAATAACATTGTGTCCTACAGTAAGAGCCGGGCCCCAGACAGGGTCCTGTGGGGGAACCCCTCAACATGGGAGCAAGACAGCTCAGACGGTTCTGGGAGAGGCTCAATGCATTGGGGCCCTTCATGACTCCCCCTCTATCCTTGCAACCTGGGGAATACACCTTTTCTTCCTCAACACAGAGGAGAGAAGGCAGTTTATAGATTGAGATGTTTAAGCCTCACTATCCAATTGCCCCAGGAAAATGCATAAATGGGTCGGCATGAATTTCTTATATAAAGTTCATAATTTAACTCAATGACCTTTTCCTTCCAGGGGAAGAAACTTCAACAAAAATGCCCATCACCTAATGAATGAATAAGCAAAAAATGGTATATCCATACAATGAAATATTATTTGGCCATAAGAAGGAATGGATGACCTGGAAAACATTATGCTAAACGAAAGAAATCAGTCACAAAACATACTTGAAGGGCCCCACAGACCAAAGTGACAATACGTCTGCACCCAAATGTCAAATCCACACTGAGGGTCTGGGGAGAGAAACTCTAAAGCATGACTCGGTGATCTGGTCTTGGGCTTTGGCCCTGATATTTATTAGCTTTATGGCCTTAGTCAAGGCTCAAATATCTCTAAATATGAATTTTCTCATCAGTAAAAATAGGATAATGGTGTCTTCGTTTGTGAGAACTGAATGAAACCATGCGTTCAGCACCATGGTAGTTTGTTAGAGGAGTGGGCCTCCAATCACTTCTTGTATCTACACCCTTGGTGGTCCCCTCCCACATCGATTCTGGGATTAGCCGTGTGACTTGCTTTGACTGATGGCGCATTAGCAAACATAATTTGAGCAGAGGTTTAAAACATACTGTGCACTGGGGCTGCCTTAATACCACTCAAGTGTACCATGTGAAGATGCCTGGACTAGCCTGCTGGAGATGTGTGGCTTAGCGGTCACCCAGCCCAACCACCAGCCATGTGCATGAGGCCATCTTAGACCATCCCGTCCTCGTTGAGCTGCCAGGTGACTGTAGCCATATAATAAGAGGCTCCAGGTGCAGAAGAACCAGCCAGCTGAGCCCATCCCAAATTAGTGACCCACATGTCAAAGACCACTAGAGACACACGTGTAGTCAAATGAAGTTAGTTTTATTTAAACATGTGGCAGAAAGGGAGAGTGTAAACCAGAGGAACCAGAAAGGGAAAGTTGGGTGGACCTTATTATAGGATCTGGGTGTTTGCTGGGCTGGGTGATTCCATGAAGGGGTTAGAGAAGCCGAGGCAGAGTTTTTGATCATGTGCTGTCAGAAAGGAGGGGCAACTTGGTGACTGGATCTCTTGGTAATTTTTACCTACAAAGTGGGAGGATTAAAGTCAGATGAAAGTTGACAGTGGTAATTTGTATTAGCTGGAAGAGGGAGATGTCTCATTATTTTTGAGTTGTGGGATGTCCTCCTCTCTGTATCGTTTCAGGCATGATCACGAAATAGTCTTGCCTCCGTCTTATTCCATCATGGTCAAAGAATGGCCTTTTCTGAATATTGTTTATATGTCATGAAAATCGCTTATGTACACTCAGGAACACTACAGCTGCCAGAGAACTTCCAGCTGTTGGCTCTTGGTGCCACTTTTCACTTTCTTATACACAGAATCATTGGCAAGTAACACAGTTGTTTTAAGCCTCTAAGTTTTGGGGTGGCTTTTAATTCAGCAACAGACAACTGATCTGAGCTCTTTGTAATAGCTAAAGTGCTGTTCAGGCCTTCTGATGCCTTCTGGGGTCATATATGTATGAGTATGGAAGCCCCAAGTTTATGGGAGTCCATGTGAAGGAGGTCACCAGAGAGACCAGAGGTGGCCAGGAGGCCACATAAGTGCAGAAGACAGGGCCTGTCTAATCGTCCCCTTCTTACGTCTGGCTCTGCCTCTTTCAGACGCCACTTTCCAGGACCAGACCATGATGCTCTATCTTCCTTTCCCAGCCCCCGCCCCACCCAGGGTCCCTTCCTAGCCCACAGGGTCAAGTGCAGGCTCCCCAGGACCTCTTCTCAGTTAACATCTCTGACAGGCACATGAAAACCTCTGATCATTTGTGCATGAACAATCTATTCTGTTCACAGAGCCTCCCGTGGTTTCAGCCATCATACACAATAGAGGAGCCTATCTGATTTTTGGTAGAAGGATTTACCTGCCCTTGCTCTGGGTACAGGAGGTGCTAACCCATTTCAAGAAGATGTGATTGGGGGATAATAATTCTTGGTTATTGTTTCACCCTTTGAATGACCAATAACCCAAGAGTGAACTCTCATGCTTTTCAACTGGGTGCTTTTAGCTTAAATCACTGTCAGGCAGACCCTGGTCATAAATCTCCTGAGGATAGGTCATGCATCTTGCAGTTACTGCTTCTCTAGCCAAAACCTTCAGTGATGTTCAGAGAAGACAGAAGGACAGTAAATTTTATTTTCCTCTTACAAACACCCTATAGGCTGTTCCTTACTGACAGTTTAAAAATTGACTCAAACTTAACCAACTTCTGGGAGGTAGTCTTTCATTCGACAACAACAATATGTTTCTCCATTCACCCTCAAAGCCAAAGGCAGTCCCTTTATCAGAGTCTGTCAGAGTCAGGACAGAAAGATCTACATGACTGAAAAGTAAGCACTCACACTGGTTTCATGAAAAGGAAGATAGTAAACCCCAGTGGGAACAATGGGACGTTTGTCTTGATTCAATAGGTTCTTGAAAGAAAATGAAAAGCACTTGATTCATTTGAGGGTGATGAAATAATTGTATTTTATATGAAAATTTATTATTCCAAACACAAGGGACTCTTGAATTTCAATAGACCCCTCCTTCCTTCTTACTCTATCAAGCCAGCAGAGAGCCAAACACTGGCTAATTGCAGAGTCAGAGCATCACCTCAACCACAATCAACTGGATCATCTCCTCCCGGCTGTCCAGTTTGTCAGACAATGTCAATGCCAAGATAAGAATAGAATCCATACTTTGAAACCACAATCACTTAACAAAGTGTTTTCACCCTTGATGAAAAATCCACTGGCCAGATTCCTGGCTCTGTTCCCCTGCGGCTGTCACCTAAGTGTTTTGTATCTCGGTGTCTTTGTTTATAGAACTGCAATGGGGAATGAGCAAGAAAATACAAACTTTCTTTCAAAAATACAAAATGATAAACATATTCTCTGTAAATTTACTTAATTTGTTATTCTACGACATCTCACTATCGTCACAACGGCAGCAGCTACAACACATCCTTCCCACAAGTAACAAGAATAACTTGTGAGCTCCCCAAGGATAGGAGTCATTCCAACTCATCGGTAGACGCACTCTGACACGGATCCCCCAAGGACACGTCCCCAGGATATGCTTGCTGAACAGCAAGATGGAATACTGAGTGTACAGGGAGTGGATGGGTGGGTTGGTGGATGGATGGATGGATGGATGGATGGATGGATGGGAAGGAGGAAGGGAGGGAGGGAGGGAGGAAGCAAGCAAGCAAGCAAGCTGGGCCAAGATGGTATGCAACAGTATGGGCATTCAGATCACCAAAATATTAAAATACTTCCACACAAATTGGTAAAAACCCTTTCCCTGAGCTCTTCAAGTGCATCGGATTGTCCCGGCTGCTTTGAGTCCTCGTCTTCCTCCCACAAAGCCATCAGTCCTTTCTACAACTGCCAACCGAAGAGCCATCATCAGGCGCAGCACTCCGTGCTGACAGGCGATCTAAGTGGTTGATGCCTGTGTCCCACTCAACTGTGAAATATTTTGAATGTCTATCTTGTGTGGATGAGTGACCATTTCATTACTGGACTAGTTTTAGGCTATTAGCCCTAGAATAAAGTTCTTAATAAATCCTATGAATGAGATTTAAATTTGTTGTCAGTGTTTCCTACTTCAAAGCATAAAACTCCTCACGGTTGTCCATCATAACAGGAAGCCTTTTAAGGCTTTACTTCACCACACTCCAACATTCCCAAATAATGATCTGCCACACGTGGGGTGGGACTTTTCCCTTAAGTAGTTACTTATAATATTAACTCACTTTTTTAATAGCATGGGTTTGGAGGGAAAATGCCTTCTGACCAATCAAAAAATCACGATCAATGGGTACATCTAGAACATTCCTTCATTAAACCTTGAAAGAATCTGTAACAACTGTTTATCAGCCCCACCAACCAGAGCTCATTGTTCGTCCTGTTGTGAGGAAGGCGGTGTGGTCTCATGCAGGCCCTGCTCTGTCCAGTCACATGGCTGAAGTCCTGTGCGGTTCTCAGCTCCCACGGCCTTCAGCTTCTCCTGCTGCTCTCCACCTATGCCAGAGCCACCCCGCAGGGCTTTGCCAGGGGGAGCCCCTGCTCCACTTTCCCTCAGTTCCCTGCCTTTGCGCAGTAATGCCCCCACACCAAACACCCCCACACACACACCCCAATGATTAACGATGATTTCCAGAAACAAAACAGTGTAACACTAAGTAAGGGAATAACTGTTCTCTATGGGCCCTTTCATTCCTGTGTCAGGTCATCTGAGGTCCATCGTCCTCTTCCCAGGCCATGCCCAGGGCCCAAAGGAAGGGGTTCTTTCTCACCCCTTATCAAAGAGCTGCGAGCATTGTTTGCAAACTCTGGGGCCTGGTCTTCCCTTGGGCCAGACTGGAGTTTTGGGGAAGGTGGTGCCCCCTCCCTCGGGGACTCAGAAGCAGAATTACCCCTGAGCATTCAGTCTCAGGGTCGGGAGGGCAGGAAGTAGACTCTTTCTGCCCCAGTTGATCTCTCTCTGCTGCATGGCACATTCTTAAAAGCATAGGATGCATCATCTACTATTTGGGAAAACTTTATCAAAGGGAAGTTGCTCTAAGAAACATAACAGTTAGCATTCCAGATGTGCACCGAGATAGACTTCACACAGCCAGGCCCGGCCGTGAAATGGAGCCGTCGCTCTGCATTTTGAGAAGGGGGACACAGAGTGACTGCCATCCTTCAACACAGAGTATATTGAATGATATCTTATAATTACCTTCCACTCCTCTGACACGAGGGATAAAGGACCTGGACCATCGCAATTCCCTCTATCAGAGCATCAGGAAAGAAGCGTCGTGGCAACGTCAGGACGGCCACCTTCAACGGCACCTGACAAACTCGAAGTGGAGGTTTTCTTCCGCCAGAATCAGTTTCCATTCCCCTCCCACGAGAGAACTGCTGAATGCCCCCTTCAGATGTAATGGTCCTTTTTTTTTTTTTTAACAAAGTATAACTATGGTGTCAAATAGTAACACATTAGAAGAAATAAATATCACAGAGGAAAGAAGGCTCCCGTGTTTGCTGAATGTACCAACCGCACGGGTCTCCGGGGTTACAGGGCTGATCTGCGTCAGACTCCTGCTCTTTTCCCAGGCACCCCATCCCCTCCTGGGCTCCGTGGAGACCCTATCAGATAAAACTCCCATCCCAGCAAATGGCATGTGAAGTTTCCACGTGGGATCTCTCTCACACTCACAGCACCTGCTGTCAGGCCCTGACTGAACGTGTCCGTGTGTTTCCAGGTACAGTCCCTGCTTGGTGAACAGAAGCTTTGAGCCACGACCTCACCAGGAAGGATCTGCAGCCTGGCTCCCAGCGGGTGGTGGTAGGCATCTGGGAGTAAGAACTCTCGGCTATAGATGTTTATCGGATTCCTTATTTTATTTTATTTTAATTATTTATTTGAGAGAGTGAGCAAGCAAGAGAGTGCGAGGGGGGTAGGAGCAGAGGGAAAGGGAGAAGCAGGCTCCCTGCTAAGCAGGGAGCGCAACGCGGGGCTCGATCCGATGACATTGGGATCATGACCGGAGCCAAAGGCAGACACTTAACCAAGTGAGCCACCCAGGTGCCCCTATCTTATTCCCCTTGACAGAGCGGACCATCTAGGGGAACGAGGGGCCGGTCCCGCAGTCTGAGTGGAGGGTCTCATGGCTGCCACTCAGGGCTCTCCTCACTAACACATAACTTCTATCATCAGAACAAATATAGATTTTTTTTTTTTTAAAGAAGTGAACTCTGGCCTCCTCAGTTCTGAGATGGGCAGAGAAAAACAGAGGAACAAAAGCCTCTTCCCTTTGTCTCGGCGGGATGGTTCAAAAAGCACATGGTGACAGTTGGGGGTCTGTTCAGGAAAACAGAAATCTCTCTAGGTCTTTGAATAGAGGAAGGTAACACAGGGAATTCACTGATCAGGCTACAGGAGCACAGGGGAATTCAACAGGGGACAGAGGACAAAGCAGAAATTAGCCCCAGCAGGAAGCAACGAACACACCAGGGCCCATGAGACAGCAGGAGCAGGGGTGTGTGGCCACAGTCAGAGCAGGTCTTCCTGAAGATGCTGAGACCGTGGTGAGCTGGGACCACGGGGAGGGGCTATGTGGCAGGAGTGGGGCCATGGAGAAAGGCAGGCACCATTGAGATGCAAGAGCAAAGAGAGGGAGAAAAGCACCAGGGAGTCTCTTGTCCTCCCCTCCAAGTGTCCACTAGGCCTCCTATTGAGCATGCCTACCAATGGCCATTGGTAAAGGGCCCGGGGAAATGCAGGTCTCTGTGATGAAGAGGAGAAGAGAGGCTGGGATGGATCTGAGGCATAGTGGGCACCCAGTCTGGTTTTTTGTACTGGTTTACCAGCCAAGACTAAAACCAAGACCAAGAGGTTAGGCGGCCATCCCATAATAAACACCAGCTTAGCTTTTCTGGCACCACCACACCCTTGGACAAAGAAGCAAGAATGTGCTCTGATGTGGGGATGAGAGAAGATCCCAGAAAGACTTTGAGAGACCTGATGCGGAGGCCAAGCAGACCATCATGAGAGCTTGCTCAGTCTGAGTTCCTAAGGATGGGTGGGGGCTGGGGTCTGAAGGTTGCGGTGTGTTGGACAAAGCAAGATCGATACCCTCAAGTTCCATTAGGGGACCTAGGGGAGCGTGGGTCCGTGTTACTTGAGGGAGAGAGATTAGATCGGGGCTTCTAGTCACATAAAGGTGACTTTGTAACCATATCGTGTGCTTGCACTGGACAACCTATTTGTTATTTGGACCACTCGCGCCTGCACTGTAGTAAAACCGGCCTCACATGGTAAGGCTGTGGGTGTGCTGCTGGGAGCTGAGACGGCTTACTGGTAACGAGTCCGGGCGGGCTGGGGGAGCAGTCCGGGGCTGCAGCCTCCTGTCAGGGCCGGAGACACCGTATCTACCCTTTCAGTTTCCTTTTCTGGAAAATGGGGTTGCTAACACCTGCCTCCCAGCGCTGCGGTGAGGATTACATGTGACGATGAGCCAGCAGTGAGGCACGGAGCACAGAGCCTCCCAGAAACGCCTCAGATAACGGCAGGACGGGTCTGCAGTGAGAGAAAGCTCTCAGAGCCTGCTCAGGACCACCCCCTGCCAGGCCCCTGGATACTCCAGCCCCAGGCTGGACCAGTGAGAACACAGGCAAAAATGGCCTTCTTGCCTCAAAAAATTAAAATCGAACTACTGTGTGATCCAGTAATTTCACTTCTAAGAAGTTGATCCAAAGAAAATGAAAACACCAATTTGAGGAGATATATGCAACCCCATGTTCACTGCGGCATTGTTTACAATAGTCCAGACATGGAAGCAGCCCGAGTGTCCATCCACAGGCACATGGATAAAGAACTTGTGGCATATGGAGGGGAGGGGGGGGATGGGGTAACTGGGTGATGGGCATTAAGGAGGGCAGTTGAAGTAATGAGCACTGGGTGTTATATGCAACTGATGAATCACTAAATTCTACCTCTGAAACTAATAATACAGCATATGTTAATTAAAAAAAAGAAGTTGTGACATATATATACAATGGAATATTACTCCCATAAAAAAGAATGAAATCCTGCCATTTGTGACAACACGGATGGCCCTAGAGTGTATTACGCTAAGTAAAATAAGTCAAGCATAGAAAGACAAATACCGAATGATTTCACTTCTATGTGAAATCTAAAAAACAAAACAAATGAACTAATAAAACAAAATAGAAACAGAGTCATAGAAACAGGAAACAAACTGTTGGTTACCAGAGTGGGGAGAGTTGGGGGCTGGGGGCAAAACAGGTGAAGGGGATGAAGAGGTGCAAACTCCGGTTATAAAATATTGAGGCATGGAGAGGTCATGTACAGTTAGGGAATACAGTCAATCATATAATAACTTCGGACGGTGACAGGTGGTAACTGGACTTATTGCAGGGGTCATTTTGCAGTGTATAAGAATATGAAATCACCTGAAACCAACAGGATATTCTATGTCAATTATACTTCAATTAAAAAAAAATAGCTTCCTTGCCACCTGCCTTAAGAGGATAAAGAATTGGAAGTGGCAAATTGCTTTCCCAGCCTGTGGTTCTTTATTTACACACACACACACACACACACACACACACACACACACACACACAACCTACAATGAATCACAGCCTGTTGAGACAGTCCCAGAAGTAAACCAGATCAGAAGACTATACATTTGCTGGCAAAATATACAGCTGTCAGATGCCCATGAAAGTCCAAACACGTTAAAAAAAAGAAAGTGAAACCACTGTAGAGACAGAAAAACCTGATGACTCACACTCCCACTGTCTAGAGGGATGGCGGTGGTTCAGGGGTTGGGCTCTCTGGAGGGTGGGTAACCACTGGGTTGGGGGGGAAGGAGCAGTCAGTGGGTCTGTGAAAATGGACACACATCTCTGAACATCATGGATCCCCCATCTACCCTCTGTAGGCAGCAAAGGAGCCAGGAGGGCTGGGTGACCACAGGGACGGCTGAGGGAGTGGGCTAACGACTCAGTGTCAAGGGCACGGGGGAAGCAGCTCACAGAGATGACGGAGGCAGGGGACCGGGTGCAGCCTGCTGGGAGGAAACAGAGCCCCACAGTGAGAGCCGGCCCGCCCGGTGGATACCAATGGGAGCAGCAGGTGCAGGTCAACGCTTAACTCACCGGAGTGGACGCCCAAGGCAGCTAGTAAAATACACAATTTTCTGGTAGCTTCCTGAAAACATGAATCACTGCTTGAGGAACTTGGTCAGCCTCCTCTGGGCTTTTCAGCCATGACTCGAGGGTAGTCTTATTTCCTTAGAGCTGATGATCACAATGCCACCACCCCCCCAAACTCCCCCACCACGGCCGGGGTGAAATCACAGTAGCTCTGCAATTCTGTCTAATGTCAAGATAATGATTATTAAAACAAAAACAAACAAACAAAAAACCCACTACAGTTCTTGGGGGGATGGAGAAAGAGAATACAGAGGAGAGAAGGCTCTGGAAACTCTTCGGAGAGTCATGATCTCTGACGTCCATGATGCAGAAGGTAATATCTATTCACAAACTTTCCTTGGGCACCACCAGGTGAGGGGCTCTGGGCCAGGCTGCTGAGTTCGGCCCCACACCGTGTGGGACTGCAGAGACAAGAACCGGGGGACAGCAAGACGGGATGCGTGCTCTCGTGGCGGTAGAAAGGAGGCGTGCCTGCGTGCCTGGGTAATGCGGGGAAAGATGAAGAGGGTCATTCTGGTGAGAGTCTGGGGAGCATCTGGGTCAGGGAGGGGTCTGAGTGGAGTCTCAGGGTGGGCATGGTGGGCAAAGACGGAAGGCTGGGTGGGGACATTCCAGGGAGGGGCAGAGCTTCACAACGAAGTACGCTCTGGTGACGGTAAGTCTTCTATGTGTCACAGTGGTGTGCCAGGGAGGAATCTTCCCTCAACGGTATCTATTAGTTTAATGTTCACATGTAACAGAGGCAACCCATGCTTTATCGGGAGTCATTTTAGTGAATATGGGGGCTCGGTGGGGAGGGGACCCAAGCCTCATCTGACTGAATCAACAAATGGTGGGGGATTCTAGGCATATTCAGTGAGGTGGAACCACAGTAGCTCAGCATGGGGTCCCTGGAGGACGGTCCCTCGTGACAGGCTCAGAGTGGGTGACAGGCCTCATGGGCCAGCCTGATTCTGTGAGGACTAACAAAGACTCTTTGCCTGATCAAACTTAAGTCAGGCTCCTTAGCCTTCCCCTTGGCCCATCTCTGCACAGCCTTATAAAATCCAGTTTCCGCAAGAACCCGCCCTCGATGTCGGATCACCCTCGGATCTGATCGGGCTCCTCATCCCGCTCTTCTTCCCCCAGGAGCTGTCTGATCCCACTCGCTGCCTTCAGCAAGCAGCCTGTCGGGTTGGGTTAGCCGGGACCCCTCTTACTGCTGCTGCTCTCTCTCGGTGACAGTCCAAACCCCTACTCTGCTCCTTGGCGACAAATTTCCACTTGCCCATGCTGCATTGGGAGTTCAGGACGGTGTCTCTCCCCTGCTGCAAAATCTCCCAGTGGTCCCTGCACCTATCGTGAGGGTCCTGAACAAAGGCTGCCTAACCATCTTTACCGAGTGTTCTCTCGCGGGGCCACCGGCCTCCGCACTCCTGCCCCACCTGCCACCAGCCCCACACTCACTTCCCTCCTTCCTGCCCATGCCACCGATGGTGGGGCCACACCTAAGGTCCAGTGGGGGGGGCCCAGCTTGGCACTGCCCTTCTCCGGCCCTGCGCCCGGCCCCCGGCCCCCGAGCTGCCACGGCGCGCGGACCCATCTCCACAGGCGCAAGGCTGCAAACTGCGCTGTCCCTGAAATATATCCTATTTATACTAAATTGGTCACCAAAGTACATTAAAATAAAACACGAACATATGCTTTAACGAACATGTGTTAAGTAAAATTAAACGTTTAATATACAAGCTGCCATGAATATTCCCTTAGGCAGAGTTTTTGCCTAGACCAAACTGGCTGACACCATTCTTTTTTTTTTTTTTAAGTTTAAAGGAAATACAGAAATGCTTTTCTCCCTCTTCTTCATTCCCTTCCTCTCAGTTCAGTCTTGAAGCCATCAGGTGGCACAGAGCAAGGTGGGGGAAAGCCGTGGGGGCTCCAGGCGGTGTTTCAGAGCCCAGCTGTGGTGCTTAGCGGATGGCCCAGCGCAGGAGCTCTGAGCCCAGGTGTGGTGAGGAAGGCCCCAGCAGGGGGAAGGGGGGGTGGGGAGAGGTGACAAATGACAGTTACAAATAAGGAAGGAGAAAACAGAATGAACCCGTGGTGCTGGGTTGGAATTGGCAGTATCAGGGTGAACGCATATTCATATATATACATGGGAATAAAGACAAAGCGAGATACAGCTGTAAGTGTTTGTAAGTGTGTATATCAAAGTATGTATATATATTCCCTAGCTCTGGCCACACCTGGAAGCAGTGGCACCCCAAAAGCAAGGAGCTTAGCTCCCAGAACTTTTTTTTAAGGGGTGGAAGGGCAGAGGGAGACAGAAAATCTCAAGCAGGCTCTATGCCCAGTGTAGAGCCTGACATGGGGCTCGATCTCACCACCGTGAGATCATGACCTAAACAGAAACTAAGAGTCAGACACTTAACCAGCTGAGCGACCCAAGCACCCCTCCCAGAACTTTTAAATATCACTCTCAACTAAAAGAAGCCAGGACTCCTTAGAAAAATGGCTGATTCCAGGGCTGGGGCAGGGAACCTACAAAACGAGCCTGGGACATCTTTTTGTTCCAGAAGGTGGGAAAGTGCTCAAAGAACAATTTGTCAAAAGGCCAGATCTGAGACAATTCTATTATCAAAATCGATGATAGAGTCAGTGCCTGTAGTTGAACCAGTAGGGTTCATTACTCATTACAGTGAGAGCAAACACACACCATGGGGAACCATGGAGCGTCTCATAAGAGGGTGTCAGAAAAACCTATTATAGGATTGGGCTGTCATTTGGAAGGGTTTGAGGAGAGTCCAGAAATGTGGGGGTCACTCTGGATTGCACACTGTCCGAAGGTGGAGACATTTCTGCAATTAGGCATCTCAATAAATTATATGTATAGGGAAGGCAGACTAGATTAGGGATAAAGCTGTAATGGTAAAGAAGCAGTAAAGAGGGGGATCTTTGGCATTTTGTGGGTTGCATCTTGTTTTTGTTGTGCCTAGATAAAATTATGAAGTGGCCTTGTTTTGTCTCAATTTACCATGGTCTCAGAGTGACCTTGTCTGTTGCTGATGGTCTGTGGGTTGATTTGCGTCCAACAGAAGAATATACACGGCCTGGCTGCCAACACCAGGCTAGCTTCAAACACTGACACCTGGCTGTGAGCATCAGACTGGCTCCCACACCTCAGGACTGCCTTTGTCTTTCTCATAATAATGGAGTAGCACCCATGGGACAGAAGCAGAATCTACGAATCTTTACACAAGTAAAGTAATTAATTAATTAACAAAATTGGGATAATGAGGAGAAGTGAGATTTTTAGAAATTAATAGACTTCATGTTTTAGAGCAGTTTTAGGGTTACAGAAAAATTATACAGAGTTCCTGTATATTTTCCCCACCCCCACCACACACATACACACACACACCGTTTTCCCCATTGTTAACATCTTGTCTCAGTGTGGTTCATTTGTTACAATTTATTAGGCAATATTGACATATTATTATTAACTAAAGTCCATAGATTATACTAGGGTTCACTTTTTGTGTTGTACGTTCTATGGGTGTACAATAACGTGTCCACTATTACNATGTGTCCATCATTACATTACCATACAGAATAGTTTTACTACCATAAAAGCCCCCATTCATGCCTTCTTCCCTCCTTCCAGCCCTGGCAACCACTGGTCTTTTGACTGAGTACCTCGTTTTGCCTTTTCCACAACATCATAGAGCTGCAAGCACACAGTAGGTAGCCTTTTCAGCCTGCCTTCTTTCACTTGGCAATGTGTATTTAAGTTTTCTCCGTGTCTTTTCATGGCTTAATATCTCATTTCTTTCTATTGCCAAGTAATACTCCATTGTATGGGTGTACTAATTTATCCATTCACTTATTCGAGGATATTTTGGTCACTTCTAATTTTTGGCAATTATGAATAAAGCTGCTATAAACATTTATATGCAGATTTTTGTGTGGACATAAATTTTCAGCTCATTTGGGTAAATACCAAGGAGCATCCTTTCTGGATCATATGGGAAGCCTATGTTTAACTCTATAAGAAACTGCCAAGCTATTTTCCAAGGTGGCTGTACCATTCTGCGTTCCTACTAGCAATGAAAGAGACATGATAATTACATGGATTGTAGTATTCTGGGTGGGATCTTAGAATAGAAAAAAAAATAGGCACAAACTAAAGGAATCTGAATAAAGTATTCAGTTTAATTAATAATAAGGTATTGATATTGGTTCATTAGTTGTAACAAATGTATCACAGCAGTATAAGATGTTAACCACAGGGAAAACCTGGTACAGGGTTCACTAAATTCTCTGTACTAACTTTGCAAATATTTTGTAAATCTACAACTTTACTAAAATAAAAAGTTCCCTTAATNGACTTTACTAAAATAAAAAGTTCGCTTAATATTTTAAAAAGAAATGTCAGAATATTACTGTTTTGCAATCCCTCAGTGAGTTAATATGATAGTAAGCATCAGTGGTGGCTATGATTACAAAAAGAAAAGAACCAGATATTATGTGCCTCCTGTAGTCTTGCCAAAGGAATTAAACTTGAGTCTGGTCCAGTTTCTGGCTTCAGCTGCCAACTTGCAGGAAACACGGAAGCCAGAAGCACATGTTTTTCTGCACCATAACCAACAGAACCCAATATCACGCATCAATAGTGAAAGAAAAGGAAAAACTAGGAAAGAGAATATAGCAACACACTCAAAAAATTAATACCCTACTATTTATTTTTGAAGAATAGAAAGAAAGAAAGGTTCAAATTCAAAAAAGAAGAGGTGAAATTAACTTCATTTGGAGATGATATGGATGTATACCTGGAACAAAACCCGAGATGAACAATGGAAAACTATTAGAATAAAGAGAATTTAGCGAACTTGCTTTAAAAAAAAAAATCAATAAACAAAATCAGTAGCTTTCGTACATGCAACAATAACCAGTTAGCAAACATCACAATAGAAGATTTCATTTTAAAATGACACAAAAACAAAGCAGGAATAAGATGATTAAAAATGTCAAATATGATAAAAAAATTCTAAACTCTGGGCAAAACCGAAAGGACAATTGAATAAATGGAAAGACATAACATGTATAAGGTAAAATCTACCAGATAAGAAGTGTCAATTCTTCCTAACATTATCTACAAACTTAATGTGATCCCAGTAAAAATAGCATCAGTTCAATATCCAAATAATAGGAATTTCAGCAAGAACAAAGAAAATGGTACAAAAATAATCAAAGAACAATATGATTTCTTAAGCAAAACAGTCAACATTCAAAGACCCCTTTGAATTCTCAGTACAATAAATGAAGAGGAGAAAAAGACTTATGCCAAAGAATTTGATTAAGAAATTACAGAACCAAAAGAAAGAGGAAGGAAGGAAGGGGAAAAGAAAGAAAGAAAGAAAGAAAGAAAGAAAGAAAGAAAGAAAGAAAGAAAGAAAGAAAGAAAGAAATTAAATAGAACAGAACTAAAATAATCAAAAGGAAACTCTTAGAAACTTACAGAAAGGGAGAAAACCAGGCTATCTATAACCAATGATCAGGACTCAGAAAAGCATTGGACCTCCCAGAAACTAACTTTACTATAAATTAGAAGACATCAGTGAAGAAACCTCTTTAAAATAGACGATAAAGAGCTTCTCTCTTGGGGCACCTGGGGGACTTAGTCAGCTAAGCATCTGCGGCTCAGGTCATGATCTCATGGTCCTGGGACTGAGCCCCATGTTGGGCTCACTGCTCAGTGGGGAGCCTGCTTCTCCCTCTCCCTCTGCCCCTCCACCCTGCTCATGCTGTTTTTCTCTCTCAAATAAATAAGTAAACTCTTTTAAAAAAATTCTCTACTTCCATAAAAAAAGATTAAAAAAATAATAAAAGGGGTGCCTGGTTGACTCAGTCAGTAGAGCACATAACTCTCGATCTCAGAGCTGTGAGTTCAAGCTCCACATTGGGTGTGGAGCCTACTCAAAAAATAATAATAATAATTCACATCCAGCTGAGGTATCAGCTAAGTACTAAGTATGGGAATAAAACTGACTTTCTGTTACTGTGTTATTTCCTAAAAAACAAAACAAAACAAAACAAAAAAAACCAAAAAAACAAAAAAACAAAAAAACCAAAACCAAACCAACCTATTTACGGTGGAAAAGTCCAAACATGTTGAAAAGTAGGCAATAGTATAATAAACTGGCATGTATTAGGCTCAACCATGATCAGATCAACAATAATCAGGTTATGGTCAATACTGCTTCATCTATATTCTAACCATATTTCCCCCTCCTGTCTTTCAGTGTGTCTCCCTAAAAGGTAAGAACTTAAAAATATGTAAGAATAATGCCATGGGGCACCTCGGTAGTAGAATCAGTTAAGCATCTGACTTAGTTTCATCTCAGTCATGATCTCATGGTCATGAAATCCAGCCCCATATTGAGCCTGGAGCCTGCCTGAGATTCTCTCCCTTTCTCTCTGCCCCTCCGGCTTGTGCTGTCTCTAAAATATATAAATAGGGACACCTGGGTGGCTCAGTTGCTTAAGCCTCTGCCTTCAGCTCAGGTCATGATCCCAGGGTCCTGGGATTTAGTCCTGCATCAGCCTCCTGCTTCTCCCTCTGCCTGCCACTCCCCTCTGCTTGTGCTCTCTCTTGCTCTCTCTCTCTCTCTGACAAATAAATAAAATAAAATAAATAAATATTAAAAAAAAATAATGCCACTATTACATCCAAAATAGAATTGAACAACATCATCAGATCCCCAGTGCTCAAAATTTCAACTATTTCATAAATGTCACATACTTTTAAAAAATATAGTTTGTTAGGGTACCTGGCTAGCTTGGTCAGTAGGGCATATTTTATTTTTAAATAATCTCTTGATCTTGGGGTTATAAGTAGGAGCCCGACATTGAATTGAGATTACTTTAAAAAAAATCTTTAAAATAGCTATCTATATAAATATAGATATATAGTTTGTTTAAATCAGGATCCATCTAAGGTCTACACCATTGTAAATTGTTTGATTTCTAAATCTTTTAATCTGTAGTTTCCTCCTCCATCTATTTTCCTTCCAAATTATTTTCTTGCAAGTGCTTTTTTCCCCTTGAGAATTACTGAAGAAACTGATCTGTGTGACCTGTAATGTTGCCCCTGTTCTAGATTATTTTGCTGACTGTGTCCACAGGATGTCAATATTTTCCCTTGTTCTATTTCCTGAATATTAGTATTTGGAGTTAGAGGAGAACAAGGACTTCCTTTGGCACACTTTCCCAGGAAGTTAATGAGGATGTGTTCCATTAAGACCTGCAGTCCAGCTCAGGAGAGTGGCAAGAATGTTCTCCCAGAGGATGTGGGGATGAGTCTTGGATGACAGCTGTGTAGCAGATCCAGGGAGCAAAGTCCAGATTACAGTGAAAGCTCCACAAAGGATGTCTCCAAGAAAAAACTGAAATTATTGTTATACCTAATGTGTTTAATCATGCTGAGAGCAGATTTTCAATTCTATAGCAGAGTTTAGGACTGACTTGGTGATAACAATGTAGAAGGCTAAGAAATAGAAAAAAATATAATTGTATAGGAAAGGAAATAAAAGTATAATCCATTGCTAGTTCACCCATTATTCAGTCATAATAATGCAAATGCTGAATATTGATTTCATCTTAAAGGGTAATATAACTCTGTTGAGAGGAGGGGAGAATGGGAACAGGCTTCAAGGAAAGTCTGATCTTAGCCCTGCTAGGAATGCCCACCAGAGTCAGCTCCAACCAGCTTTCCATTCCTTGTATGTGTGTATTCGTGTGTGTGTGTTTTAATTGAGTATTCACACATGGATAGTACTTATTACTAGATTGAGACAGAGTTCAGCAAAGATTCTCTATTTTTCATTTTCATTGATGTAAGAACTGAATAACCTTATGCATATAAATAAGTAGATGGGAATAGGGGGTGGGAGAGATTTGTGAAAACAATTCATCCAGTTCTTGGAACTCCTTCCAATGTTATGCCAAAACTCACAAGGATTATATCAGCAAATAATTGAAATTTAAAACTTTGAAACATTTCCTGTGACAGTTGTTGGGGAGAAAAATTTTTCCTCCACATTTCTAGATTCTTTGACTGGTTAATCGACACAAAACAGATTAATAGGAGAAAACAAATTTAATTACATACACATGGGAGCTCCTTAAGACTATGAGACCCACAGGCATTCAAGCAACTGGGGCTTATATTCTGAGGTGAGGAGAAGGGGTAGGGGTCTGGGACTTCAAAGGAAAGGAAGACAATTTACAGGAAAATGGGAAGAGATAATGTCTAATAAACAAAAGTTTGCCATGTCAATGCAGAGACAATGGGACATAAAGAGGAATTTGATCTCCAAGTCCTCCCCCCCAGCTCACCACACCTAGCCCATATTCTCTGTATCTCTGGAGATAGTTCTCTTCCTAGGCCAAGATCTCTAACTGAATTCTTTAGGCAGTTAACAGGATGATAAAAGCTCTTCCTGAGTCTTTTGGGTCTTGACTGACTTCAGCTCAAAGTAATCCACATGCCAAAGTGGCGCATTTTGGGGAGGCTCATTCTGAATCCCTTCACATTATTAAAATATATTTTTTAAATTAGTTTATTTGAGATTGAGAGAGTGCGTGAGCAGAGGGAGTGGCAGAGGGAAATGGAAAGAATCTCAGCAGACTCCCCACCAAGCACAGGGCCTGATGTAGGGCTCGATCTCACAATCTCATGACCTGAGCCAAAATCAAGAGTCGGACACTTAACTGAGCCACCCAGGTGCCCCTAAAATATTTCTTAATCTATAATTTTTCTGGATTGAATAAAGATTATAATTATTAGAGGTATATATTTTATAAAAAATGATACATCAGAGGCACCTGGCTGGCTCAGTTGAAGAGCATGTGACTCTTGATCTTAGGGTTGTGAGTTCAAGTCCTATGTTAGGTGTAGAGATTATTTAAAAATAAATACATAAACTTAAAAAAGAGAGAACTGGAAGCCTTTAAAAAACAAAATGATAAATCATTTTATATATTACACATTTTTATAAGTAATTATTAGACACAAATAAATTAAGAAATGTACTTCTAGGGGCTCCTGGCTAGCACAGTTGGTAGAGCATGTGACTCTTGACCTCGGGGTTGTGAGTTCAAGCCCCACATTGGATGTGGAGATTACTTAAAAATAAAATCTTTAAAAAAATTTTTTAATAAAAAAAAGAAATGCACTTCTAAAATGTTACTTTCCATTATTTGCTTTCAAAATAATTGAAGAAGACATTATGGTCATAGGAAAATTCTTAAAGTTTTTCATTTCAATTGTCATATATATTCTTTAGTACAAAGAAGTATGTTCGGTGATTAATAAAAGTTAAGTATTCTATAATAGGATAAAGTTATTGGGAAAACAGAATGGAATAGGGTTGTTTGGTGCTGGGGGCTAGAGGCAGGAGGCAGAGAAGTCAAGGCTGGGGACCCTGGGTCTTAGAGTAACCTCTCTGTGCACCCTGCTTCCCTACCCAGGACCTCAGGCCTCAGTTTCTTCTCAATATGTCTTTAAATATATACATATATATATTTTTGGAAAATAGACATTGTTCTGTTTTGCTATTATTCCACATTATTTTTTCCATATATTCCTATTCTACCATTATCCATTCCAAATTCTGAGAATTAAACTATCACAAATGTGATTGGGGCAGCCTCCCCTGTGAAGGGGACATTTACACCTGCCTGCCTAGCACCAAAACCCAGAGAAGCAGATGTTTTAAGAGCCTAGGGCCACGTGCCTCATGGGCAGGTCTCCTCCATTCTCAAGACAAGGGACCTGAACAGGGTCACCAAGAGCACCTGAGCACATCAAAACCCAGGGTTTCCAAACTAGCCTCTCAGAACATCAAAGGAAAACTTGGAGGTCATACCCCTCCCAGACCCCAAAGTGCTTGCCTCCTTTCAGGAGATCATTATGAAACAAAAATGTTAGGATGTTTGGAAACAGTAATTGGCCCAAGGGTTTCTCCCACCATTTATTCTCCATCAAAATTCATAACTAATTAGAGAGGATTTTCTAATAATAAACTCATTGTCAGCAATGTGGCTGTAGCAAAATATGTCATTAAATTTTTGTTTTTAATTTGAGTTTTGTTGGTTTTATAGTTAAAAATTTATTTTGGTTTCATATAGCCATGGGCATATGTTGTATGTTTGCACTTAGTATAAAAATAATTCAAATTCACACAGGGGGTCTGCTAATTTTTTTTTTCCTTGAAAGGGGTCTGTTCTTTGCTCAAACTTGAAAAACACTGCCTTAATGTATTGTTATGACAGACTTTGGAGAGCAGCTATAAAGAGAAAAGGAAAGCCACACCCACATTAAGGAGGGATGTGATAATAATGAGCACTGGGTATTACATAAGACTGATGAATCACTGAGTTTTACCTCTGAAACTAATAATACACTATATGTTAATTAACTGAATTTAAATTTAAAAAAAAAGGGAGGACTCAATTAAAACCAGAAATGAAAGAGGAGAAATAAAATTGACACCACAGAAATACAAAGGATTATAAAAGAATATTATGAAAAATTATATGCTAAAAATTTGGACAATTTTGAAGAAATGGATAAATTCCTAGAAACATACAGCTTCCCAAAACTGAATCAGGAAGGAATAGAAAATCTGAACAGACTAATTACTAGCAATGAAACTAAATCAGGAATCAAAAGCTCCCAACAAACAAGTCCATGAGCGAATAGCTTCACAGGTGAATTTCACCAAACATTTAAAGAAGAGTTAATACCTACTCTTTTCAAACTATTCCAAAAAATAGAAGAGGAAGGAAAGCTTTCAAATTCATTCTATGAGGCCAGCATTACCCTGATACCAAAACCAGATAAAGATACTACAAAAAGAGAGAAAAAAAGCTATAGGCCAATATCTGTGAAGAACATAAATGCAAAGATCCTAACATATTTAGCAAACTGAATACAATACATTGAAAAAATTATTTACTACGTTCAAGTGGAATTTATATCAGGGCTGCAAGTGTTATTCCATATTCACATATCAATCAATGTGATACATCACATTAACAAGAGAAAGGATAAAAACCATATGATCATCTCAATAGATGGAAAAAAGGCATCTGACAAAGTACAACATCCATTCATTCATTCATGATACAAACCTTCAACTTACACAACTCAACACCAAAAAACCACAAATAATCAATTATAAATGGGCAGAAGACATAAGGCATTTCTCCACATAAGACATAGAGATGGCCGACAGACACAAGATACACAAAATCACTAATCATTAGGGAAATGCAAATCAAAGCCAAAATGAAATTATCACTTCACACCTGTCAGAATGGCTAAAATAAAAAAAACACAAGAAATAACAAGTGTTGGTAAGGATTTGGGAAAAAGGAACTCTTGTATATTATTAGTAGGAAACAAATTGGTACAACAACTATGGAAAACAGTATGGAGTTTCCTCAAAATACTAAAAATAGAGGGGCACCTGGGTGGCTCAGGTCATGATCCCAGGGGACTGGGATTGAGCCCCCACATCGGGCTCCTAGCTCAGCAGAGAGTCAGCTTCTCTCTTTCCCTCTGCCTGCTGCTCTCCCTGCCTGTGCTCTCTTTCTCTGTCAAATAAATAAATAAAAATCTTTTTAAAAATTAAAAATAGAATTACCACATCATCCAGTAATTCCACCTCTGGGTATTTACTCCCCAAAAAACAAAAGCACCAATTTGAAAAGATATATGCACCCTCTTGTTTACTGTAGCATTATTTACAATAGCCAAGATATGGAAGCAACCCAAGTTCCATCAGTAGATAAATGGATAAAGAAGAGGTGGTATATATAATGGAATATTACTCAGCCATAAAAAATAATGAAATCTTCCATTTGCAACAACATGAATGGATCTAGAGGATATAATGCTAAGTGAAATAAGTCAGAGAAAGACGAGTACCATATGATTTCACTCATATGTGGAATTAAGAAACAAAGAAAGAAAAAAAGGGAAACAAACCAAAACCCACCCAGATAAATGTAGAGAACAAACTGGTGGTTGTTGAGGGCCGGTGGGGGTGGGAGTCGGGATAGGCGAAATAGGTGAGGGCGATTAAAATACACTTATCATGAGCACTGGAAAAAAAAAAAAAACAAACAAAAAAACGGAAAGCCACACCCAGCTCAGACATGCTCAGAGTAGTGCCCCCTCAGAGAGAGAGAGCACCTAGGAACTGACAGGGAAGGTGCTCCTGGGGGCTGGTGGGTCAGATGAGGGAGGGTTGTTCTGGGAATGTATAAGGGGGCAATTGAACCATTGCCCTGCAATACTCGGGGCTCTTAGCTGCTATTAACAAAAAAATCTCAACTCAGACCCAAAGGGAATGTCCCGGCCTTGGGAGTGACTGGGGCCAGCTGAAATGTCTGGGATATACTCAGGACACTTCCCCTTATGCCCTACTGCTCTCTGCATCTTAGCTTCATTCTGGCCAATTTTAAGAGGGATTCCCTATTGGGGGGCAGAGGCAGAGCCCCAATTTAACATCTTCCAAGCTTGGCAACCTCAACAGAAGAGACCTTATTTCTACCACTGTCTGTGTATCAGGCCCAGAGCATGTGGACCAGCCTATGTCCAGGGGGTGGCCCAGGCGTGAATCCTGTGCCCACCTGTGCCCAAAGAGAGGGGCTGTCACTACCAAAAGGAGCTGAAGGGGAGACTGTGCTGGCCAAAGCGGTGGTGCCATCATTCTCCATTCCAGCGTGCCTGCTGGGCAGTGTTGTGCTACAAGCCCCAGAACTCAGCAACACTAAGCCTGGCAGAAAGAATGGTGTTAAGGGAAAAATTACTCTGACACTTGCTAAAGCAGTAAGGCAGTCTTCACTCAAGACTATTGCAATGAGGGCGAGAGACTGGGCTCTACTCCACATCCAGCAAAAACAGTGGGGATTTATAGTCAAGGAGCAGGGTGAAGGGTCAGTAGAGGGAAAATGACTAAGAGGGAACATGAAGGGGACAGGATTCTTGCTAAACTGATCTAATAAAATTCTTGCTATAGGCAGGCTAAAGACTCGGACAAAGGCAGAAGATGAACAACTTGATCAGGTATCAAGGGTGGGTATTCTCTCTAAACTGACTTAGTGGGGACTCAGCAAGGGTGGACACAGAAGTCCATGGTCAAGGCCTAGTCAAGAAGAGGGCTCACAGCTGTGTATTGGGTAAGACTGATGAATCACAGACCTGTACCCCGAAACAAAGAATACATTATGTGTTAATAATAATAATAATAACATATATATATATTTTTTAAAAAGGGCACCTGTTCTGATGAGCACTGGATGTTTTACATAAGTGATGAATCACTGAATTCTGCTTCAGAAATCAATATTGCACTGCATGTTAACTAACTGAAATTTAAATTTATTTATTTATTTATTTTTTAAAAGATTTTATTTATTTATTTGACAGAGATAGAGACAGCCAGCGAGAGAGGGAACACAAGCAGGGGGAGTGGGAGAGGAAGAAGCAGGCCCATAG